>NC_086374.1:21673153-22289207 GCF_036588685.1 Mytilus trossulus | reverse complement strand
GGTCTTAACTTTATACTCAAATATATCTAGTCTTGTCGTTAATAATGGATTTAGTTCTAGTCCGTTCAAAATTGAGATAGGTGTTCGACAAGGGTGTCCTTTATCTCCGTTTTTATTTATTTTGGCCGTTGAACTGCTGGCAATAAATATTCGTAAGAACAACCATATATCAGGTATACAAATTGGGGATAATGAAATAAAAATTTCACAGTTGGCTGATGATACCACTTGTTTTTTGAAAGATGTATTTTCTTCGCAAATTTTATTAGATTCCTTTAATGATTTTGAGAAGTGTTCAGGGTTAAAAGTCAATTTTTCGAAAACCGAAGCAACATGGATTGGAAGAAATAAATTTAACAAAGAAGGTTCCCTTCCTATTAAATGGACAGATGGTTTTAAAACCTTAGGTTTAAAATTTAACGCTTTTGATGAAATGGTTTGTTCTAACTTAGATACATGCATAGAAAAAATGGAATCAATTATTAAAATGTGGAGGATCAGAAACCTTTCCTTGATCGGTAAAATCGTAATTCTTAAATCACTTGCAATATCGAAGCTTATTTATGTCATTTCATCTACACATGTACCAAGATATGTAATTAAAATACAAAGGGACATTAATAACTTTTTATGGAATGATAGTGCTCCGAAAGTTAAATCGGAAGTTATTCAAAAGTCTCCTAGCGAGGGGGGACTGAAAGCACCAAATTTTGAAGTACAGCTGTTATCCTTTCGTATCATGTAGGTAAACAGATTTTTGTCAGAACATGACTCTAAATGGAAACATGTTTCCAAAGCATTCTTCTCCCTTTTTGATTTAGAGGATTTATTTATGAGCAGATGTGAATTTGAGTTTTTAAATTTAAAAGCACCTCTTTTTTATATAGAAGTGCTATCTGCTTGGAAACGTTTCAAGGGTGTCACCCGCAAAGTGGAAAGGGATTAATATAAGTTGTAAAACTTGTTTCCCAATCCACTATAAATAAATATGTTTAAACTAACTCTTTTGGATTCGTTTTTGAGCATGAGAATAAAAAAATGCCTATTAGCAAATTATATACTAAAGATGTATATTCACTTTTTATCGATCGGGTAAGTGTTTCTCCTATTTCACAACAAAGGTGGGAAGAAAGTTTTAATATAGAAATTAGTGACGAAAAATGGAACAATATTTATTCACTAGCTTTTAAATGTACTATTGAAAGCAAACTACAAGCTTTTCAATATAAAGTGTTACACAGAATAGTCTCACATAATTATCTCCTTGAAAAATATAAACTTTCTTTAACTAATGAGTGTGCCAGTTGTAAAGAAATAGAAACTATAGAGCATAAATTTTTTGAATGTATAGAAATAAAACGACTTTGGAGAGAATTTTCTAATTGGTGGCATTTAGTTTTTGGAGTAAAAATATTTTTAGATAAAGACAGTGTCATTTTTGGTATATTGAATTCTGATAACTTAGTGTTAAACTATTGTATTTTACAGGCAAAATATTACATTAATTATGTAAAGTACACACAATTAGACAGATTGTTTATATCTGTGCAAGCTTTTCTCAAATTTTTGAAAAGACGTCTGGAGATATTAGAATATTTATATCTTTCTAAGGACAAGCACGAGTCATTTGTCGACAGATGGGGGGAATTTATGGAAGTTATTAATTAAATTTATTCTCGATATGACCATTTTATATTTAATGTATTCCAAAGTATCTTTTACTTGTACCATATACCGATTATTCACATCATTTACTTGTATTTGTTTTTTACTATGTCTTATTCGAAAAAAATATCAATAGTATGACTATGCCATAGGTCAATCACTTATGTATTGTAAAATGTATGTATGTATGTATGCACTGTAGTTTGAACACCAAAAAGATTAATAATAAAAAAAAAAAAAAAAATCTCCACAAGAGACTAAAATGACACAGAAATAAACAACTTTAGGTCAACAATGAGCAAAGCCAATACCGAATAGTCAACTATAAAAGGCCTCGAAATGACAATGAAAAACAATTCAAACGAGAAAAATATAACGGCCTTATTCAGTATATATATAAAACAAAACAAAAGAACGGAAAAGGTCACTTGCATACGGCTCGACATATTTTCCGTATGCAAGTGACCTTTTTCGTTCATTTTTTTTTAATTAAAAAAGTAAATTTCTTCCTTTAAAGTGGAAAAATTAAAGAATTTTCTTCAGACAAAACTATATGTACATACGTTTAATAATGAAAAGTATCCATTTAGTTATAAAAAAAACCATATGCATCATTTTCTCTTAATTTGAGCAAGGATCTGTAGAGTTAGACTATACAAATCCTTGATTTGAGGTTTCATATGACTTTAAGGAAATCATTGCTAGCACTGCATGCAATAGTTCTCTATCTATCAAGCACCGAATTGCCAAATATGAAAGTACAAGGGGAAAGGGTGCGGATTTTCTACAAAATGTCCATATGTTAAGCATTCAGCAGAAGCAGCACAAGGGTACATAATCCTTAAATCATATATCTAATGTTGAATGTTTGTGTTCATAAATTGTGAACTTGGAGTTTGACAAGGATAAAATCTATCTGATGTTTTATCAAATTCTTGTAATTATATTGTTCTAGTAAATAAGTATGTAAGTAATTTTTATTGAATTAAAGTCCATTATACCAGAGACATATGCTCTGATGATACTGACTATCATCAAAAGAACATATACATCATATGTGTATACATACATACGAACATTTTTCTTTGGTGTGTGGAAATATTGTGTGGAGAGTTGTAAAACATAGATGTCATACGAATCAACAGGATCATTAAATGCACGAAATTTATCTAAACTTGACATCCAAAGTTTTTTCTAGTACTCCCACTTTGAAAAATAGTTAATTTCATTTTTTTTTCATATGCTTTATTTCACTTAATTTAATCTTGCACTGGCGTTATTATCACAATCATGACACAACAACAAAAAAGAACAAATTAATGAAATTGAAATTGTATGTAAAAAATAATTGTAATTAATATCACGGGATTTGGAAGTCAACATCGGGACCAACTTCCATGTTTTCTACGTAAATGGGAGATAACTCATTCTAGGTTCGATTTCCAAAATTGCTGCAAGCCGAATGAAATTTAGACAACAGTTGTAAGAAAGGTTGTGAACCTGTTTCATATGTTACTTTATCCAACTTACTTTTGAGTTTTTTTTGAAGCAAATCTGCAATTACGTTTTCTATGAAGAGTTCAAAAGATTCATAGAAAAAATTCCATGGCATATGTCAGAAAACAGGCACTTGTATAAAAAACTTTTTTGTTTTTATAGTTGTAGTCCAAATAATTATGACGTCTTGAAAGGCTAAAATATTTCCAAATAATTATGACGTCATGAAAGGCTATTATATTTTTTTTCTTTGATGCCTTACTTCGACGTCATAACGCCAAAATCATATTTTCAGTTGGACTTTGAGAGGGAATTTACTGCTTTATCTATAAAACGTTTAGCTGATTTCTCCTAAAGATGCTTCATTTTAGGTTTATGAAATATATTTTTGAACCAAACTGGGTACATTTTCACGGACCTGAATTTCCGGATAATGTAAAACTATGGTTCAGTTGAAGTAAGGCATCAAAGAAAAAAAATATAATAGCCTTTCAAGATGTCATAATTATTTGGACTATTGTAGTTGTAGACTGTAGAATTGTGAGTGCATTTTCTGCATACAGTGTATACACGTTTATTTCTTGGTTGTCTACCGAACGAAATATAATTGAGGGAATATATGTCAAAGAGACAACAAGCTGAACAAAGAGCAGACAACACCCCAAGGCCACCAATGAGTTTTCAATGCAATGTGAAAAATAACCCGGTGCTGATTTGACTAGAACTCAGGATAATCCTGAGTTCTAGTCAAATCAGCACCGGGTTAAATCAGCATCTGGTAAAATCACTGTTGGCCTCAGTGAACATCATTTTTTTTAAAGTCAATAAAATCACATATTTAACTCATCTAAAGACAGCAATTGTATAATTCATGTAATATAATCTGTTAAGAAATTTGATGATATACATACAAATGTATATTTCAACCAAATTAAACTGTAAAAGTGTATTCTCTGCCTTCCCATCAAGAGAAAACAAATATAACTGAAGACACAACTAACTACACGAGCAAATATTGTAATATATTTGCTATGTAATAATACAATCCAGTTTCTATAACTAATTTATTAACAAGTACATCGTTTGATGGTCAGACTACAGAATAACAACATGTGTATAAGAACTTCAATTGATCTATTTAATTACATGTTTATATAAGAATGTGCAGACATGTGAGAGTTGCTGATCTGTCAATTATAATAACTGTAACAGATGATACAGTAATAAAAAGTGAGGCGAACTTTATAACAAATATCATTTAGATAATTCTTCGTCTGTTAATGTTATAATGATCCACCCATAAAATAAATGCCTTCAAATTTTTGTTGGGGTATAAATGTGTTTTTTAACATGAAATTTATACAGTCAGGGGTACATGTACTACTAATACAAGTGATTTTCAGAATTGCATCTTTAAGTGGTTTCACAAAAGTAGAGGGCTCATTGAAAGAGGTAATTTGAGAAGTAAAAATGTAATCACTTCAATAAGTGTTTATAACATTTTCTTTGATATTTTCCACAAACATGACAAAAGCTTATTATTTTTATTGGTTAGGCCACACTAAAAAATATTTTGGTTTGCCCAAACCCTACCCAAAGGTTTAGACAGTGGTGATTTTTTTATTTCACTATTTTGATCTTTTATTGATTCAATGAGATAATAGAGAAAATTTACCTCTGATCTTCATGTTTATGTACATGTAATGTATAATAAGTGATTGTTTCTGTTTTTTTTGTCTGCTGAGACTTTGGTATGGTGTGAAATATTCGCTCATCTATCATGTCTTTCTTATATATGTATTAAAAACTAATGTATATGTATACACTTGGTAGTTTGTAGCTTTTAACATAATGTACATTGATTGAATATTATAATTTATTGCATAGCAATATAATATTTCTCACAGAAAATAACCAAAAGTAAGAGTGCAATAAATTCTAACATTGCACTAGCTGACTAGTGCAACACATCTTTAAAATTCATGACATCATCAAAGACAAAATCCTAGTTTAAACCATTTTTTACTTTCAAATATTATATTGCTATACAATAAAAGGGTTATTGCATAACTATTGAGGAATATTATCCCTGGTAGAACAAATATTGCACTCGCAAGCTCGTGCAATATAAAATTCTACTCGGAACAATATTCCCCAATATTCATGCTTTAACCCTATAGTACAGATATCTCAAGATGTCTATGAAAGATAACTGATCATAACCCTTGAAGAAATGAATTGATAAAGAAAAATTTCCAAGCCATTTTAATTTTAGTGGAGAGCATTCTAAAGAAAACAGTTGAGTAAAATAATAACTCATTCATATATATATTGTAAGCCCATTTTGAAATAAAGAATCATGTAAACCCTATGACATCATCATGGTTTTGGAATTGACAGTATGTATTTGTTTCCAGAGATTGGTATTCCTACACCTAGATGATACCATTCCTAATCAAGAGTGCTGTCAGTTTAATTTTCTTAGCTACTGGTATTCAATATTGGCGATATGGGTAAATTTTTTTCTTTGTCACTGCACATAAATGACTCGACTGTTGTCAAATGATTGTATATGAAGAATGCATCAGAAAAATTGGAGCTATTACATGATTACTTTCATTTTGCATCAGATTCTTTCATCTTAAATTTGGGTATCTTATGTGCATGTATTAAACTCCCCATTTGAAATCAACGGTCTATAGCTTGACAGGAATTATAAGTATTAAATCTTTTATAAGCTTTCTTAATTTTGTTATGAGTTGTCAAAAATTTTGCTGCCTTTTCTTTTTCTTCTGATTGTACAAAGCCTAAACAATTTAGAGTTGTTAGGCATAACAACTGAGACATTAAAACATATTCTCTAATTCTACCCAGATTTGTCTTTTTCCTGACCTGTTGATCATGTTGATTACTTGTATTTTATAGTCAACATATGGTTTATTTGATCTCAGTTCTTTATTGAATATAATTGATTGTCACGTTAAATTTTCTTGCTCTCCTCCAAGATTCCCATTGTCATTTCATGAAAAAAGGCGACCATGTCTGTTGCACCACATAAAAAGAACACATGTTTTTTCAGATCATTCTAAAGGAAGGTTTAAAGTTGTCTGCATATCGTCTGAAAAGCATTAGAGAAACATATTCCCCCACAAAATCTCATGCAATGTGATATTCATCCATTCTCAACAGAGTTAAAATTTTGAATATGACAAGTCTCATGTTTAGATTTGACAGTTTAACTGTCTATATATAGTGGATAAACATTGTATCACACTTGAAGCAATCTATATTAACACATTTATATATCTTAAATAAAAATTTAACTTTTATCTTTTTTACAGAACTATGACAAAAGAAGGTTTAAGTCCAAATGACCCTAGTTCCCACTCTCACCCAGAAGACTGTCGACTAGTACACTTAGACTTGGAACTCAATGTGGATTTCAACAAACATATATTTAGTGGTTTTGCCCATCTGACTGTAGAGAAACAAAAAGATGGAGTTGATACAGTGGTATGTAAAATATAATAACCATGATAACTTGTACAATCATGTAATAATGCGTTTACATATATATAGAGGATTATGTCTGACTCATATTCGAGATTTGACATTGCTACCACATGCAAAGTGAAGAAGTTGGATTTCTCCCCCTAACATTTCCTAACTACATGTATTGATAATGTCTCATCATATTCTCTGAAAACAGTCATGACAGTATATTGGTAACCGAGATCTACAGACTTTCTATATAAAAAGCAATTTTGTTATGGTAATTTTAAGATCATGATAATGACAGATTCAAAATGTAAAATAACACACACAATAGATACATAAAATTGATTCCTGTTGAACTTTTACAAATATATATAAACAACCTTTATATGATCTCTTGTGAAGCTAAATTTATCTACCTGTAAGTCATTTTACGTATGAAGTGTTTAAATACACAATATGAATTTATAAATGAAAAATAATAAAATGTTTTTTAAATGCAATGAATATCTCTTTGTTGGAGAAGTTTTAGCTATTTTCATGATTTTCATGAAAACGATAAATGTTCAATTAACGTAAAATGTAAAATAAGGCTTTCACCTTTTTTTTTAAAGAAATTGTTAATTAATCACAATACCAACATTTGACCAATCACTAGAGACACTACTTGAAGGACCTTTGATGTTTCAAATATACAAATAACCGTGACCTATAGTTGTTAATTTCTGTGTCATTTGGTCTCTTGTGGAGAGTTTTCTCGTGGCAATCATACCACATCTTCTTTTTATGCCCCATTTATGGGCATTACATGTATGTTTTCTGGTCTGTGCGTCCATTCATCCTTTTGTTCGTTCGTCTGTCCCGCTTCAGGATAAAGTTTTTGGTCAAGGTAGTTTTTGATGAAGTTGAAGTCCAATCAACTTGAAACTTAGTACACATGTTCCTTATGGTATGATCTTTCTAATTTTACTGCCAAATAAAAGATTTTACCCCATTGTCACGGTCCACTGATCATCATTTATGAATAAAGAAAATGATAGTGCATATGGGGAATCCATGTACTTAGGACACATTCTTGTTTATAAATAAAATGTCCATAAAGTTAAAAAATATATATACATCTTTATTCTCGTAAACCTAAGTTCAATGGTATAGAGACATGAAGTGAGAACACCTGCTTTATCATTATTGTGTTTTTTTGCCCCACCTTGGGTCATTATGTTTTTAGGTCTTTGCCTATGTTTCGTCCGTTTGTCCCGCTTCAGGTTCAAGTTATTGGTGGAGGTAGTTTTTTATGAAGTTGAAGTTCAATCAAATTGAAACTTAGTACACATGTCCCTATGATATGATTTTTCTGATTTTAATGCCAAATTAGAGTTTTGGACCCAATTTCATGGTCCTGAACACAGATATTGATAGTGCTAGTGAGGCATCTGTGTACTTTAGACACATTCTTGTTTTAACAGGTTTTAGATTCAAAAGATTTGAAGATAAAAAATGTAACAGACCAGTCAACAGGGCAACAGTTGTCTTATTCTCTTGGAGATAAACTTGATGTATTTGGATCTCGTTTAGAGGTCAGACTTCCTACTACCAATGGAAATAAGTGAGTAATGACAAAACTTGTAATCATGGTACTGTGGATTCATTTATTTTCGTGGGTACCAATTTTCGTGGATTAGGGGAAAATTGCCAGTTCGTGGATATTTAATTTCGTGGATTTGCCGAAGTCTGCATACAAGTCTATAGAAAAATTGTTATTCATTGAACATTTAATTTCGTTGTTCACTAGTACCCATGAAAACCACTAAAATTGGTATCCAACGAATAATAATGAATCCACAGTAATAGATTTGTATTCTGTAATGAAAAAATTGCACTATAAATTCTTTTGAAAACTTAATATTTTGGGACAAAATAAATTGTCCTGTCTGCAAACTAAATTGTTTTATGATAAAAGAGAAAATCAGTTATAGCAATAAAAGAAATAAAAGACTTAAGTGTAAAAAAAAAATCTTCAATTTTTCTTTCCATGCTTTATGAGCTTAAACTAAAAATGGCTAATACAAAACAAAAAGGTGCATGTTCACAGATAAGATGATATTCTTAGGTCAACCAGCGCAGGAGAATATATAAATACAGTACTAATGTTTGTTTTGCAGCTATCATTGTTACCAAATTGTTATGTGTTTTATCAATAGACTGAACATATGTTTTATTGTTATTAAATTGTTGTATGTATTTATGAATAGACTGAACATATCAATAGAGTATGAGACCTCCCCCGAGGCCTCAGCATTTCAATGGTTGACAGCTGATCAGACAGCAGGGAAGAGACAACCATATTTGTTTAGTCAGTGTCAGGTATGTACAATAGGTTTTTCTAAAATACAAATGCACAATATTTGTTATAAATTTCTCACTGATACTGTTAATTTAAACCTGTTTGATAATTAAGAATTTTTTATAAGTCTACTTTGAGGGAAATTTTGATTTTTCAAATTATTGTTTTCTACATTATTAACTTTAAAATTTAGCAACTATTGTTGTCATCTATAGTTCCTATGGAAATGCCAAAAAAGATACCTTGTTTTACCATTTGTAAAACCAACTTAGTCAACATTGTCAGGTTATTCTGAAGAATTAACCAGAATGCAGAAAGCAGATACACATGTCATATATGGTAATGATGAAAATATAACAGTGCTTAGGATAAGTACCAAATGATTTTCCTCTTGTTTTCCAGGCAATTCATTGTAGAAGTTTTGTACCGTGTCAAGATACCCCATCAGTAAAGTTTCCATACACTGCCAAGGTAAAGTACTGTGTATTATCAAGATTATCTGATCATACATGTAATTTGTGTATGCCTATTTTAACTCATGTGAAATGGGCAGGTATACATGCCACATTAGAACAGGTCTACCATGCTTCCATGACAGCTGAATCAAGCTAAGCTCCATCTCAGCTAATGATTTCATGATAAGACAAGTATATTTTGACTGAAATCTTTATTAGGTGCAGCTAATGATGTTTCAATATGTTCATGTCTATGATCTGTACATAAAAATTCTCATTAGGTGTATTAAATATTGGACAAATTACCTCAAACATTAATATACATAATGTATTAAAAAATACAGAATCTACATCAAATATCTTGTGTCATGTAGAGGAAATGATTTGGCAAAGCAACATACTCAGTTGAAGTTGTTTTTTTAATCATTCAACCAACCCATTTGAATTTACACAAGTGTCCCTTGCCACTGATATAAACCATGTGGCACACTTTAATTTGAAATATAACAAAATTCAAAGTTTGGTTAATAAAAACAGAAATTAAGATAATCAAACAATTTTTTGTGAGAGTAAGTGCATTACTGTGGTTTTAATTTTCACAGATAACAGCACCAAAGGAGATAACTTTACTGATGAGTGCCATAAGTACAGGATCGGAGACTTCTAGTAGTGATAATACTAAAACTATTTATAGATTTGAACAGAAAGTACCAATACCATCTTATCTTATTGCTATTGTTGGTGGAGATCTAGAGAGCAGGTAATATCAGCTTTTCATCTTTTTTTACCCTTGTATGACACATTGCACGAGACTAAGAAAATACTGAATTTTGCCCCTTGGAAATATTAATTATATGGAAAATTGTTGTAAGCACTCTAACTTGCAAATCCTTGTAAGATTTTAAGGCCCCATTTATGGGCAATTATGATTCTGGTCTGTGCGTCAGTTCATTCATTTGTTCATCAATCTGTCTCGCTTCAGGTTAAATTTTTTGGTCAAGGTTGTTTGAAGGCCAATCAACTTGAAACTTAGTACACATATGATATGATCTTTTTAATTTCAATGCCAAATTAGAGTTTTGACCTCAATTTCACGGTCCACTGAACATAGAAAATGATAGTGCCAATCTATGTACTATGGACACCTTCTTGTTATCAAACTTATAGCACAGTAGTTTATTTTAGCAATGTTGCAGACAAGTTAGAAAATTGATACAAATTCAACACTTTTACAAGAGTTATGTCCCTTGGACTTTTTTTCTTCTTCAGAAAATGGTTTTGGATATATAAGCACTTTCAAGTCTACATTTCTTTAAGATATTTATAAAAAGTTGTTAAGAACCCTTCACGTCTCGGTCACTCTCCCCCACCCCCCTAAAAAAAAATCATCAGAAATTATACTCCATCTTCTGAATTTCTTTTATTTTCATTTTCAGAGATATTGGTCCACGGTCAAAAGTATGGTCAGAGAAAGAATTTGTTGATGCAGCAGCTTTTGAATTTTCTGAGGTTTGTAAATAACTTGATATTTGCTTAGCAGACTATAAAATCTAATATAAAGTGTTTGGGAAATCAAAAGGAATTTTTTGGTATCTTTATTTTTACCATGAAACTAGATAGATAGAAAAATTTAAAATAGTGCCAACTGTTTCCTCATCAATATTAAAATATACTATCAAAATCTATATTGAAACAAATACAATGTATCATTTGATAGGTTTGCACTTTGAAAAAAAGCCATCTTGTAGAGAGAAGCAGTGAGCAAAAATATTGGGCACTATTAGTATATTTCACTGACTGTAGATATAAGACGTACTGTCTTCAACACCGAGTCTTCACCATGTTGACTCACACCCCAACAGTAAGCTATAAAGGGCACAAAAATGTCATTTTAAAACCATTCAAATGGGATAAACAATGGTCTAATCTATACAAAAACTGAGAAATGAGATTAACTTATGAACCACATTAACAAACGACACTGCACATCATATTCTTGACTTAGGACAGGTGCAAACAAACACAGCAGGTTAAAATATTTTAATAAGTACCAACCTTCTCCCTTTTCTGAAACAATAGTTAACATCACAATTTCACAACATAAAAAAGACACAATATGAACACATTTGATCAAAAGAAACATCCCCTGGTAAAATCACAGATCTTTAGATTTGCAAATGTACATGTTTAAAGAACATCATGAAAGGTCTTAAAGATCAAAATGATTTGTTCTTTTGTATTTCCAAAACAATCATCAATAATGTTTTCACAACATTTGCCAAAAGAAACATATGATTCTGAAAGGTGTTTTCTTAAATTTGAAACACATGGATATCAACTTTAATTTTTATTTAAGTTCAAAGAAAATATGTTATGAAAATATGTCAAAACTGATTTTCTAGACCCAGACAATGTCAAAGACAGCATAAGATTTATGTGGTCTGTATCTCAGGGGTCGGTATGATCTTATGGTTTTACCTCTCTCTTTTCTTTTTCTAGACAGAGACAATGTTAAAGACAGCTGAGGATCTATGTGGTCTGTACGTCTGGGGTCGGTATGATCTCATGGTTTTACCTCCCTCTTTTCTTTTTCTAGACAGAGACAATGTTAAAGACAGCTGAGGATCTATGTGGTCTGTACGTCTGGGGTCGGTATGATCTCATGGTTTTACCTCCCTCTTTTCTTTTTCTAGACAGAGACAATGTTAAAGACAGCTGAGGATCTATGTGGTCTGTACGTCTGGGGTCGGTATGATCTCATGGTTTTACCTCCCTCTTTTCTTTTTCTAGACAGAGACAATGTTAAAGACAGCTGAGGATCTATGTGGTCTGTACGTCTGGGGTCGGTATGATCTCATGGTTTTACCTCCCTCTTTTCTTTTTCTAGACAGAGACAATGTTAAAGACAGCTGAGGATCTATGTGGTCTGTACGTTTGGGGTCGGTATGATCTCATGGTTTTACCTCCCTCTTTTCTTTTTCTAGACAGAGACAATGTTAAAGACAGCTGAGGATCTATGTGGTCTGTATCTCAGGGGTCGGTATGATCTCATGGTTTTACCTCTCTCTTTTCTTTTTCTAGACAGAGACAATGTTAAAGACAGCTGAGGATCTATGTGGTCTGTATCTCAGGGGTCGGTATGATCTCATGGTTTTACCTCCCTCTTTTCTTTTTATAGACAGAGACAATGTTAAAGACAGCTGAGGATCTATGTGGTCCATACGTCTGGGGTAGATATGATCTTCTGGTTCTACCTCCATCTTTTCCTTATGGTGGAATGGAAAATCCATGTCTGACATTTGTGACACCTACTTTGTTGGTACGTTATAACTTAGGATATATCATATCTAGATTGCAAATAAAAAAGGAGATGCAAAATGACTTGCATGTAAGCAACTACAGGTCACACTAAGACCTTTAACAATAAGAAAAACCTGTATGGTATAGTCAACTATCAAAGGCGTAAACAAAATAAAAAGTGAAAAATTCAGTGAGAAAAACCAGTGACTAGCCTTTAACAAACCACATATAAAAAAAAACAAGAAAACATGACAGACAGCGACAAACAACAACTGCTGAACCACAGGCACCAGGGCTTGGTCAGGCACAAAGAATACGAGAGACTGATAATTGCATTAAAGAGCATTTGAAAGTTTTCCAACACTTTAACCTAAGTCATGTTACAGTGAAAATGAGATCATGCACAGTAAATTTTTAATTAACGCTAAATTTTGGGTCCAATATGGTCCATATTACCTATACTCTTTTCATTTAGAACAAGATTTTTAGTAAAGCAAACATTAAATTAATAATATATCGGTATGTAAGTCTTTTTCACTCATTACTGCAGGCTGGTGATAAGTCTTTAGCAGATGTTGTTGCACATGAAATCTCCCACAGCTGGACTGGAAATTTAGTCACCAATAAAAATCCAGAACATTTTTGGTAGGTTTATAAGGACTTTTTTGTATGTTATACATATGAAATTAGGAAGATTTGGTTTAATTAACAGAATGTCCTATACCTTATAGCAACCTATAAAAGGCACTACCATGACAATTGCTTAAAAAAACTACACTTAATAACTTTTGATTTCTATGATGTAAAACAACAACAAACAACAACCACTGCATAACAGGAATCTGATTTTGCACATACATAGTGTGGTGGAGTTATACATGTTTTGGGTCACCCAACCATCCTCAAATCTGGAACAATTGTAAAAAAAAAGTAACAATCCTTATAGTGCTTACTGTATTAAAAACAGATCACCTAATTTTAAGTGCAATTCCATAAATAGATAGTAAACTTAGTACAAGTTTTCAATACAAGGGTAATCCTATGTAATTCTGGCATTTCCATGGTAGGTTAAATGAAGGTCATACTGTTTTTGTGGAAAGGAAAATAAAGGGTCGAATGTATGGTGAACCTTATAGACAAATTAGTGCTGCTGAAAGATGGATTGAATTACAACAAAGTGTGGTAAGATCTATTTAGATAAACAAACCTCATCAGATATTAATCTTTATGGTCAGGTTAAATGAAGGTCATACTGTGTTTGTGGAGAGAAAAATTCAAGGTCGAATGAATGGTGAACCATTAAGACAGTTAAGTGCTGCTGAAGGTTGGAATGATTTACAACAAAGTGTGGTAAGAATTCTTTACAATTTTTGCATGACTATGTTTTCCTCTATTTCTATATGTAATACGATAGATGTAACTACTAGTAAATGCTTAAAACTGCATCTAGTTTAAAATACACATGAAATGCTGCTATGCTATAAAGAATCCATACTTTGATTTCCTTGTTTCTTTTGTAATTTGGATGTAATCACACTTGTCCTTGAAAAACTGGAACATTTTTAATTTTTCATGTGAAAACATGGACTTAAGTTTATTAATCTATAAATATATGATTAATATTTTTGCAGGTGGATGTTTTAAAAAATGGTCCCTATACAAAACTTATACCAGATTTGAGAGGAGTGGACCCTGATGATGCTTTCTCTATTGTACCATATGAAAAAGGATTCACATTATTGTATCACCTGGAAACAATTCTAGGTGGACCCGGTAATATTGATCAAATGAATCTTCATACTCTTATAGGTCATCCCTTCCTTTTAAAAAGCCACAAAGATTAATGTTTCAAAACACAACTGCAAGGTTCCAATTATTGGTATTGTTAAAGATCAACTTTTCTAAAGTAATGTGTATTCATTTCTTTTTGACGGTACCAATTTTTGTGGATTGAGTAAAAAAATGTATTTCTTGTGGATATTTGAGTTTGTGATTTTGCTATTTTCTGCTAAAATTAACCAAACTCCAAGCAAAATTCAAAATGGAAAGTCCTTTATCAAATAGCAAAATCAAAAGGTCAAAAATATTTTACAGAAGTGGTCACTTTAATTGAAAATGAAAAATATTGTATGTAGTTTATAATTGTAATTGTTGACCAACGAACAAAAATGTGAGATCAATTTTTGTAATTTAAGGAAATGCTGCATAAAAGATTTTGTGTTTGCAATGAACATAAACTAAACTTGTAATTTGAGCCAAACTGATTGAAAGAAAAGGATTTCCCAAAATTTAATACCATGTAATAGTTTAAATCTGATTTTTTCTTCAAATTATTTATGGAAATGAACTTGGTTTTATATACATTAATGTAAGATAATTATTGAAACTTAGCCATATATTGTAGATGAATTTGAACCATTCCTGAAGGCTTATATAGAAAAATTCAAATACAAATCTATTGATAGTACACAGTGGAAGGACTTCCTTTTCTCATTTTTCCAGTCAAAGGTGGGTCTGTGGCTTTAATCGTCCTTACTATGATCACTTTAAATATTAGGATGCATGTAAAAAGATTATGTCTCAACTTTAGATTCCACTTTCAGAAGAAGAACCTAAAAAGTGAAAGCCATATTTAAAAATCAAAGATGGGAACAAAATAATCAATTTTGTTTGTGGTCAACATTTTGGGTACTCACAACAAGACCATTAGTGCTAGAATGGTTTAGATATTTTATAAAAAATAATTTCATGAGGCATATTAAACTGTTTATAATTACAAAATATACAACTTGATAATTAGGCCACGGTTTTTTAATTTGTTGGTTTACGGATTTTCTCCATGAAAAAGTCGGGTCGGTCGGTCGGAAAAAAAAAGAAAAAAAAGATCTTTCAAGACAGAAAACTGATATGCAAAATAAAAATATATTTCACCTTTCTAATATATGTTTGTCATACTATTTTTTCATCGTTCTTAAATTTTAGTTTGATAATTATTATTGCTCAGCTGTAAACATCACATGACATTGTCTAATAATTTCCCGTAAAAAAGGGGGGGGGGGGGGTACACTGACAAAGACGAAATTAAATCGTCAATTCACAAACAAGAAAAACAGATTCACGTCAGTTATTTGACTTAGCTTTTAATCAAAACTTGGTGAAAAATAATAAGCACGAAAACTGATAGAGAAAAAAAAAGTAAAAAAGTCGTACGAAAATAAGTTTCAACACACGTGTCAAAAACGTAATAGACTCGTCCATTGGAAAAACGAGAATATCAGGTTAAATAATCTGTTGTCATGCATTCCCGTTTTTTATCCAAATGGACGATATTTTTTTTATTATCTATGAAACAAGAAAATATCAAATGATTTGTTAAAACTCAGTATTTTAACTTGATGTCTTGAACTTCCACCTGTCCTCATTTGGACAAGTCTATTTATATGAGAACATGCATCTTACGGACTGGTGACAAATAAGGGAAACGAACTTATTGTGTAATTGGTTTTAAACACAGGTTTCGTTCTGCAAAATTATTTGCGCAAACAACATTTCAAGGTCATTAATAATTGATTTGTCTATTTTTAGAAACGTAAACTGAAAGTTTCATTTTTCACAACAGAAAGTGTCATCACTTCTGTTAGTGATTAATGCATTTTATTTCATAAAAAAGGATATTTTAATTATTTTTCAGGGATAATGCATTTCTTAGGGTCGGCGAGAATAAAAAAAAAGCCTGAAAATTAGATTTTATTTTTATTTTGGAAATCGGCAAAATCGGGTCGGCGGATCCGTAAACCAACAAATTAAAAAATCCTGGCCTTAGCAATTTTTCAATATTTACAACTTTTACATACATTCAATGCATCTACTCAATATTGACCTATTTTACAAAATTTTAATTGTTTGTGTCTATGCGATTATAAATGTTACATACTGTATACTCAGAATTTTTAATCGCAGCTATATTTATGACAAAAAAAGTTACAAAATTAGACTAGGTCATTGATAAAATTTCCAAATAAACCTGGCTATCTTAATGGCAGAGTAATTTGATTTGATTTTTGATTTACCTCTGTGTAGGTTGATGTATTGAACAAAGTGGATTGGGAAACATGGTTTTCTGCTGTTGGGATGCCACCCATTAAACCAAAGTAAGTTTATTAATATTGTACATTTTATTTTATTTCAAAAGAATGGATGCGGACATATATGTGTGCAGGATAAATAGCCCTGAAACAAGATAATTAGTTATGGAGTGAGAGTTGCAGATATATTTCAATAAAACGTATATTTTGAATGACATTATAAAATTATCTATTTGTGAGCTTGTGTTATGTGGGTTTTTTTCTCACAAAAACTATAAAAGACATTTGTTATGAAGGAATAAATACAGAGAACAAAATACCTTGTAATGACCTGTGATTGGCGTTAATGTGATTGATTATTCTTTAGCTTTGTTCTTTAAAAATTCCACAGACAAACTATTTAAAGTGGTCAGATCATTCTCCTATTATTCTAAATTATTTAAATTACCACATGGTAAAAATATAAATTATTTAATGCCCAAAAAGGCGCAAGCCAGGGCCGACCGTGCAAGGGCTGTATAGCCAGTCAAGGTCGTTAAAAACTTCCATTTGTTTGTCCTTCCTATGGTGATTTAAATGGAATGAGCATACTTTTTCCATCCTATTGCAAAAAAATGTGGCATTATCATGCTTTCTATTTCCTATGGCATCAACAAAAATGCAAGTCTTATTAGTGCCCTTTTAGGAAAATCTTTTAACAGAAATCTGTATTAGATATAAGAATGTGATTTCTTATGACACTCACTAAGTCACATTATTAGCAATTATAAATTCTTCTCACAATATTTTCTGAATTTACTGTATTTATAATTAAAATTTAGGAGAGGTAATTGTAATAATATTTGATCGGATGGATTGGATGCAAATAAACTTCTACAAAGTAAGTTAAATATAATTCATGCAATATTTATAGAACTTTATTCATAGAGGCATTTTTATTTATTTCATTACTGTTCTAATTATAGATATGATTCAACTTTTGCCATAAAAAAGGAGAACTGTCAACTTCACAAAAAATCGGAGCAATATCATTAATATATAAAAAAGAAGATCCACTTTCTCTAAATAATTATCGTCCAATAACTCTGTTAAATTATGATGTAAAATTGTTAGCTTATGCACTTGCTCAAAGATTAAAACAAGTTTTACCAAAAATAATTCATACTGACCAAAAAGGTTATATAAAAAATAGATACATAGGTTTCAATATTAGACAAATACAAGATATAATTGATTACTCAGAGAAATTTAAAGTAGATGGAGCCATACTTTTTGTTGATTTTTCCAAGGCATTTGACTCCCTTGAATGGAACTTTATGTCAGAAACCTTAGTAAAATTTGGCTTTAAAAGTAGTTTTATAAGATGGATTCAAACAATGTACACGGACATAAAAGGTTGTATACTCAACAATGGTTGGGTGTCCAGCAGTTTTAATATTTTTCGCGGAATTCGACAAGGATGTCCAATTTCTTCGTTAGCCTTCGTATTAGTAGTTGAAATTATGGCAATTAAACTAAGACAAGATAATAATCTCAAAGGTTTAGAGGTGAAATTAGATGGTAGAAACTGCTCACTAAAAATATGTCAACTTGCAGATGATACAACACTTTTTCTGAAATCACCAAAAGATGTTAGTTTAGCAATGAACATAATTGAAACTTTTGGAAGTTTATCAGGATTAAAACTTAACAGAAATAAAACAGAAGGATTTTGGCTAGGAAAACTTAAAAATAGCAGAGATAAATTTGAAAGCATAAATTGGAAAACAGATAGCATTAAAAGTCTTGGTTTTTACTTTGGTTACAACAATCAAGACTGTCAAAAACTAAACACTGATAAACAGCTAAAAAAATGTGAAAAAATTATATCAAATTGGATGAAAAGAAATTTAACATTAATAGGTAAAATAATAGTAGTAAAATCACTAATTCTTCCAAATTTAACTTATATTGCATCAAATATGTACATCCCAAAGGAAATAATACAAAAGTTTAAAACTCTAGTATATAAATTTATATGGAATGGAAAAAAAGATAAAATTAAACGTGCAACCCTTTGTAAAGACTATTTAGAAGGAGGGTTAAAAATGATCGATATAGATTTGTATCTCAAAGCACTTCAATTACGCTGGATTTTAAAACTTAAACAAAATTCTGGTGAAAATTGGTCAATCTTACCCCAAGTTTACTTAAACAAATTTGGTAAAAACCTTTTGATATTTCAAATGAACATTAAAAATGTTAATATGTTAGACAAAAAAATATTTAAATCCCTTCCTGAGTTCTATCAGCAATTGATTAAAACTTGGATTAATGTTAAGGGGGGACAGACAAAGACCCCGCAAACATTTCTAGACATAAGAAAGCAGATTTTATGGGGTAATCATAACATACAAACAAAAGGAAAACCCTTATTATTTACTAAATGGATTGAACAGAATATTTTGTATGTAAATGATATACTTGACGAAAAAGGTTATATATCAGAAAATAGAATATTAACCAAAATAATAGATAAACGTGATTGGATTCGAGAATTATCCTTATTAAAGAAAGCTATTCCAAAACATTGGCAGAATATTTTAAAGCAAGAAAGCTCATATAAAACAACAGTCAATATAAATAATTCAAAAAATCTGCAAATACTACTCAATCATAACATTCATCCAGAAATGGGTAATAAAGAAATATATTCAATACTATTTGTCCCCCATAAGCAAGAAAAACCTGTAGGTTTTCTAAAGTTGGAAAGAATCTTTGAAGAAAATATAAAAATAAAATTTAAAAGCACTCTTGATTTTATTTTTAATTACCTAGATAACAACAAATTTAAAATGTTTAAATGGAAATTGCTTCACTTCATCCTTCCATGCAATGAACTGCTAGTTCAGTGGAAAGTATTAGAAAACAATACTTGTAATTTTTGCAAAGAAATTGACAACTATAAACATTTTTTTATTACATGCCGGTATAATAATACTTACTGGCAAGAAATAAATAAGCTTTTACTTTATCTTCAAATAGATAGACACATTCTAAAGATAGAAAATTTAATAACTGGCTATAAAATTGCAGACAAAAAATATTCTGATATAAACACCCTGATAACAGTTATATTTTTCTCAATATATAAGGCACATTTTGTCTCAAACAAAAAAGAAACAAAGATAGAAATCTTTAAAATTTTTAAAAAAGAAATAAACGACATAATAAAATTAAATGCGATAAGAAACATCGAAACCGGAAAAATGTTAATAAAGACGTCAACATATTGTAACCTGTAAGTAAAAGTATTACTGGTTGACAAATTAACATATGCTAATTACCTTGGCCTAGTCTAAATATTATACCACGAGGTGCCACAAACAAACAAAATAAAGCTACGCAAATAACCTTTTGATTTGAGTTAACATAATTATTCACTTACCTATATGTGTATTTTCCTAAATAAACATGATCAAGAATGTAAGCTAGGAAAAATAAATCCATAATATCACAATATAAAAGAATATTAAAAAGTTAGGCTAACTCCAATACACTATTCTCGAGACACTCCTACACACGTTACCTGTACATGTCAGAAAGTAAATACACATAATATAATAACAAAACGGCACGGCGTAGAACCGTAAATTTTTCCCGATTTATAAACAGAAACACACAATTTGATTTTTAAATGAATGAATCTATTTGTATTGATGTTTATTTATATAATGTATTATGCTTCATTGTAAAACACTAACATTAATATAATATTTTATTATATATTCTCCCTGGATGTATAATAATTGATATACAGGGATACTTAGCCTAAAGCTGTAAGCTAGGTAAATTGTTAAACAGCATTTAGTGCAATAAAGATGATCTAATTGTTTCAAAAAAAAAAAAATAATAATTATAGATATGATGAAAGTCTTGCTGTACCTTGTCAAGAATTATGTGATAAATGGTCTGCAGCATCAGATAGTGGCCTGTCTCAGTTTAGTGCCAATGATATTCTGAAGCTGACATCCAACCAGATCAGAATATTCCTTTATAAAGTATTATTATTGGAGGTAAATAATAACATAAGTTTTGTCATTTAATTATTTTCCTTGCTAATTTCATCTTGCCTTTAATTTTTCATGGACACTTTGGAAGGGTGCATACAATTGTTTACTAACTATATACAGAGACATGTATACTAAAGAGATTAGCGACTTGTAAATCTCGCTGACTTCACGCGTGTAAATTCGTACCCAGCATCCTCTTATCATATGATAACAAGATTAACAGCAGTCTAGACAATCGATAATAATCACTCGGAACACCCTGTTGTTTTTCTTTGTATTAAGGACCAGGACAAAGACTCTCAGAATTAAAATCTTGTATTGTCCATGCATGCTATGTTAATTTTGTAATACTTCCCTAAGAAAAAGCTAAGAATCATCCATTCCGCCAAGATTGATTAATTATTATGAAAACAAAATGTCAAAGTGGCTTGGTACTTAATTTAAAAGGCTTCGTGGTGCATATATGTCTGCAATTGCAAAAAGATATTCCCTTCTTCAAACAAAAAAAATTATATATTTATAATGCATAACAACATGACAAAATATGTTGCGCTACTTTACACGGAGATAAAAAGCACCAGGGGTTCACACTACCTTGTTTATGATGTTAATAATTCATCTAGAAAGATTTGTTAACAACAGGTGACATTTCTGCATGTCCAAGTGGTTTAATTTATACATGAGTTACTAACTTATTAAGAGGAAGAATCATACAGCTACTGATAACATAACATGTTCGATCTTTACCTCATGTACCTTACAGAATGTTTACTTATTAATAGGTGTCAAATTATAAACAGTTTTATTACCATGATCAAGATTTTTAATTACCAACATTAAAACCTGAAACAATGGAGCTTAACAACAAGAACATTAGCATGTGTTTAGTAATTTAATTATCATTGCTTTAATTGTCAAGTAAAAGAACATTATGACTCTGATTATGTCAATATTTTAAAATTTAAAACAGTATGTGAAAACAACAACTAAGAACACAAAAACAAACCTTTTTTTCTTTTAAATATGCTACTTTCGGATCAGCATGTAAAAATGTATGCTTATACTGTGATAAACTCAAGATTATATACCATGAATAATAAAGACTGTTAATAAATATATCTCTCTCGTGTGTCCTCAGAACCAAGCTTAATCCTCCAAGAGCAAAGAGATATTAAAACTATTTCTTAAAATATTTCACAGCTACATATGTGTGGATATAAATCCTCACTCAAAATTGTGCTAAATAGTGACCTCGAGAAGCCATTTTGAGACCATTCAAGTAGTTTTGTTATCCGCAACGATCATTTTATTCAGGATTATCCTAGTCCAACTATAATAGAAGAAATCGTTTTATAAACCTTATATGTCATTGTTTAAACAAGCACAACCTCGAAATATTGCTTAGTTTTGTTTATTTTTGTTCCAAAAGTCGGGAGCCTTATCGAGTACTGAATCTAAAATTTGGGCTTCTTGAAACGGGATATAAATTCGCCTATAATTTTATTAACTATTACTTAAGAAAGCTTACAAAAATTACAAATAAACTATGCCTCTATATAAATTTAAATTACTCTTAACTGAATTGTGTTGATATAGATTGTATTTTATTATAATTTGGTTGTTTTCTGTACTTTAAAGCTGTTTGTAAATAATCAATATGGCGGATAGTTTGGCGAATTTTCTACTCTCGAGAAATCTCGTGCACACGCGTGAAGTTGACCGCTGGTTAATAGCCGTAACGATAAGTTGCCAATCTCTGTATTTATATGTCTCTGCTATATAAAAGTGTCCTCTGAAAGACAGCTCAAAAGATTGGTTTTGGTATCAATTCAGCATATATATATATAGCTACCAGATTGCCTTGTTGATAAGACAACACTAAATTCACAACTTTTAAAATGATAAGTTCTTAATAATACCATATCACAAAATGCTTGCATTTTCTGTAAGGACTTGCTAAATCTATTGATATGAAAATTATAAAAATAAGAATTTATTTGTTTTAAATTTCAGAGTCCATTGTCCTTAATCAAAGTAAAAAAAATGGAAGAATTATACAAGTTCAATGATAGAAAAAATTCAGAAATCAGACTAAAGTAAGTTTACGATAAATAATTGTCCAAAAGTGTGTATCATAGTTACAAAATTAGTAAACACCATAAAGATATGCAAACTGAATGTACAACAGGTTATTGCTATATCCTTGGGGGAAAAGCCTCAACACAGGATTTATGTTTAGTCAGACTGTGTCATCTTTGACCATTTTTTGTTATTTTGTAAATAGTATATAAAAGTGATATACTTTTGTAAAGCAGCTCTATCTGAATGTAACAAAAAGTAAAATCACAAAAATACTGAACTCAGAGGAAAATCAATTAGGAAAGTCCATAATACATGGCAAAATCAAATAACAAAACGTATCAAAAACGAATGGACAAGAACTGTCATATTCCTGACTTGGTACAGGCATTTTCAAATGTAGAAAATGGTGGATTAAACTTGGTTCTATAGCGCTAACCCTCTCACTTTAATAACAGTCTCATCAAATTCCGTTATATTTACATGATGCGTTAAATAAACAGTCACAATAATAAAATAGTCAAAATATGGGTACATCAGTCATCATCGTATAACAATTTTAAAAGAGGACAATTTAACCGAACACAAAAACATCTTCTATCTACGAACACATTAATTGATTTGTTACTTTCTGACTGATTATAAATATCCAGTTAAAACATATTGACACCTTATGTGTTGTGTGATTGTAGTGGTAATTAATTATTCCTTAAATGGAAATCTGGACTTCATTTCAAAGGACTATTTTTATATGCCTTATAAAATTTGGATGGGATGTTTTATGGTATACAAATGTCTATACTTTTTTGGTGATGATGCAAAATTTTATTGAGTTTTTTGTAAAAAACAAAGGTTTTTTTTTCACATGTCGGGCCGTATGATAGAAATTATTGATGATTATTGCATAAAAATTCACACACAAGACGATGGGCGTATCATGCGCTCATGGCACAGCTGTTTATTGAAATATATACTTGGCACAACTTTATTAACTTCAACTCCATTACTCATCAAAATCTATACTAGACATCTAATAAAGAGGACAATGATTATGAAAACTAAAAATGTTGCCCAATCAGCATCAAATTTTGTCCAAAGACTTCTTTGAAATGATGTGTGTAGGCAAAATAGAAATAAAAAAAAAAGGTCTTTGTCATCAACATTACACTTTTGCACTGAAAAACAGGCAAAAACAGGCTTCTATTTAACCAATTACAAATTCTTATGAACATTTTTCATTGTCAATTGTTTAGAAACTGTCAGTGCAACTTGTTCATTTGATTTTTTGATGGAAGTACACCACTAATTCATGGTCCCATTGCTTTCTATGTTAAATTCCTCCGTTTCAAGCAGGCACACCTCTTATATTTTAAGTTCAAATAAAGTGGCAATCATTGCATGTCAAAGCAACACCTTCTGGTGTCCTGTACTGAAAAAATCAACATACCTTACATTGCATATAAGAAAGAACTGGTTCCCAGAACTTAGGATGTACCAAAACAGGTACTTCCGATCTGACAAAAAGGCAAAATGTACCCTCCTTTTTATACGACCGCAAATTTTGAAAAAATTTTCGTCGTATATTGCTATCACGTTGGCGTCGTCGTCGTCGTCGTCGTCGTCGTCGTCGTCCGAATACTTTTAGTTTTCGCACTCTAACTTTAGTAAAAGTGACTAGAAATCTATGAAATTTTAACAAAAGGTTCATGACCATAAAAGGAAGGCTGGTATTGATTTTGGGAGTTTTGGTCCCAACGTTTTAGGAATTAGGGGCCAAAAAGGGCCCAAATAAGCATTTTCTTGGTTTTCGCACTATAACTTTAGTTTAAGTTAATAGAAATCTATGAAATTTTGACACAAGGTTTATGACCACAAAAGAAAGGTTGGGATTGATTTTGGGAGTTTTGGTTTAAACAGTTTAGGAATTAGGGGCCAAAAAAGGGCCCAAATAAGCATTATTCTTGGTTTTCGCACAAAAACTTTAGTTAAAGTAAATAGAAATCAATGAAATTTAAACACAATGGTTATGACCACAAAAGGAAGGTTGGTTTTGATTTTGGGAGTTTCGGTCCCAACAGTTTAGGAATTAGGGGCCAAAAAGGGACCCAAATAAGCATTGTTCTTGGTTTTCGCACCATAGCGTTAGTATAAGTAAATAGAAATCTATGAAATTTAAACACAAGGTTTATGACTATAAAAGGAAGGTTGGTATTAATTTTGGGAGTTTTGGTCCCAACATTTAAGGAAAAAGGGGCCCAAAGGGTCCAAAATTAAACTTTGTTTGATTTCATCAAAAGTGAATAATTGGGGTTCTTTAATATGCCGAATCTAACTGTGTATGTAGATTCTTAATTTTTGGTCCCGTTTTCAAATTGGTCTACATTAAGGTCCAAAGGGTCCAAAATTAAACTTAGTTTGATTTTAACAAAAATTGAAACCTTGGGGTTCTTTGATATGCTGAATCTAAAAATGTACTTAGATTTTTGATTATTGGCCCAGTTTTCAAGTTGGCCCAAATCGAGGTCCAAAATTAAACATTGTTTGATTTCATCAAAAATTGAATAATTGGGGTTCTTTGATATACCAAATGTAGATTCTTAATTTTTGGTCCAGTTTTAAAATTGGTCTAAATTAAAGTGCAAAGAGTCCAAATTTAAACTAAGTTTGATTTTAACAAAAATTAAATTCTTGGGCCTCTTTGATATGCTGAATCTAAACATGTACTTAGATTTTTGATTATGGGCCCAGTTTTCAAGTTGGTCCAAATCAGGATCTAAAATTATTATATTAAGTATTGTGCAATAGCAAGTCTTTTCAATTGCACAGTATTTTGCAATGGCAAGAAATATCTAATTTCACAATATTGTGAAATAGCAATTTTTTTTTTAATTAAGAGTTATCTTTCTTTGTCCAGTATAGTAAGCAAGAAATATCTGCAAGAATTTTTTTTAATTGGAGTTATCTTTCTTTGTCCAGAATGAACTTAAATCTTTGTTATATACAATATACAATGTATATTCACTTTTTACTACCAACTGATAAATTTAAATAACCTTTACCATTCAGTGATAACAAGCAGTTTTTTTTACATCTTAATATTTTATGATGTATTTAAATGAGTAGTAATTGTTGCAAACTCCATTAGAATATTTTAATTGAAATTAATTTTGGAATAAGGGAAAGGGGGATGTGATTAAAAAATTGGGTTCAATTTTTCTCATTTGAAATTTCATAAATAAAAAGAAAATTTCTTCAAACATTTTTTTGAGAGGATTAATATGCAACAGCTTAGTGAATTGCTCTAAGAGAAAACAAAAATTTTAAGTTCATTTGAATACATTCATTCTGTGTCAGAAACCTATGCTGTGTCAACTATTTAATCACAATCCAAATTTAGAGCGGAATCCAGCTTGAATGTTGTGTCCATACTTGCCCCAACTGTTCAGGGTTCAACCTCTGCGGTCGTATAAAGCTACGCCCTGCGGAGCATCTGGTTAAATTTCATGCCATTTTTTTATTATTCAAATTTATCAGTCAAAAATTGTTCTACGATGATCAGCAGTCATGCAGCTTTCATTTGATACCAAAATTAATAAAATATTCTAAATATTTTGAAAGTTATGTCCATGCGTAGGAACTATTTTGTGTTAAATATGTACTACTTTCTGGTATGTGCTTTCTGGCCGGGCCCGAATTAGTGGTGTTACACCTGATCCATTTTTATCCTCAAAGATTTACTGTTTTAATGATTTTTAGATAATAGTGTGCATTTTTAGGTGTCACTTTTGATGTGCTTCATATCTAATTCTTTTTGTTTTTGTTTATTTCAGATGGTTATTATTGTGTTTGAAGGCACATTGGGAGGATTCTATTCAATATGCTTTAAAATTTGTGAATGAACAAGGCCGGATGAAATTTGTCCGGCCTATTTACAGGTAAGTTTCCTATTAAGGTGTATAGTTTAAGACCTACTGTAAAGTCTATTTATTAGTTTGTTATTAAAAGAAGTCTTTACTTTGGAGGTGTGTCTCAGTGGTTGTTGTTGGTTGATATCTGTCATATTTGTTTTTCATTTGTTGTTTTGATCTGTTTTTTGGTAAAATTGTTTTACATTTTGTTATGTCAGTGCTATTTATAGTTGACTATACAATAGGGGTTAACTGTTGTAAAAGGCCATATAAGGTGACTCATAGATGCTTATATCTATTCACTTGAATTAATTGGCTAACTTGCAATCATGCATTGTTCTTATTGTATTTTCAGGAATAGCAGTTTTCCTATTATCAGCAATTTTCTTTATTTCTGCAAGTTTTCTAAAAGAAGAGTGTTCCAAACTTGCCTATACATTATTACATTGTTTGCAACAAATGCTATTGACCTATTAAAATAAAAACATTCTTTTTACATGTCTGAAGCCATACAACAATATATGTTGTCAAGAAATGTCCATGATGATCAAAGCAACTGAATGGCAATGCATAGAAAAAAATATAGTTTCTTACACTTTCTTCTTTAATTCCATTAAAAAGGAAGCCCATTGTCAATGTAATAAAAAGAATAACTAAATGAAGAATTCAAATATCTAAAAAATGTTTTAACTCGTGACCAACAACACTGATAATTAACTCATATGCTACATGCATTCATGAATTAATGTGTTTTTTGGTCACGCTTTGAATATTTTTCTAAATATGAATTCTTTGATTAGTTACTTTATAAATAACTTCAAAGTTGTATCTAGAGACGAAATTTAACATTTATTTCTTATTTTTCTTCTTTTTTTAGAGCCTTATATGCATGGGAAGGTTCAAGAGATACAGCCATAAAGAATTTCCTATCCAAACGTCCAGAAATGCATACAACAACAGCAGAATTAGTTGCCAAAGATTTACATCTAGGAAGTTCATAATCAATCATAAGAACAATGTTTATGCTGTTAGAGCAGTGCTAGTGAATGAAACTTGTTTTACATAATCAGAACATGTTTATGAATCATAGGACATATTCAGGGGCATAGAACAATATCTGCAAATCTGTTTAATGATTTATAAAATGTATGGTAGCAATTTGATTTATAAGATATATGATAGCAATATGATTTATAGAATAATTAGATATTTACTTATAAGTCCTAGATTATCCTTATTAAATAAGATGATGTAATTTCAATTTTGATGTTTGTTTTGTTAAATGTTCTTTGGAAGTATCTATGTTAACATTGATAATATTTCATGCTTTATCATTGTTAATATATAAGAGGGTGGTAAAAGTGGTAGCTTCATGACGAATAATGGTAAAATTTCTTGCCAAATGAGGTTAACAGTAATTTTTGGTGTATGACAATAAAATGTACACTGTCTTTTAGACGAAAAAAACATCAACTTAATTTGACGAATCACGTTAATTTTTTTCGAAAAATGATGGAAACAATAATTATTTGAGACCTCTGATGAATCACGATAAGGATATTTTGACGAATCTCTGTAAAATTTTAACCAATTTGAGGCTAACGGTAGCGGAAATGACTATTTGACACCTGACGTTAAAGGGCATTGCTACCCTCATATATAGGAGATATATACTGATAAATAAATATAAATATTGGTTACAAGGATGATTTATGTTATGGAATTTTGAATAGTCTACTTTACATGGTAGTCCTGTTATATGTTGACTGAAGTCTTTTAAGCTATCATATGTTAATTATGTTGATTTTTCATATTGTTAAAATCAAATATCATTCCACAGACATGTGAACTCTGGTATCAGTCAGATCTTGATTATAATAAAAAATCAAATAAATTACTTTCTTTATTTTTTTTGCCCTTTTTGTTAATGGGGCACTGGCTACGAGATATATATAAAATATAAAATATGATTTTATTTGTTCAATCTTTAATGAAAGTGAAAAAGTGAAATAATAATTTGCTTTTTAGAGGCCAGTATGGTCCAACTTTGTCAAAATGAGCTAAGAAATATTGATGATGAATTATTCACTTGAATCTGTATTCATGTGAACTTCAATTTAATAACCCCTAACCTAGAGGTGGATAACAACAGTTTTAATACTCCATGTTATGTGAACCACCTGTTCCCAAATTAATACTTCAGTAACTAAATACTATATAATGGCATCCACAATAGTTTATAAACCAAAAAAAGAATATCACCTCATAATTGGAATTTTAACCTTTTCTTATGGGTTCTTAGAACTTTTTATGATATTTGGTATGCTGTTGATTTTGCCTTTTCCCTGATGAAACTCATCTATTTTAACCATCATAACATCAGTGACCTAGTTACTTGAACAGTTTTAAACTGGTTGTGCCTTCCTTATTTTGTAAAATACATTATACTGGACTGCTTTAAAACTTCTATAACCTGTTTATGTGCAGATGGCTAGAGACATTAGACTGCAGTTATTTTTTTTATTAAAGATAAGATCTGTTGGTTAACTGTATGAATTGGTGTAAGTCATATTGACAAGCCATGTGTGTTGTCACTATTATGAAGCCATGTGTACAGAAAACAAAGCTCCAGCCTCAAATAAAATCTTTTGTTCAACATAGTCCTGTGAAGTATTGTGGGAATAGCTTCAAATTATTTTCCATTTTTAATTTTACAAAGGTACACAGGAACTAGTCGAAATATTTTTTTGATGAAATTTCATTCTGGTATATCTTACCTAAGGAATTTACTTGGCAAATTGATGTAATTGAAAACAATTCTGTTTAATGATATGTTTAATATATCTACTGTCTGTTTGATTATCCTACAAATAGTGCTGCATTTTTGTTACATTTAAGGCTGGAGCAACACTCAAAACGTTTGAACTGTTGATTGAGATATGTCACTTTCCCAGCCGATTGCAGCTGTGCCGGTAACACTGCACATGCCTGCAAAAACAATATGAGTATTGTAAGCATTATCATTCATATTTACTCGCGAAAACATCGTAATTTCAGATTAAAAAGAAAATGTGGTATGAACTATGATTGCCAGTGAGACAACTCTACACAAAAGACCAAACAACAAAGAAAATAACAATGATAGGTCTTTTTAAAGACACAGAAAATAAGGTCTTTAGGTCTTTTTTTTTATATGAAAAAGTTAAAAGACACAAAAAAAAAAAGTGTAGATTGATCGTTTTGATTTTTAAGATTTTACATGTATGTGTCATTTATAGTTTATTATCATCTTTACATTGTGAGTTTACACTAGTCTGGTGATTATTTAATCTTTTAACCATTTATGTTACATTTGACTTTGTCATTTAATTACTACTACATACTGGTGAAGGTACACAGTCCAGGTAATATAATCCACTGGTCAACTGTCCTGTTAAACACGACTGAAAGATATAATTATTATCAATGATAGAACATATGAGTATTATTGATTATAGAGCATAAACTAACATTTAGAAAAAGGGACAACCATTTAGGGTAGACATGGATGGGGAGGTGAGGCGGATTTTGAAAATGAATATCCAGGCCTGGTATGAGCTGAAAATAAATAAAATTGCGTTTGAAAAGTTTGAAAAAATGTATTCTGCAATAATAACTGCAGGAATCAATCGTTACATCTAGGCCCTCAAGTATAGTACAGATTATCAACAAAAACTGATAAAAGCAGACGAGGATAAATAACACATTTTTTTATATACATAACAGTTTCATTTTAATATGTCTATAAAGAAGAGTGGTAATGAATCCTGAATTACATATAAACATATATTGTGCATGTAATCCAGGATTTATTGCCAGTCCGTATTGGAAATATTGGCCTTATATTTACATCATTGCCAGTCTGTATTGGGAATAGTGGTCCTATATTCACATTTGATGTATGTAATACAGCATTTAGAACAAGTCTGTATTGAAAAAAGTTGGATTATTTAATAAAAGTGTTGTGAACTGGCTGTTTCCGTATTGGCACTGGTATAGATTCTCGGTCAGCTGTATCGGCCTCGATCCTACGAGTCTCGAGGCAAATACAGCAAACCTTGAATCTATACCAGTGCCAATACAGAAACAGTCAATTATAACTTAATAACACTATAATACAGATACAAAATATATAAAGTGAAGTTTTATAATCGATGTGAACTCTCTAATAACTGATGGATTGTTTTCTCTCTTACACGTTCTTCGAGCGAAGTTTATAAAAGATAATATCAAAAGGGGGACATACACATGTATATATCTATAACAGCTACTTACAGATCCTGCTGGACAATGCTTGGCAAATCGACAATTGCTTAGGTTCGACAGAAACTTGCAGGAGTAACAAGTGACGTGGTCAGAATGTGCTTGTGTTGTTGGTGACATGGTGGTTGATGATGTAGTAGACGTCATAGAGTCTGATGTAGAAGTCATCGTAGTGTCCATCGGTGTGTCTGTGGTTAAGCAAACAGAAACTGTACTATATTTAGACAATTTTCAAAAAAAACATTAAACACAAACAATCAATTATAATGCACTATTTAATCCACACATGCCCATTCATTCTACCTATTCTTTTCGTGTTTTAGTTATTTTACTGTAATCGCTTGACTGACACATGGTTGTCTCTCTGCGACAAGATGCAATCTGTGAGACATACTCATGCTAGCTAGACTGATAACGGCATGAAGCTATTTCATGGTTGAGTGATAAACATTATGTTATTGTGATTTAGTCCTTTTCGCATTTCGCAATAGCAGCAAGTCAATATTTATTGTTTATATCAAGGACAAGTTTACGCGTTCTATGCAAATTCTTGCATGTATAGCATTATTGTTACTTGGATGTGCAAATATGTTTTCCAGTATCTATTACAATAAACCTTTATAGACATTTTGGTCTTTGAGACTTTCAACTTTCATTCATTCATGGTCAGTGAAGTAGGTTGAGTTCAGTCTGAGTTAAATATATATACATTTAAATAAATGTTCCAGTACAGCATATATTGATGGATGAGGGAAAGACATTTAAAATTACGAAACAAAACATAAAATGACTTCGCTGATAAAACCTTTTAGATTGGAAACATAATTTTGAACTGTTAGTTTGAATTTTTTTATAATAGTGGATTAGGAAACAAGTTATTGCAACTTATATTAATTCCTTTCCATTTTGCTAGTTTAAGTGCTTCCTTGTAACGGCATTAGCCTGCTCTTTTTTCGAAATCTACAAGGGTGTATTTTATGTGCAAGAGATATTGCTCTCTTAACACGGGTCAGCCATTTACCGTCAATTATCTTTTTGAGTTGTCATTTGATCTGAATATTTTTATGTTTCAGAGTTGATTGATTAGCCTCAGAATTGTGTAAATTAAATACATTATATTAAATATCTTAAATGATTTGCATCAATGTAAAATTAATATTTGAATTTTATTGGTCCGTTAGACTTTTCTTGGTTTACACTTCAATCAATAGACAAATGTTTAAACTGTGCTTGTTTAATAGTCATTTGCAATACATATAATGGAATCCTGGAGTTCATGGAAAAAGTAAAAAATTAAAACAGCAAATATTTTGTGTTGATCAAACAATTCTTTTAGAGGTTATTGGTCTGTACACAGTACCGCTTCTTAAAAATATCTTACATGATAGTTCATTAGATTTTTGTTTCGGTTTTGAGTTTTTCTACCCCAGTTAACACACCAATAACCTCTTGAACAAATGTGTTGAAGCATATAGTAAACTTGATTTACCTGGTGTATCAACAACTGCAACCGTAGATGTTTCTGCTTCCACATATGATGTTAGAACACACAAGTAAGCTAAAACTAAAATATATGATGAAGTTTAATCATTATCATCAGTGTTTGGTCACTAGAACTAATCCGCACACATACAGTCATCTATGTTTTATGTTAGAAAACAATCAATCAGTTGCCTTTTTAAAACTAGTAGATTGAATAGCATGAGATATTCACCCTTTTTGTAGAAAAGTATCAAATTGTAAAGACATCTAAAATCATCATACCAAAATATATCTTAATAACATCCTTAAAAACTTTTAGGTTAAACTGCAAACTTGACGATTAACCATTAATGGATTCATCCCTGTTTTGAAGAAATAGTTATTTCATGTACTGTCTATATTGTATATTTTATTCATATACCTTGTATACGAGGGTATATTTGATACTAGGGTATCACAAGCCCAGTACTCTTTTTGTGCTGACATGAATTATCATTCATATGGTCATATTTTATAAATTAACTGTTTACAAAATTTGGAATTATTTGAAATACTAAGGCTTTTCTACCCCCAGGCATATATAACCTTAGCTGTATTTGGCAAAACTTTTAGGAATTTTGGCCCTCAATGCTCTTCCACTTCGTACTTTATTTGGCCTTTTGAACTTTTTAGTTCGAGCGTCACTGATGAGTCTTTTGTAGCCGAAACGCGCGTCTGGCGTATGAACAAAATTTACTCCTGGTAGCTATGATGAGTTTATTTGTCAAATGTTCGTTGATTATAGATATATTTAAAAACACTTAGATCAGTATATTTTGGTGCAAAACAAAATCACCCTCGGTTATTGACGGGCTCAATCTTTATTTTTGTCTATGTTGTGTTTTGTGTTCTGTTGTTTTTCTCTTGGTCTTTTTTCATTTATTGCTAAGATTTTGTAAGTTCTGTGATTTTGTCAATTCCCCGTTGAATTAGTTTTATATTATCAATTTATAAGTCTATGTGCCAAGTAACTCATCAATTTATACGCCAGACGCACGTGTCAACTAAATAAAGACTCATAGATGGCATTCACATCAAACAGTTGGAAGGCCAAATCAAGGATACGAAGTTTAAGATTCAAATATTGGAATTTTCGAAAAGGTTTGGCTAAATATGGTTTTGTCTGCATGCAATATATGAAAATATATTTCCAGACCAAGTGCTTCCAAGTAGTAGTAACTTTACGTTCTCCTTCTTTTTAAAATATGATATAACCAGTGATGCCTGTAAAAAATAATTCGAAGAAAAAAAGGTGCGATGCGTTACCATATGTTTTAAATAATATTTGACTTTACAAAATTCCTAGCAATGTTTTCAGTGATTCAGCAAAATTTCTATAAAAAATGTTTTAAAATTCACTTAAAGAGGCCTAGAGGATACAAAAATTTAAGCAAATATGAAAACATTTTTTTCCCATTAAAACTTTTATTTCTTATACTTTTTGTTATTCTATGATAGGGTACAACAATCAACTTAAAATTCAATTCGTTATGGCCGCCGATGACTTTTTAAATGTTTATATCATTGAAAAAGTAAATTGTAAGCTAAAATAAACGGTGACTCCATTTTTTTCATTTTATTTTTGTATTAGGTAGCCTATATGATAAAGTTCATATATAGAAAAAAAAAAATAACGGAATCAATTATTTGAAAAAAATATTGGATATATACCCTCGTGCCCCCTCATGTACATTAAACTGCAAGCTTACGATTATATTTTTTGATAAGCTTTCTCAACGCTCTTCAACTTCGTACTCTATTTGGCCTTTTAAACATTTCTTGATTCGAGCGTCACTGATGAGTCTAATCTAAGCATCTTCTCGCTTGCAATAGTATTAACACAAAATAATTTTGTACCCTTTAAAAAAAAGTGTTCCCCATTTATAACTAACAGACACATTGACAAGATTGGTCCTATTTTCTTTCATTAAAAACATGGCCAACGTAGAGACAAGAAAATTGTCGCATGGAGAGACAAATCGTTCTTTGTTAACAATCACTCTGATTCAAACAACAAATTCTCTGAAACTGACATTATCAAGATGCTACATTTCTTGAATGACGCACTATTTATGACAATCTACTTTATACAAATATCTTATAAAGTGTCTTGTTCTAAATCTATTATACACAGTTTTAGAAAAATGATGTTTAACCGACGTATGTAACACGACAGATTCTACATATGGAACAGGATCTGCCTAACCTTCTGGACATCACCGCGATTCTTATAAGGGTTGGTGTTGTAATTTATGTTTTGTGTACTGTTTATGGTTTGTGTACTTGAGGGTCTAAGAGAAGATTTGTCTGTTATAACTAGCCCTCTTTGAATAAATAATTTACTCTGTTTATTTTATTATTCTTAATTGTTTCTATTAGAGGACGTGTTTTTTCACTTCCTTTTCAAAGATTTGAGGAAAGTTGTGTACTTTTGATATGACGTCATCAGGCATGGTCGCCTTTTTTCATGACGTCGCAATAAGAAAATTTAGAAGAAAACAAGAAAATTCAACGTCACAATTAAATTTCAACCAATCATTTGTCGAGAACAGATTTTTCACAAGTGAAATATTTTATATTTTCTCACACCGGCCATGAAATGTGACAATAGCACAAAAAAAAAGAGAACATTTCATCTCTGTATAATTACAGCCAAGCAAATCCTGCTTGCGGAGTATAGTTATTGAAATGATAATCTAGATCTGGCATTTCCTATCATGATTCTCTTGATGCAGAATTGCTGCTTACAAGAAAGTAATTGAACTAAAAATTCCAAGTGAGAAAGTTAAAATCATCCCTTCTCAAATAGGAGTCAATTGACCCTTATTGAACATCTGTTTCAAAGATGACTACAAATATGTTTTTGGCGATGCCCCTTCTGGTTGACGTTTCTTCCAGATGGTATCACAAGCCCAGTAGTCAGCACTTTTGTGTTGACATGAACCATCATTGATGTGGTCAAAATTATGAATTTACTGTTTATAAACTTCTTTCGAAAGACTGAGTACGAGTATTTTCATAGATTACTTGTATAGCTTTATTTGGCAAAATCTTGGCAAAAAACAAGATCCTCTATTTCGTACTTTGAAATAGAATACATATTATTCGTCATTATCAGAAGCATAATTCTTACCACACAATATATTTGACGCCATTGTCAATTGCTTGATTTAGAGATAAGCATTAAAATTATGTGACACACAGGTTACATAGATCTTCCAGATAACGAAATACATAGGACAAGTGTAGCAATTATCTGTAACATATATCAAGAAGTTAACAGTTATGCATATAATAGTCCCAGTACGAATGTACTTTGTTTGCTCGAGAAAGTAATACACTAGATACAACACGGAGGAGTTTTTATAACCAAAAAGATGATTATAAATTTACTGTTATATAAACCTGAATTTATGAAATACTCAGGCTTTTCTACATCAAGAATAGATTATCTTGGCCGTGTTTGACAACACTTTGGGGAATTTTGGTCCTCAATACACTTCGAGCTATATTTGTTCTTTTTAACAGTTGTTGATTGGAGCGTCACTGATGAGTCTTTTGTACACAAAACGCGCGTCTGGCGCAAATATAAAATTTTATTCTGGCATCTATGATGAGTTTATTTACAACCACTGGGTCGATGTCACTGTTGGTGGGTGTGTGGCTTTTTTCACCTAAGATATCACAATCTCAGTAGTCAGCACTTGAGTTGACATGAATTGTCATTGATATGGTCATAATTATAAATTTACTGTTATATAGCTCTGAGTTTTTGAAATACTCAGGCTTTTCTACATCCGGAATAGATAATCTTAGCCGTGTTTGGCAACACTTTTGGGAATTTCGGTCCTCAATGCACTTCAACTTCGAGCTTTATTTTGCCTGTTTATCATTTGATGATTCGAGCGTCACTGATGAGTCTTTTGTAGAAGAAACGCGCGTCATTTTTCTGTCTTAGCTTCTATGAAAGGAATGATTTTATATTTGGTCTACATTTTAATAATGTGTAAGCAGTTTGTAGACCTGTTGTGCAGTTACTTCTTGTTTCTTGGAATTTCTTCCTCGATATTAGTCTTGTTAACATAAAGGAACAGGACCATATAAAAATTCCTTAATACGTTAAACTTTATTGTGAACAATAAAACTGCAAAGTACTCTAAATAAAAAAAATCAATACAAAAACTCATATAAACAATTTCATACACACACCATTTGATGAACGCGTAATGTAAGTAAGTATCGGTTCTATCGCATTCTTTAATTTGATAATTATAAGAAGCAGTGTCTTATTTTCGTATAAAAGTAATTGAATTGTATGGCGATTTCTTCTTCAATAATTCTTTTCTTACTTTTTTCTTTTTTAGATTTTGTAATGATTGATTTGCTATTGAGGACTTTTTTACTTCTTGTGTTTGGTCCAAGGAGATAGTTGACCTGATAAAATGTGGTTTTGTTTCGATATTCCATATGTAATCTCCAGTTTTTCTCATGGTTTCTGTTCGAAATGACAGAACACCGTTCGATTCAGTTTTTTGGTTTCTTCTGTCTTTTACATCATTTCCATACGCAGTGACTGTCTGGTCAGAATGAGATTCTACTGTAGGCTGCTGTGAAAGTTCTTTAGGTTTTTCGCCTACATTTCGGTGAATTGTTGTTAAATCATCGTATTTATGGTTATTTGTATCCTTAACCAATGTTAAAGTTTGCTGATTTGACGATGCAATCGCGCCGCAATCGTTTGTATCAGAATAATCCCCATTCATATCTTTATTGTTAGAGTCAGTATGTTGAGGTTGTTTTTTATTGATAGATGTTTCTGTCGCATATACTTTCTTGTCAGCTTTTTCTGCACTGTTTATTAACCTATGATCAAATTGCATACCTCTGTTTTCTATATCCCGTAATCTTACATTGCCATTACTCGAATCTAGAGGTTTCAACTTTTCAGTAACCAATGAATTTTGTGGTTCATTTGTCATTAACTCTGTATAATTTTTCGTCACAACTTCTTCATCTATATTTTTGGATTGATTGTTTTTAGCATCAAAAGTGTTACAAAAAGGTATATTTATGGTAGTATCAGAACTTTTCACATTTTGTATAAGATCGTTTGTAGAAGCTTGTAATGGGTTTTCAAACGTGAGATCTTTTGATGATATTTCTAAAATTTGAGAATTGTCGTCACCCTCTTTATTACTTTGCTTTCTAATGGGTACAAGTTGCTCTACCATTGTAGTAGGCAAAGTATTATTATTGTCATTTGAATGTTCCGTGTTTTGTATTTGATCTGGTGTTGGTATTCCTTGAGGTTCAGGTGATGCCAATGTGTTTTCAAATGTCTGAACTACATACTTTGTATTGTTTTCAGAAATATTGTTTCCTTTTTCCCCTCCTTGTTGTGAAAAAAGTACAATTTGTTCTACCATTGTAGTAGGCAAAATGTCACTAGAGTCATTGTAACTTTCCACAGTTTCTTTTTTATTTTGTGTTGGTAATTTATTAATTTCAGGTGTCGGTGATATGTTTTCAAATGCCATTTCTTCAGACTTGATAGTATTTTCTAAATTTTCGCTTCCTTTTTCATCGTGTTCGTGTTGTGAAAAATGTAAAATCGGCTCTACAACTGTAGTAGACAAAGTAGTATTATTATCGTTAGATATGTTTGCATTTATCGTTAGATCTTGTGTTGGTAATCTTTGAAATCCAGGTGCTGGTAATGTCTTTTCAAATGTCTTTTCTACAGATGTGCTAGTATTTTTAGAAATTTCGCTTCCTTTTTCATCGCGTCCTTCTTGTGAAAATGGTAAAATTTGATCTACCATTGTAGTAGGGTAAGTATCATTATGATCAGTGGAACTGATCCCATTTTTTATTTGATCTTGGGTTGGTAATCTTTGAAGTTCGGGTGATGGCAATGTGTTTTCAGATGTTTTCACATATGTTTTACAATTTTTGGAATTGTTTGCTCCTTCTTCTGTGTCTTTTTGTTGTGCAAGAGATATAATTGGCTCTACCAACGTAGTTTGTAAATGATCGATATTGTCGTTAGAACTCTTCGTATTTTCTATCAGCTCGGGTGATGAGTTTGTAGTTATCTGAACTACAGATATGCTAGTAATTTCGGAATTAGCACTTCTCTCTGTTTCGCTTCCTTGTAACAAAGATGAACCTTTCTCTATTGTAGAAAGCAAAGTACCATTACTGCCATGTTTTTTCTCGTCACAGTGACTGCCACTACTTGCAGAAACAGGACTCGTTTCGGAATAATATATATCAGTTTCACCAGTCTTCAATTTGTCTTCAACATTTTTGTGGACAATTAATATATCACTTCCGTTCTGCTGAACAAATGACTTTTCTCGTTTCCGTGAACTACCCATACCAACAGTGAGAGCTGTTCGTATGTCAAATATAATTCCTCTTTTTCGTGGCAGTGCTGTAATTACAAAATATAACTTACTATATTTTTTTATATTAAATCTAGTGCAATATTTTTAATAAGTTTTCAAATATTCATTACATATTATTGGTGAGTGAAAGATAAGTAGAAATTTCAAAAATTATTGTACCCATTGCAGGCAATTAACATTGTCCTCCATAGTATCGGTCAGAAATCATTACTTTAAATAAAGTTCGATTGAACAGGCAGTCAAGATATAGTGTTATTGAAATTTCTCATATTACAAAAAAAACTCAAATATGTATGCATAAATCATAGCAAACAGAAATCAGGTAAATATTTAATTTCTCCATAATTTATTTTTCAAAAAAAAAGCAAGAACAGACATGTTTACATATGTTAAAAGGCTTATTGAACTTGAATAATGTATCTATAAATAAAAAGATTTGAAAGATTGACAAAATAAGAACAACATTTCACCAGAAATCAAATGGCATGGAACTAAAGGTCACTAACTGTATGGCTGACAACAATAAGCATAACACATACCGCATAGTAAACTCTTAAATGTTTACCTTGATTTTTCACGCGTACTCTGCCTTTAACTTTCTTCCACCAATATATAAATGCAGCAATACCAACAATAATTAAAAACAGTACCACTACTAAAACAACAGCTATCACCACTGTATTGCTTGACGATTCTGGTTTAGAATATTATGTGTGATTATTTAACAGAGATATAAATGCACCGCCCCAAGTCCATGACGACTTATGCATATTGATATAAATAGAATGCCTTCATAAAGAAAAGTGAAACTAAACATAAATAATTACCAAAAATTACACGAAGTTTTTATAATTATTTTAAGCGTATAAGGAAGATGACCAGAAGGAAAGGCTGCATTAAATAAAAATTCGAGTGAATGTTGATATGAATGATTTTGCTAAATACATTAAAAAAAATGAAAACCCTTTTCATTATTATTTTTCTTTTTTTTCGTATTATCTGTTATTAAAAGAATGAAGAAATTATGTTTGCAAATGCTCGTGATAGATACTTATCGACTTATCGTCTTTCCCATTACATAAACATAAAACATCTGATTTAATTACTGTTTCTTTTATGTTTTAATGTGTCATTCTCTTTTTGTTTTTCCTTCTGATGAAAGACGAGATATTGCTGTAAATAATCATTAACATTTTGTAGCAGAGGAGTCCGATATCTAGCTTTAACACTCGGATCTGAAGATCATTCGCCCGTGTATCCTCTTCATCTTATATAGTTTACATGGAGGGAAAATAACCAGCACATCAACTTAAAGAAAGTTTTATCTTATCTTTTTTCGTAAAGTTAATTGTCTTACCCGGACTAGAACTTGTGCCTTCTGGTTTAGGAAAACAATTGGATTCTTTTGAAATAGCATTGCCTAGTTCAATAAAGTATGAAACATTAGATATAATATAGACAATGGTGTTTGTGTCGGATTTTGTACCTTTCTTAAAGTTATTTAACCTAACAATATACTTGTCTCATAATATATATGTGTCTCAATGATCACGACCACGTGAATTGAAGTTGGTGAAAATTTGAAAGCACACCAAAATCTTAAATACAGGCATTAAACCGTTTAATACTGTTCAAATGTATAATATTGTGTAGGCGATGTACGCTACTGCATCAAAGCAAGCATCTTTATTTCAAATGAACATCCAAGCAGTACATTCCATGCATATAAAAATATATCCCGAATTGTTCGTTTATTGTCATGCAATGCTTGGTAATTGATTGATGCTTAAATGGAAGCGATATTACCACGGATGGTTAATGGATTATCATCATAATGAATCAATGTTTTGGAAAGATTTACAAACGTCTTCACAATTTGGTTGACCTTGATGTATATCCGTGTCACTGTATGGCTACACATATGTTCCAATTGTTCTAATAATTCTTTTATTCAATTGTGCCATCACTAAATGCAACTTACTACAAGATTTTTACATGTATGAAAATTATAGCGGATGCCATTATTCAAGAGGGAATGCACTTATTTCTCTTTTCTGTTTTTGCTTTGATATCTCTGTTCTCTCTTCTGTAATCTTTAAAACTTTGCTAATTTTTCTCAATTCCTTATATTTCCCGTTTATCCTCTTTTCCCCTTTATTTTATAAAAACAAATTCCCCTATATTCCGGTTTCTATAACTCATATAGTTATCTTCTTGTCCTTTTATCTTTTTTGGATAGATGACTAATTCATTGTCATCGGCAATCATACCACACCTCTTTGCTATTATAAAGATACATTGTACATGCCTTTAATTCAGTACGCAAGACGCAGAAAATGTTTGTTTTAGTCATAAATTGAAATAAATATGTAATACATCTTAATTTACTTACCATTAGGAACGAGATACAGTACGGCCCATATGACATCGAAAACATTAGGGTATAATTTAGTTGTATCTGGCATTGTATATGCTGTTTGTTCTTTATGACACACTCGTGCACGTTGAGAGATAGTAACATTAGCACCATCAGTACTTGTAATCTGCAATGTAACAAAAAATCAGTGAAAACCATCTTAGGAGTAATCATTATGAAAGATAAACTCATCATAGAAACCATGATTACCATTTTGTATTTACGCCAGACGCGCGTTTAGTCTACAAAAGACACCAGTGACTCTCGAATAAAAAAAAAATTACAGTTAATATATAATTATAATAATATGAATTATAATCTATGTACACACAGAAGTGCTGACTACAGGGGGGGGGGAGGTGACAGTCTCGTGGAATAAAAACTCCAGACCACTAGCAGTGGCATCGACCCAGTGGTTGTTAATCGACTCATCGTATATACCAGGATTGGAATTGTCATTTATCCGTTTCAGATCCGTCCATCATCCGTTTTATCCGTAATACGTCCGGTAGAAGTCCGCTGGTGAATTTATCTTTCAGACCTCCAACGGATGTATAAAGGAACGGGTACAAAACGGAAACGAAACGGACGAGTACCGTACAAAACGAACGCCTAACAGACGTTCAACGGACATTTTATCTGTTGGACGTCCGTTCAAAGTTTTGAACATGCTCAAAATTTTCCATCGGACAGAACGGACGTCGACGGATAAAACGTACGCTTAACGGACATGCAACGGATATAGACGGACGTCTAACGGATAAGAACGGACGTCTTACTGACATTAACGGATTAAAAAACAGTTATCCGTTAGGCGTCCGTTCGAGCTATCCGGTAAGGTGTGACCGAGGCTTTAGGTAGAAAAGCCTTAGTATTTCAAAAATTCAAAGTTTTGTAACCAGTTAATTTATAATTAAGATCGTATCAATGATAACTTTTGTCAACACAGAAGTGCTGACTACTGGGATGGTGATAGTCTCGTGGAATAAAAACTCCAGACCGCTAGCAGTGGCATCTGATCGCCCTAGTGGTTGTAAATAAACTCATCATAGATACCAGGATTGAAATTTTGTATTTGCGCCAGACGCGCGGTTCTTCTACAAAAGACTCATCAGTGACACTAGAATTTTTATTAGTGACCAAATAAAGTATAAAAGTGTACGGAATTGTAAACCGGTGTTGAAAATTCACATCACGCGAAAATATGACGGGTTCATTTCCTATTATTGGGTCTTTCATGCAATTCCGTTCAAACCTATCTCAGCATATGTAAAGACATGAAGTATTCTTTTCTTATAAATGATAGTTGTTGTCAACACAGAAGTGCTGGCTACTCTCTGGGAATATAAACTCCATCAGCAGTTGCATCGACAGTGGTTGTAAATAAACTCATCATAAAGGTATCGGGATAGAAATTTTGTATTTGCGTCAGACTCGCGTTCGTCTACAAGAGACTCATCAGTGAAGTCAAATAAAAAAAATCAAATGTCAAATAAAGTACGAAGTTGAAGAGCATTGAGAGCCAAACATTCCTAAATCTTTGCCAAATACAGCTAATGTATATCATTGGTGTATATTTAAATAAATTCTTTCCTGGATTTGAAAAAAAAACAAACTTTTTAACTAATTTGATTTTTAGACTTATTTGATATCTTGATGTAGTCAGAGGTGTACGGAATTGTAAACCAGTGTTGAAAATTCACATCACACGAAAAGATGACAGATTCATTTCCCATGATGCGGTCTTTCGTGCATTTTCTTGAAAATCTATCTCAGCATATGTAAAGACATGAAGACTTAGTGTTCTTTTCACTGACTATTCAAGTATATTGCTCCCTGTACTTTAATATAACTTTATTTATAAGTGGTGTAAACAGTTTGGCTTTGTAGGGGTAACTTCTATCCCAGATAAAGATTACTTTACCTTCATCTGTTAAAACCTCACGGAATTTTAGGTCCTTTTCAACTTCTTACTTATTTGGCCTTTTAACATTTTGTTTATTCGTGCATCACTGATGAGTATTTGTAACCTAAAACGCGCGTCTGGTGTGAAAAGTTATAATCCAGTTAATAATCCAATCGAATCGCAACATTCATTCGTAAAAGGTGATTTGTAACCTTATCACGCGGGTAAAGTTGTATTTTCCAGCGTAGACACACAAAGAATATCATCATCGGAAAGTATCACCAACAATAAACTACAAAATATAAATATAAACAGTATTTGATAGAATTTTGTTCTTACCATGCATGTAAACTTGTAGTATAGTTGATCGTCGATATTAGAATCAAGATTTATGATGCTAGTTATGTAGTCATCATCTGACTGTATACAAAGTAAACATCCAACATTGCTGTTATCTTAAATAAATGCAACATATATAATAACATGAGTATACTACCAAGAACCACCAAATACTCCCTCCAATTTAGAACGTAGGCCTACTCGGACAAAAAAAACCGTAAGAAATTAATAACGTGTTGTTTTCAATATTTTTACATCACTGGGTCGATACCTCTGCTGGTGGACTATCAGTCCCCGAGGGTATCATCAGCTCGGTAGTCAGTATTTCGGTACTGACATGATTTAACAAACTTTACTAAAATTGTCCGTTTATAAATTTATAAATTATTAAGAAACTAAGGTTTCAACTCCCTCAGGCAAAGTTGGCTTTAGATGAATTTGGCTATTTATTTTAGGTATTTATTGACATACAGCTCTTCAACGGTTTCGGTACTTATACATCTTCGGATTTCAAATGTTTGGCTTTGAGCGTTCCTGATGAAGGTAAATCCAGAAAAGCGCTTCGGACGCAAGAAATTAATAACGTGTTGTTTTCAATATTTTATGTTATTCTTAACTAACCATCAAATTGGCAGAAATGAAACGTTTGGTTAAAGGGAAATAAATTAAGACCATTTTGAGCCAACATTTACTTGTCTATGAGTTTGCTTTCAACATTGAGGATCCGATTGATGCACTCCATTGTATACTAATTTAAGATTTCTAGAAAACTAGGGGTAATTTTTAGTGGTACCTTTATTCGGGATATCTCTTAAAGGTATATTGAAAATTGGCATGTAGAAAGCTGATACATGTACAATTCAGGATATACCTGGTTTCTATGAAGTTAATGTTTAGGAAGCTGTGAAAATTGCAAAATTTGGTGGAACAGATAAGGACTTTAAATTGATGGTCTGACACCTTATGCTGTGGAAATATCTCATTTCAAATTATTTGGCATTTATCACTTCCAATTTGACATGTCTGACTTCTAACTTGATATTTTTTAGTTCCAAGTGGACACTTCTCAGTTCCAATTGGGCGTTTCTAAGTTCTAAGATCTATTTTGACATTTTTCACTCCCAACATGACATTTCTGGCATCAAAGTTGACATTGTAAACTTATCGCTCCTTTAAATAAACTTATTCTAAAAGGTTACCAACTCAACACTGTAATAAGATCATTGAATAGTGTTTTTATTGGTGTAAATATTGATTTTGTTATCAGTAAATTAAAAGCAAACTAAATACTACTAGTATGTTATATACATATACACATTCGTGGATCTACAATCTGTCGATACCTGTAACTTGGCATTGCACAAGGTCATGTTTTTCTCTGACTGTTTATGACGTCTTTACACTAAATCCATTAGATGTTGGATGTGTACGGATTGATAGTTTAGTCTTAGATGCATGATTATTTTATGAGTTGTTAGTGGTTTAAAACTAGCTTTCAGATTACTGCGAGTACTCTCAGATCTGTTCCTTGTGTCTTTTTGTTGTCGGGATGTACAAGTACCCGGCCACGTCCACTTGTATGTTTGTCCATCTGATGAGTTAAGTCTTTTTCAACTGATTTTTATAGTTCGTTCTTATGTTGTACTGTTATACCACTGTCCCAGGTTAATGGGAGGGTTGGGATCCCGCTAACATGTTTAACCCCGCCACATTATTTATGTACGTGTCTGACCCAAGTCAGGAGCCTGTAATTCAGTGGTTGTCGTTTGTCTATGTGTTACATATTTTTTTCCGTTCATTCTTTTATTCAAATAAGGCCGTTAGTTTTCTCGTTTGAATTGTTTTACATTGTCATATCGGGGCCTTTTATAGCTGACTATGCGGTATGGGCTTTGTTCATTGTTGAAGGCCGTACGGTGACATATAGATATTAATGTCTGTGTCATTTTGGTCTCTTATTGATCATGAGTTGTCTCATTGGTAATCATACGGCACATCTTCTTTTTTATAATTGTATGAAGCGAAAGAAAATATGAAATGCATATGCTGACAATGTTAAAACTGAATGAAACGATTTTCCTAAGACAAAATCGAATTGCAAATCATGCGCAACAATGTACTGAAAACAATTGTGTGCAAACATATATTTTTTGGTGGCAAGGTGTTACCTTTCCTCGTCAACTTTTATCTAGAGTTAAAACAGTACATGATAAATAAGGCATGGGAATTGTATTTTTACAGATATTCTGATAATCTTTTTAAGATTTACTAAACATTGGGTATGTGCATTTTACCTCCTTAGATAACTATGCATGCCAACCAAGCAAATTGTTTTATAAAAGATATCATACCAGAATTTCCAACTTTCACATCACAATTTGTATCATAAGTTATATTTAAAGATGAAAATGAGTCATCATCATTATCAAATGCCCAATTTCCAGTACTGCCTGAACTACAGAAACTGTTAGGGACGAGTTCAAAATGGAACTCTCCTATCATTGGCGTTGAACATGTTTGTAAAGCTTGAGATTCATGCCCTGAAAAAAAATCACTTGTGTTTTTAGTGCAAATTTTACCATAATATATATACAAAAAAAACAGATATAAAATGCATAAAACACTTTAGAAAATACTTTACTTAGCACTCTGCTTAAAAGACAATTCATCATTTGAATGCCAAAAAGTTTAAGATGCCGCTCCGTTATATACATATTCGACAAGGGTTTCTGAAATCATAGATCTGCTTTCTATTTTGAAAAAAAATTATTGCGAGCAGTCCTTTTCTTCGATTGGTGACATGACGGACATTCTTAAAAATCTTTTTCTACAATCAAAATCACTAAAAATGTCATCGTGATGATGAAAGTGCATGCGATATCCTCAGGTTTTTTTTTAATTATTGTTCTTTTTTAAGTATATATCTTAGTTTTACCATTTTTAATCTGTAACTCGGATCTGAATACTGTGGATTCATTTATTTTCGTGGGTACCAATTTTCCTGGATTAAAGAAAAACAGCTCTTTCTAGAATATTAAATTTTGTGGTTTTGGCAAAGTCTACATACGTTCTTTAAGAAAATTTGTAATTTGTTGACCATGTTAGTGTGTTGTTCCCCTGTACCCTCGAAATGCACGGAAATGGGTCCTAACGAATATTAATGAATCCACAGTATATGCTTACCTTTTTTTACCATGATATGAAACTGTTGTAGACTAATGGTCGTCGTACAAAACGTAGAAAAAGTACTATCATTTTTGCTAGCTAAAATAGCTATTGTTCTCTCGCTGTTCGTGTCTTCGTCTGTAAATATATAAATACATTGGTCATTTTTGGTCTCTTCCAGAGATGTCTCATTGGCAATCATACCACATCTTCTTTTATAAATAATATATAAAACGCTTAACGAAAATGACAACTGATGTGTATGTATATATAGACCAACATTTGTACTAGGATTTATTTACTGTCTTATAGTGTTTATCATCTTTCGAAAAAAAAATCCACTAATCTTTACCCTTCTATCAACTGTATGTGTGTACCAGAGAACGTCAAAGGTGTTTAGATATCTGTTGTTTTACTTGATCGAATGTATAGCCATGTTTTACTGTGCGTATTGTTATGCGTTTACTTTTCTACATTGGCTTGAGGTATAGAGGGAGGGTTGAGATAAAAAAAAAAAAAAAAAAAAAAAAAAAAAAAAAAAAAAAAAAAAACATGCTTAACCCCGCCAAATGTTTGCGCCAGTCCCAAGTCAGGAGCCTCTGGTCTTTGTTAGTCTTGTATTATTTTAATTTTAGTTTCTTGTGTATAATTTGGAGTTTAGTATGGCGTCCATGATCACTGTACTAGTATAGATATTTGTTATGGGGCCAACTGAAGGACGCCTCCAGGTGCGGGTGTTTCTCGCTCTATTGGTGACCTTCTGCTGTTGTCTGTTCTATGGTCTGGTTGTTGTTTCTTTGACACATTCACCATTTCCGTTCTCAATTTTCTCAGTTTGTATAAAGTTATTTCCATTGCCCGCCATACTGCTGCAACATAGTAGACTGGTTTCTACTACTACTACAAACACAGTCACGTAATATTCAACAATGTGAAATTTCAATCTAAAGGCAAACTCAATGAATGAATGTCTGGAATCATATGCATAGACTGACATAGCTCAGATCCAAATGATTTATACACAGATATCTATAATTACTTACCAGACTGAAGATAATAATAAAAAGAATAATCAGTAATCTGTGTGATTTCCATGCATAAATAGTAATAATACTGTCCTTTTTCACCGCTTACAGTTCCTGATACGCTTTCGGTGGTTCTGAAATAATAATTACTCTGAACAGGTTGGGAACAAACCCTATGCATGATGTTTATACCTGTATAGATGGATAATTCTTCTTAAAGAGGGGTATATTTGTTTTGACTGGATTTAAAGCAAAACAGGCCAGAATGGCATTTTCTACTTATTATGGCATCAACCTGCAACATTTAATGCACCAATTGATAAACTTAATGTAATATGTACATGTTCAGTTTACTGCTTATCTGACCGAATATTATAATTGAAAGCTGTAATTTAACATAAATTTTTTAAGGTCAACTGTCCCATTTCTTGTTAATCAGGTGTTCAGATAGGTACACACTAGGTTGTATGTTCTATCACTTAAACTAATTTGAAAAAACTGGGAATCCCATTTGATAGTAAAGTGTAATAATTGATACATACTATATATTGATATAGATTATAGCCAATGTAACTAGAAAATGCAAATATGCCATCTTTCTGCTTTAAATCTAGTTAAAACAAATATATCCCTCCATAGATCAGTATTTGTACTGTTAGTGAGCATTAACCATGTTAGCCTGGACATACAATGTTCATTTACAATTTCGCTTAAAATTTTAACTACAACCTTCTGCTCAAGATCCAAAAAAAATAGAATAACTCTAGTATTCCGAAGAAAGAAAAAAAATCCGAAACTTTCTTTCGTTAATTGAAGATGAATTTATCCTGCATATGCATTTTGTTTTCAATTGTGCGTTGGGTTGCCATCTCACTTTTAAGTTTACCCAGCATGTGCTTTTCTTTTATTCTTGTTACCTGACAACATATTTATTGTCCTCTGTCATATAACAGGTAAGATTTGTAGTGGTTACTGCTCGAGTGACACTGTATTGTGAAAGGTACATGTTTGTCCCTCCAATGAACTGAACATCATAAAACTTGCTGTCAGACCAGGTTCCAGTCATATACGATGGAAACGTACAAGGCGAAACAGAAACTAGTGAAACAAAGGAAAGTTATGTTATAAACAATTATTTTGAATTCAAAACACAGAAACATGTAATGTTAAATGATGTTTTGACAGGGCAGCCATTCTTTCCCGAACCATTTCTAAATATTCTTTTGCCAATTCTTTTTCACTTCTTACTTTTTCCTTTTTCTTAAGTGTGTGTGTAGACCATTGTTCTTACTCACTTAAACACGTTAATCTGCCGATTTAAGATTCTTTTTGGTCATAAATATGTACTTTGAGTTCTTGCTTTTAAAACATACCTTGGTTCTGAGAAGGCATGGTGAAGATGAATAAACTTTATGTTTTGGACGCTGCTAATTTCTGATAGTTCATTTATTAATTTTGAAAAAAAAATAAACAAAATTAAAACATATTAATGAAAGTCCGTCTATTTATTTATTTAGGTTCTTATAAAATGGTATTAAAACGTTGAGATTATTACAGAATGAATACATTACCCAAATAATTGAAGAGTACCACACAGTTGATTATTCCCATTCTGCTTCATATCTTTGAAAACTTATGAAATATTTTGATATAGACACCTGCTTTTTTAATTATAATAATTCGTCATGAAATCTGACACCGGAATAATGTCTTTAATGAGTTGGTCACGCGTACATATCGCGTTCTTTTCACTGAATGGAATAAATTTGAATGGTTTATGTGAGGATCGATATAACATTAACTTAAACTAATAGATTGCACTAAAATAAAAGAATGTAAAGGACAATATATTAAGTTCATATCAGCAAGTCTATTACATTAAGCTTACGTTACATAACTGCAAATTTCATTGACACGGTATTGTTTATCATTGCTAACTTCGTGCTTGTGGTCTGCTATTTTTTTTACTCTTACTTCAAATGAGGCTGTTTTTTATGTCCTTTAGAAACCCTTGTCCAGGACATAAAAAATTGTTGGTTTTACTTATTCATCACCTTAAGCTTTGTATGAAGATTATAAAGGGAAGTGTAGATTTGTACTGTTTATTTGTTTAGAAATCTTGCTTTTAAAACATACCTTGGTTCTGAGCATTCATGGTGAAGATTAATAAACTATATGTTTTGGACGATTTGAATACAAGAATAAATCCATAGTACACAAATGTCCCACTCGCACTATCATTTTCTATGCCCAGTTGACCGTTAAATTGGGGGTAAAAAATCTACTTTGAACTAATTTAACTCATCATAGATACCAGGATTAAATTCTGTAATTACGCCAGATGCGCGTTTCGTCAACAATACTCATCAGTGACACTCGAATCCAAAAAAGTTTAAAAGGCCAAATAAAGTACGACGTTGAAGAGCATTGAGGACCAAAATTCCTTAAAGTTTTGCCAAATACAGCTAAGGTAATCTATTCATGAGGGTAGAAAAGTCTGCGTATTTCATAAAATTTAAAAGATTTGTAAACAATTAATTTATAGTTTAATGAGCATATTAATGATAATTCATGGTCAGCACAGTACAGAAGTGCTGACTACTGGGCTGGTGATACTCTCGGGGAATGAAAACTCCACTAGCAGTTGCATCGACCCAGTGGTTGTAAATAAACTCATCATAGATACCAAGATTATTTTTTTATGTTCACTAGACGCGCGTTTCGTCTGCTAAAGACTAGTCAGTGACGTTCGAATCCAAAAAAGTTATAAAAAAAAAGCCAAATAAAGTACGAAGTTGAAGACGGCATTGAGGACACAGGCACTTGTCTCAGAAAATTTTTTCCTATATACCTTATTGTAACACTAAGGTATATAGGGGAAAAAAATTCTGAGACAAGTGCCTGTGATTGAGGACCAAAGTTCATATAAAAAATCCAATTACAGCTAAGGTAATCTGTTCCTGAGGTAGAAAAGCCTTTGTTTTTCAAAAATTCAAAAGTTTTGTAAGTGTTAATTTGATTTAGCTTCAACGTCATCAAAAGCTAACTTGACCGAAAAATTAAACCTGAAGCGGGACAGACGGACGAACGAACGCACAGACCGAAAAAAACACAATGCCCCTAGATGAGCTAGTAATTTAAAAACTCAATTTAGACATAAAAGCTGCCGATTTGACCTAGCTGTTTCAGTGACAAAATATGTTTTGAAATCTTTTTAACTTCTTTGTATTTTAGGTCTTTTTTTATGCAATTTTGTTAGTACAATTTGAATCGTGAAATCAAAATGGCATTTTTTTTAATAAGTTATCAATGCAAGTTAATGCACCAAACATGAAAGTGTATGGTCAAATAACCTCTACGGAACTGATTAGAAATGTTAATGCTTATCAAGTACTTGTCAAAAGGGGTTCGTTGTAAACTGACCGAAACACAGACTTTTACAAGTAAAATATATAAAAGTCTTATGAACTATGATGGCGGCAATATAATTTCCATGGAAAAAAGACAAGCAAATGCTATGACAACTGCATACCAATTATCATTTACTTTTCATTAGTCTTTCATCTTAAACTTACCTAATAAATAACATAATCCGGTAAAGTATGCAACAGTATAAAGTAGATATACCATGACTGAGCGAGTGGAGCAAAATAATCTCAAAGGAAACAAGATGTGTCCATGCTCATACAATTACCTTCCAAATATCAATGACATACAGCTTGTGGTTCCCCTTTTAAAGGGAGTTCGCTTCTTAGTTTTAAAGTAATTAACTTTTCAAAACACTAATTTATATTGATAGGGGATTAATAAAGGAGTCCAAAGAGCAAAAAAAAAATATTGGTCACCGTGCTTGTTTTCGAAATATTAGCCATTGAAATTTTTGCAGGAAAATATTCTCTCTTGACTTTTCTTAGCTTTATCATTGACAAGTTGAGGTTCTCAAAAACTGTTAAAAAATAATTAAAATTATTAAAGACTTTTAAAGATGGCTTATCATTATACATGTAAAAGATTTACAAAAAGAAAAATGGGGGTTGCCGTCCAAATTTTTTCAAGGCATTCAAATGGATAAAACCAGGGGATTCCCAAAATCTGACAAATAATCCAAAACATGAGAAGCCAGCTTCCTTAAATTGACATAATTAAAACTTTAATAAGTTAGTTGGCAAAAGTTTTAAAGTCATTGGACCATTAGGGAGAGATATAGAGCCAAATAATGTTTAAAAAATGGGATGAGCCTATTTTCATATAACTCCATACCAAATATCAATCATTGCCTTAATCCTATAGGTTCCCTATAAAATGACATAATCACAAACTAGTACCCTGTTGAAAACACTAACATGCTGGAAATTTTGTCAAACAAGTTAAAAAATATCATGCAAGGACAAACATTATCTTATAAACTGACAATTTTAACCATATTGACCAAAAACATAAAAACATATGCAAAATTGTCATTTAAAGACAAACACTCTTGTAAGGACTCATTATTTTGCTTATATCTTTTTTACAGTATCTCTCCTACTTATATACAAAATATAAATAAGTAACTTCTGTCAATCAAGGTCATTGACTCATATTTGGGGTCAAATGCAGACTTTACTATATTGAATTACCGTATAGCGGGTTATTTTCGCGGGTGTACAATTTCGCGATTTCCATTGAATAAGGTATACGAAATATTTTAGCGGTTATTATTTTGGCCGAATAAAAACTTTTATTAATACCTTTGAATGTTCACCTTTAATTTGGCGGAATTTATTTTGGCGATTTAGTTCTGTCCGCGAAAATAAGCGAAAATTTGCACCCCGCGAAAATAACCCGCTTTACAGTATATGTACATCTTATTTTTTTATCAGTTTTGTTGTTTCAAGTTTCTCTGCATAAGCTATAGTTTCATTAACAATAACAAAAACAAACATCTATACAAAATCTTCATCATAACTCAAATTTTGTTCAAAATTGACCATAACATTTCTGCTGCTTCCAGATTTCAATTAATTTTTGAACAGTATTCAAAATAAAACAAAATCCCTATCATATTTTTTTTAGTCTCTGTTGTCATGTTGGTTGCCATATATGTGCTGATCGGATCATCACACATTTTTGTCAACAAGATACTCCAAGGATGATTGTGGTCAAATTTGGTTCAATTTAGCAAAGTCATTTAACAGAGGAAGAATTTTGTAATAATTTTCTGGCAAACAGAAGGCAAAGGACACTGAGTGAAACTGGAATGACCCTAAATGGACAAAGTATGGTCCAGATGAGCAAACAAAATCAAAATGCATAGTTTATCAAAGACAATATGGGAAATATAATATGTATTTGAAATCACATGCTATTAGCCATAATAAACTTAATCTAAACTCTTTTTAAAAAGATCATGTTAGTAGAAATAATGCCTCTTGTTTTCATTTGAAGTATTCCTATTTGCCAAAACTGGCTACAGGTTTCAGAAAGTTCTGAGTTTTAAATATTTAATAAACGTACAATGAAATATCAATTACATTATTATTCAAATCATTTATAAGATTTTCAAAGAACTAATTGAAGTAAATTGCTTTATCTGTGATAGATGTCACAAAATTTTGTGTAAGACCTTATGCATGACACAAAAACATTGTTATGAGACTAAACCTGTTACATTGTATATCTTAAGTCAATTCTTTTTGTCATATGTGTCTATTTGAGAATTCAAACAAGAGGAATATACATTACGATATCAGCTCCCTGTCTTAGTGCTGAATATGGAAAACATTCTAGTAAACACAAATGTCAGTTAGCAAGTTTAATTGAATGAAATGTAACAATTATGTTGAAATAATGACTTCAATATCACAGCAAAATAAGAACATAATATACAGATAATGCAATCTGTTCCCCATTTCATACCCTCCCTGAACCTGCAGAAACTCAAACCTTCTCCTCTTAGCAACCTCTGGCTAGCTTCAATCTTTCTACATAAAACTGCATTATGGCTATAAGTCACCATAAAATATTATGCATCTTATCCATAGTTGCAAATAAAAATAAATAAAACATTTAATGAAAATAATTAACAATAACAACAGATTGTTTCTATATATATTGACTTGTAATATAATAATGCCATGTGAATGTAGCTCATATCAAGTTCTTCCAAGTAGCGTCTTAATCTCTTCTGAAGTCTCTAGCTCTGACGGTGAAAGTCCATCACTGTCTTTCAGTGACCTGTTGGCACCATGTGATAACAATATCTGTACAACCTTTGGATGTTCACAACTAACAGCTGTAAGAAAAAAAACATGATTCTCATTACTTCAATTACATGCATGGAACATGGGGTTAAATCATAGAATATTAGTCATAAAAATAAAATTAATCAGTATAATGCTTTTGCCTTTCATCTAAAAGATTGAAAAAAACATATTTATAATTCATGCAACATACAAAATTTGACTTGCACTAAATATCTTACTTAACATTATTATTGACCCAAAAAAATCAGATTCAGGTGAAGTTTATCCTTCAGGACAGATATGTAAAAGTTCCAATGATTCTATATTCTAAATATGGTTTTCCTTAAACTCATTATAGCATAAAAAGAGTGGTCAAATTAATGTGAGAAGAAACTTCCAACAGTAAGGCATCTGTATAATAGATGTGGATTATGCAGCTCTTCTACCTCCTGTAATATACATTTTAAAACAAGGAGCTAATGTTTCAGCAGCAATCATATGTTTCTCATTTTGCAACATTTGTTAGAATATATAACTCACCATAATGAAGTGGAGTCTGTTTGTCTTCATCCTATCAATAATAAGATTTTCTTGTTTAACATCTTAAATTCACTAAATATTTTACCATTTCATTTAAATCATCAGATGCTATAAGTGTATGATGATAGGGCATTTCTTCAATTAATGATTGAAATGGTATGCTCCCATTCAACGTCAGAAATGACTCTTTTTACTTTATGAACTTGCAAAATATTTTTCGCTCAATCAATATAATTGAGAATGGAAATGGGGAATGTGTCAAAGAGACAACAACCTGACCATAGAACAGACAACAGCAGAAGGTCCCTTATAGGTCTTCAATGCAGCGAGAATTTCACACACCTGGAGGCGTCCTTCAGCTGGCCCCTACACAAATATATATACTAGTTCAGTGATAATGAAGGCCATACTAAACTCCAAGTTATACACAAGAAACAAAAATTAAAAATAATACAAGACTAACAAAGGCCAGAGGCTCCTGACTTGGGGCAGGCGCAAAAATACGGCCGGGTTAAACATGTTTTTGATATCTTAACCCTCCCCTTATACGTCTAGCCAAGTAGAAAAGTAGAAATTTAGGTTTTGGGTGCTGCTTGAAGTTATATTTTTGTTTGACACAATTGATGTCAATGCTTCTCTGTTCATAGCCTGGAATTTCAATTTCTGCACAACAGAGATTTGGCAAGAATTCCAGGCTTAATATATCATCAAATCACAAAAAAAAAAATAACTGAAAAATTGTTTTAATCTGATCTATCCGTACAATAAATGCAGCTTGTTGATATTTTCACCTTTAAACACATTATTTAAAGATACAGTAACTACTAAGAATGATCTGTTTGATATTCTATTTCTTTACCAATTTAAATAATTTCTAAAAAGACAATAACAATTATCATCCTAAACATGCAGGAAATTTTGGGCACTGGAGGTCAATAAAAAAAACACTTCTAACACAGTCATTCCATACAGAGATTACAGAAACTGAATATTTCTTACAATGAACTAAAATGTCCTTACCTGGATATCAATATTTGCCTTTTTATTCAGTAGACATTCTACCATTTCACTTAAACCTCTGTCACAAGCCCAGTGCAGTAAGGCCATTCCCTGCAATCAAAAAGATACATATCACACATGAGACTTAAAAGAGACAGTATTTCAATCAAACAATAGTTTACAGTTCATTTTTCAAATCTATTGTATTTATATTATTAAAACCTTTATACTTAAAATAATACATTTCCACATTTATATATCCAATGAAATTTAAAAAACTTGTCTAGATCTTTTTGAACCTTTCGTTCCATAAATATTTTTATAATGATACTATTGATGATTATGCAACATCCAGTGATCAACAGTGTCAGTCTAATAAAATTGATTTTGCCAGAGTTGGGATCCTGCCAACATGTTTAACCCCGCCACATTAATTTTGTATGTGCCTGTCCCAAGTCAAAACTAGAGGCTCTAAAGAGCCTGTGTCGCTCACCTTGGTCTATGTGAATATTAAACAAAGGAAGCTGATGGATTCATGACAGAATTGTGTTTTAGTGATGGTGATGTGTTTGTAAATCTTACTTTACTAAACAGTCTTGCTGCTTACAATTATCTCTATCTATAATGAACTTGGCCCAGTAGTTTCAGTGGAAAATGTTAATAAAAATTTACCAATTTTATGAAAATTGTTAAAAATTGACTATAAAGGACAATAACTCCTTAGTGGGTCAATTGACCATTTCGGTCATGTTGACTTATTTGTAAATCTTACTTTGCTGAACATTATTGCTGTTAACAGTTTATCTCTAATTATAATAATATTCAAGATAATAACCAAAAACAGCAAAAATTTCCTTAAAATTACCAATTCAGGGACAGCAACCCAACAATGGGTTGTCAGATTTATCTGAAAATTACAGGGCAGATAGATCTTGATCTGATAAAAAAATTTACCCCATATCAGATTTGCTTTAAATGCTTTGGTATTTGAGTTATAAGCCAAAAACTGCATTTTACCCCTATGTTCTATTTTAAGCTGTTGCGGCCATCTTGATTTGATGGCCGGGTCACCGAACACATTTTTAAAACAAGATACCCCAAAGATGATTGTTGCCTAGTTTGGATTAATTTGGCCCAGTTGTGTCAGAGGAGAAGATTTTTGTAAAAGAAAACTAAGATTTACGAAAAATGGTTAAAAATTGACTATAAAGGGCAATAACTCCTAAAGGGGTCAACTGACCATTTCGGTCATGTTGACTTATTTGTAAATCTTACTTAGCTGAACATAATTGCTGTTTACAGTTTATCTCTATCTATAATAATATTCAAGATAATAAGCCAAAACAGCAAAATTTCCTCAAAATTACCAATTCAGGGGCAGCAACCCAACAACGGGTTGTCCGATTCGTCTGAAAATTTCAGGGCAGACAGATTTTGACCTGATAAATAATTAGACCCCATGTCAGATTTGCTCTAATTGCTTTGGTTTTTGAGTTATAAGCCAAAAACTGCATTTTACCCCTTTGTTCTATTTTTAGCCGTGGCGGCCATCTTGGTTGGTTGACCAGGTCACGCCACATATTTTTTAAACAAGATACCCCAAAGATGATTGTGGCCAAGTTTGGATTAATTTGGCCCAGTAGTTTTAGAGGAGAAGATTTTGTAAAAGATAACTAAGATTTACGAAAAATGGTTAAAAATTGACTATAAAGGGCAATAACTCCTAAAGGGGTCAACTGACCATTTCGGTCATGTTGACTTATTTGTAAATCTTACTTTGCTGAACATATTTGCTGTTTACAGTTTATCTCTATCTATAATAATATTCAAGATAATAACCAAAAACAGCAAAATTTCCTCAAAATTACAAATTCAGGGACAGCAACCCAACAACGGGTTGTCCTATTCGTCTGAAAATTTCAGGGCAGATAGATCTTGACCTGATAAACATTTTTACCCCATGTCAGATTTACTCTAAATGCTTTGGTTTTTGAGTTATAAGCCAAAAACTGCATTTTACCCCTATGTTCTATTTTTAGCCGTGGCGGCCATCTTGGTTGGTTGACCGGGTCACGCCACACATTTTTTAAACTAGATACCCCAATGATGATTGTGGCCAAGTTTGGTTCAATTTGGCCCAGTAGTTTCAGAGGAGAAGATTTTTGTAAAAGTTAACAACGACTACGGACGCCGGACGCAAAGTGATGGGAAAAGCTCACTTGGCCCTTCGGGCCAGGTGAGCTAAAAAGGCATAAATCTGAAATATCATGGTTTGATTAATATAATCTTCACAACAACAAAATCCACAAAGAATTTTTTTGGGAAATTCAGTTCAAATTGGCTCAGTAGTTCAAATTCATCAAATGTGTTCCAAATTTCACAAATGAATCAAAACCTGTTTTTTTTCTCTTTTATATATATGTAATGGATTGTGCAATGCAGTATTCAGTACTTTAAATATAATTAATTGTTGATTACTAACTGCATCATCGAGCCCATTGATGTCAATATTTTCACTTTGCAGTATTCTAGACATTTGGTTAATGTCTCCCTCTTTACACCAATCAAACACTGTCTTGTTTTGATTGTCTAACTCTGGGTCTGTGTTAGACATGGTGCTCACTGATACCCAGGATGGTCCACCAGTAGGTTGCTTATCATCAATGGTGTCCATCTGAAATCAAAACTGTGTTCAACAATTTTTTATCAATAAACCTTCATAAAAAAACCTAAACATATTTAAATTTGGAGAGTATCCATCACTTTAAACTAATTAAAAGCATCAATAGCACTTGATGATAAGAAAATATGGGCCACTTTTGAAAAATGTTTCATCTTTGAAATTAATTTCACAATATATTTATAAAGAAATAGGATTTTACATTATACTATTAAAACTAATTAATAAGATACAACTCCTGGAAATATTCACATGGTTGTGATTCAATTTTTATAACTATCTATCAAGCTGGATAACTAATGCATTGCTATAATGCTATTCACCTCTGCTTCCCATCCTGGGTAAAGTGAAGTCATATGTGAAATATATTCCAACATGGCAATTTCTCTAGGCTTGTCTCCAAGTTTCTTCCACGCTTCCCTATATTACAAAGAAATGTTTTTTTATATTAACCCATCAAACACAATATTTAATGTATGTATATGTGGTTTATTCAATAAGCAAGATTCTGAGTCCCCTCTCTCAGTAAATATAGATGTTCGGTTAACAGATTTAGTACAGTGTACATGTACATGTATTTGATTCACATCATACTGTGGATTCATTTTCATTCGTTGGTAACCATTTTTTGTGGGTTTTTTGGGAACATGTGAACCATGAATTCAAATGTTCAATGAATAACATATTTCAATAGACTTTGTATACAGAGATTGGCAAAACCACGAAATCAAATATCCACAAAAAACAAAAGTTTTCAGCAATCCACGAAAATTGATACCCACGAAGAAACTGGGCACTATACCGATATGCAAAAGTGCACCCAATATAGCGTATTCTATAAAATATAAGTAAAATCTTAATCACTATACACGGCATCATCTATGATCTAAACGTAAAAACGAATTTTCATTGACTGTTTAGATACTTTGATAAAACTAGTCTGATTACATGGATTTATGATCCAGTTAGAAACAAACCATACATGTATGCATAAACCTACCAGCATGCATTTAATTTGAAATTGACAGGCTTTCTCCAACACATACATGTAGTTATAACTACAACATGATATAAACCAGGTCAAAGGTTCACATTCACTTTTAGATAGTTCATTATTAAAATTACGGATCCAACTTTGATGTGTATACAAAATAAACTTCTATAAAAAGATTCGTGGAATCTGGGTATGTTCATACTTAAGAATTGGCACTCTTCTTACAATATTTATGCAAAATAAAGAGAATGTACATGTAAAGGTAGTGAATCTGTGCTGTTCAAAAAATTCAGACAGGAAAAATTATAGATGTATGTTCTTGTATCAGTAAATGCATGTGGGGCGCATGTGTGTATATATATTTATATGTGTTTTGTTTACATTGTGTGAATACAAGTTTATCATGTTTATGTGTTGTTAAATATTCTGTGTTGTTTCTTTTTCGTTATTTACTTTTTTCTTCAGTTTTTCCTTTCACGATGTTAACATTATTAATTCATCTTTATTTGTTTGTCTTCTCCTTTAGACAAACAATACACAAATTTAAAATTTAAAACATGTAAATTGAGAAAAAAAAAATAAAAATTTGGAGATTTACAGAACTTTTATGATATATTTTTTGTTTCTACTTTAGCACAAAAGTAATGCTCATTCTATTCATAGCATGGTGCTTTCGACAAAAAATCTTTGGGTGGTGGGGGTAACTTTAAGTAAAAAATTGAAACATTGTGAAACAACTTTTACATATTATAGACGCATGTGTGTATGTTTTGTTAATGCTGCTTTGATATATTGTGCTTGTAGATATTTATATTATTCATGCTACTCATTTTTAACCACTTTATTATATTATGTCGACTATAACTATTGGTAGTGTAAACTGCAGGGGTTTATCAGAAACAGTTAAAAGAATTGATATATTTACAAAATATAAGGACTTATATGATATAACTATATTAGTAGACACCCAAAGCACATCTGAAAAAGGAAAACAATGGCTTCATGAATGGGGATATGTGGGGAAATTTAGTTCTTATTCTAGTAAAAGTAGAGGGGTAGCTATTCTTTTTCAAAAATACTTTCGAATTCAAGATTCATGAGGAAACTATAGACCTGATGGGTAATTTTATTATATTAGATATCACCATTCAGGACTACCGTATAACTTTGGCAGCTATATATGGACCGAATAATGATGACCCAGTCTTTTTTGAGAACATAAAACACAAAATATCCTGCTACAGCAATTCATCAATTGTAGAAGCGGGAGATTGGAATGTTGTTCAAGACTATGACATGGACACATTACATTATAGAAGTGAAAACAACCCCCAGTCAAAAGCCAAGATTCATGAGGTAATGCATGAACTAGATCTATTAGATATATGGCGCCAACAGCACCCTTTTGATAAAAGGTACTCATGGCGGGGTCCAAATCACAAACAAAGTCGTTTGGACTACTTCATGATTACATCAGATATAGAAGCATTTGTAGTTTCATCAGATATAGGAATAAGTTATAGATCGGATCATTCTCCTGTATTGATTAATTTAAAGTTTTCTAGTCAGATAAGAGGGAAGGGTACATGGAAATTTAATAACAGTCTTTTAAGGGAAACTGAATTTATTGAGAAAGTAAAAGGGGACATCAAAACTGTTATTGAAGAATATGAGTCTGATCCATCTATGGATATTGAGACAGAGGATAAACAGTTTAGTATAAGCTATCAGCTTTTATAGGATATGATTAAGATGAAAGTCCGTGGGTCTGCAATCTCATTTTCGTCTTTCCAGAAAAAAGAAGGAAATAAAAAAGAAAAAGATTTACTATATAAGATATCATTATTAGATGAAAAACTTTTGGAGAATAACTTGCCATCAGCAAGAAAGGGAAGGGATCGAACTAGAATTAAAAATATTGAGGGAAAAAATGTAAAAGGGATAATTACAAGAGCTAAGGTCAAGATGGCAAGTAGAGGGGGAAAAGGGAAGTAACTATTTTTGTAATTTGGAAAAAAAAACATTACACAGAAAAAATTATTCCCAAACTTATTTTGGAGGACGAGACTGAGATAACAGATCCTAGTACTATTAGAAATGAGCAAAAACAGTTTTATAAAAAATTATATACTAGTTGTAAACCATTGTTACTTGAAACTCACAGGGACACATTTCTTCAACATGATAATCCTTTTATTACAAAACCGAATGAGGAAGAGGTGGGTTCCTGTGAGGGACTTTTAACACCAGTAGCAGGAATGTCTGTCCTCTCTAAAACTTATGAAGAATTCCAAATCACCTGGTATAGATGGATTTACTGTTGAATTCTATAAATTCTTTTGGAATGATATTAAGATACCACTGGTAAGATGTTTAAATGAGGCTTTAGAATATGGAAAGTTCTCAATCACACAAAGGAGGGTAAGTCAAAATTTTATTTAAAGAACTGGCGACCTATCACACTTTTGTGTGTAGACTATAAGATAGCTACAGCAAGTTTAGCAAATAGACTAAAAAAGGTGCTGGTAAATATAATAAGTCAAACACAAAAAGGATTTCTTAAAGGTAGGTACATAGGTGAATGTACAAGATTTATTTATGATCTAATGGAAAAGATGGAGGAAGACGACATTCCTGGACTTTTACTTTTAGTCGATTTTGAAAAAGCTTTCGACACGGTCGAATGGTCTTTTATACTAGAGGCATTGCAGTTTTATGGCTTTGACCAAACATTTATAAGTCGGATTAAGGCATGCTACTGTGATGCCTCTAGTGCAGTGTTAATCAACGGATATATTTCAGATTTTTTTTCATTGAAAAGAGGGGTTTGTCAAGGGGATCCTCTGTCTCCTTATCTATTTATTTTAGTTTTTGAATTACTCAGTGCAGCTATTAAAAATTACCCTGATGTTGCTGGTGTAGTTATTAACGACTCAGAATTTTTATTGAGTCAATATGCTGATGATTCTTCCCTGGTCCTGGATGGTGACCAAAAGTCTCTAAATGAATGTCTAAATTTGTTTGATAAATTTTCAGAATGTGCTGGACTCAGGTGTAATGTTGACAAAACTGAAGCCATATGGATTGGGTCAAAAAAGGGTAGTATGGAAAAACTTTTACCAGAAAAAAATCTTGTTTGGAACCTTTCTGGGAGGTTCAAACTATTAGGTATATGGTTTGAGCTTGCTAAAAGGGATAAGACTCTATGTAATTTTACAGCCAAGATAAACAGTATCAAGTCACTTCTTAATACTTGGGCTTATAGAGAACTAACATATATTGGGAGGGTGGTTGTGATTAAAACTTTAGCACTTCCCATTCTGGTTCAAGTTTTGACTGTCCTCCCTAACCCCCCCGATGGGGTTTTGAAGGAGATTCAAAATATATTTTTCAATTTTTTATGGAAAAGAAAACCAGATAAAGTGAAAAGAACAGTGGTTATGTCAGAACACTGTGATGGTGGTCTTAAGATGCCTAATATTTACTATTTTTGTTATAGCGTAAAAATGTCTTGGCTGTATAAATTACTAGACCCCAAAATTACTCTCCTTGAAAAGTTTTGCTGCTTAGTTATATACAAAAATTTGGGGGGGACAAAATTTTACATTTAAGTAAGGAAGGATTGCTTTATTTAGCAAAAAAAGTCAATCCATTTTGGCATGATATCCTGGTTAATTTTTCAAAATTGAAAAATAAATTGAAAGTTGAAAACCACAATGTAATGTAACACAAAACTTCTGGTTATCCATTATAGATTGGATTAGAAATTATGAAATCTTCTTGCCTTTTAGTGCAAAAGAGGTCATTTTAGGTGTGTCTGAGGATTCTGTCAACAGTAAAACAGTTAATAATATCTTGTTGTTATTTAAATACTATATATACAAATGTAGATGTAAGAGTGTATTGCCCACAAAATATGGTGGGATAGAATATTTAAAGTATTGGATTACAATAGAAAAATACTCTGTATGTTTCTTAACCCCTACACAAAAAATAAAAATGGATCAGAAGTGGCAATTGTTAGAAGCAGCATTCAATTAACAAAATCAATTGTAATATTTATATCTTATAATACCATTATGATTTAATCGATCTGACAAGTATTAATTAACTTTTTATACCTTGTGTCTAATACTGTATTATGTAATTTCACATGTTTCATCTTGAAAAATAAAATAATTACAAAAAAAAAGAAACTGGGCCCAAATGTTTTGTTACTTGTCAAAAAAATGTGAAAATCTGAAAACGACTTTTTGGGAGGAAATGACATGTTCATTGTGTATTTACAGCAAGTTGCTTAGTTCTCTAGATTTGCTAGCAGATCCAACAATTATAAAGTTTACATTTAAGCAGTGTGAAAATTTAGTCAAAATATGTACATATTTCAGTAATTTTTTATTTGTTTCATCATGTTTGCCTCTTTTTTTAGCCTGAAGTTATTTTGCTGTTTTAGTGCATGAATTTTGACCTTTTTTGCTATTTATTGTAATTAAAAAGATTTATACATTTGTTTAACATTTCTTAAAATTACCATTTCTGTTTGCCTTGAAAATCAAACATCCCTGGCTTTTTGGTATTACATTGCCCTTCTGTTGCCTAAAATGGAATTAAAAAACTATCACATTACTATTATGACTTCATTTATATTGAACACAAAAGTTAAATCAACAACATTGATGAAACCAGCAAATCTTTGAGTTATCAATTATGCTTCTAAAAATTTACATGTATTCACAAATGGTTATCAATAACTTCTTTTGTGTAATCTATATGTTGTTTACCTTGTCAATGACAATCCCTACAGGGTATGAAATTAGCAGGGGCCCACAGGCCAATGGCCCCTAAAATTTGGTGTGGGCTACAGAAAGTTTTGCTTTTCTTGTATAGGACTATATATGTAGGCTACAAACCTTAATTTGTGGGCTACCATTGCCAATCTTAAGTTCTATCCCTGCCCTTAGTAAAACATTTTAGTTAAGCTTACACTAATACCAAATGATGCTTTAAAGCATGAATTAGTTATCCAGTTTCAGATAACAACATTACTAAAAAGATATCTTGGATTCTACATTACTGCATTCTCTGGTCTAATTGAATTTCTTTAATATCATCTATATTGTCAAAAATATGAAGAAAAAAATAACAAATGTTGCTGCCATTCAGGTGTTGTAAACATTCGGAAACATACAATGTATATTATATGATTATTTAAATCATTGTGCTACATGAGCCCTTTAATTGGAATAAGATATCTAATATCTTATCCTATCTTTATTCCAACAAATTCAAAATATATTTTATCTCACTCTTAATATTCATAATTTTCTTTATGAAGGTAGTGAAATAAGTTTTTTTTTATACTCTATTATATTGTACAGTGCAGCCTGTGACATCCTCTTAGTAATGTCAACCCTCTTGCATGGTCAACATCCAATGGTGAACATTTATTGGGGTATTCAATCTTGAGATGTTGACCATTTATTGGGGTCATAAATCATAGGCAGATTCTTTATCTAATTATGTTACCTGTTAAAATCAATCAGGGTTGAAGTTTTCAGCTGGTATGTTTCATTAAATTTACCTGTACAGGGTTTCTTTTAAAATTAACCTTTTTTGAAAATGTAGAATAAAATATTGTTTGAGTCTGTTAATTTATTAATTTTTTTTTGTCTTTAATTTTATTTCATTTTTTACTGCTTTTTTTCAAATTTTTGTATATATTGATTCTCACTGTTTTGTTTCTTATTCTTTTAATTTCTTCTTAAGTACCATTATATGGTTTAGGAAAAAAATAATTTTGTTTATCTAAATTTTCTTCAAATCTCAAAACTAGAGTTGTGCACAAACAATCACGGAAAAGCCTTATTTTCCAAATGCCCACCTAGTTATCATCAAATTTTGATAAATGTTCATTAAAAATGCTAATCATAATGAAAAATGTTCTTATATATATATCTGAATCAAGTGAATCTTATGAAAAAAAATTATTTAAATAAATTGTCTTGAAACTTATTAAATAAGTTATCTTTGAATAGTTTGGTTAATTTCATTCAAAATTTGTCTCCAGAAAAAATAAAGTGCACTTCTAAAGATGGTGACACTTTAATGGTCTATTAATTAAATCATTTTTTTTCCCAGTGTATTATATTGTCGATAGTGCTGGCTGGCTTTATACATATATTTTGGTATACATTTACAATGAATATCAACCTAGGCCTTTTAGATATAGTTAATAATAGCAGGGACTTGAATGAATTAAGACTTTTAAAGTCCCTAATAAAAAATGAATTAAAAAAAAAATCTAAAAATAAAAACTTATGATAAAAACTGTAAACTTGATTGTGTCAATAGTTAGAGAATTTTCGGTCATAATTTAGAAATAGAAAATAGTGGACAATATAAAATTCCTAGAACATGTAGAAAGGATAGAATGTGTAAACTGTGCCTCTTGTAGGTCAATGAAGAACACCTATTCCTTGATTGTAAAATTAACAAAACAACCGGATATCCCAATATAGAGAAATTATTTGATTTTTTTAAGGATCTAAATGCTTCTCCAACGGATGATAATGGAGCTGATTTACCACCTCTCGATGAAGAGCAGGTTAATCAACTTAATTATGACTTGAATTTGTATATAGAAAAAGGAGAAATTTTGAAATGTATTAAAAATTTGAAAAACGATAAATCTTGTGGTGAAGATGCTGTTATAAATGAATACATAAAAGCAACTTCAAACCAGCTTATCGATATTTATGAAACATTATTTAATTTGATATTTGATACCGGATTTGTACCAGAGAGTTGGTTAGTTGGTAATATCATACCAATATTCAAGAATAAAGGAGACCGAAATAATCCTAAAAATTTTCGGCCAATTACCATTGTCAGTTGTTTGGGTAAACTGTTTACGGCTATTCTAACCGCGCGTTTGAACAAATATTCTGACGATTTCCTAATTTTACATGAAACACAATGTGGCTTTAGGCAAGGCTAGCCTATAGCACTATGTATAATTTATTTATATTACATTCTTTGTTTGAACTTTTGAAGAAAAGAAAGAAAAAACTTTATTGTGCATTTATAGATTTTGAAAAGGCTTTTGACAAAATTTGGAGGGATGGACTTTGGCATAAACTACTGTTAAACAATGTAAATGGGAAAATGTTAAATGTGATTCAAAGTATGTACAAAGATATTAAATCAAATATTATTTTTAATAACAGCAAGTCTGATTATTTTCCATGTAATAATGGGGTAAGGCAAGGGGAAAATATGTCCCCTTTTTTGTTTGCAGTTTTTTTAAATGACTTGGAAATTTTTTTACAAACAAAAGACTGTAAGGGCCTTTTGACATGTTTGACAGTTACAGAAGAATTAGAACATGAACTTGATGTATTTCTCAATATCATTTTATTATTATATGCTGATGATACTGTGTTAATGTCTGAAACACCAGAAGATCTTCAAATACAGTTAGATTTTTTTAATGAATACTGTAACTACTGGAAATTAAAAGTAAATGTATCCAAAACCAAAATATTATGTTTTTCATATGGAAGATTACCGGACAATTTACACTTTGTTTTAGATGATCAAGAAATAGAAATCGTTCAAGAGTTTAGCTATTTGGGTATATTGTTGACAAAAACGGGAAATTATAAAAAGGCGGTTAAATCACAAGTTGAAAAAGGGACAAAAGCGATGTATGAGATACTAAAAAGGGGAAAATTTCATAGCCTATCAGTTTCTTGTCAGTTAGATCTTTTTGATAGAGTTGTAAAACCTGTTCTTTTATATGGATCAGAAATATGGGGATTTAGCAACTGTGATATTGTCAAATCATCTAAAATTTTGTAAGTTGCTCCTAAATCTGAAATCTTCCACTCCAAACTGTATGATATACGGTGAGCTAGGACGTTTTCCACTATCTATTGATGTAAAATTAAGGATGATATCCTACTGGTCTAGATTAATTATGGGAAAACAGTCAAAGTATTCATGTATTATTTATAAGCTACTGTACCACTTCTATTGTACTAAACACATAGATTTTAAATGGTTAATATGTGTTAAAAATATATTCAGTGAATGTGGATTTTCTTATATCTGGAACACACAGCTCTTTTTAAATGATGTATGGTTGAAATATAATATTAAAGTAAGATTGTGTGATCAGTTCAAACAAACATGGAACGATACTATTCAAAACTGTTCCAAAGCCTTGAATTATCGTATTTATAAGAATTTATTGTGTTTTGAAGAATATTTTAATATTTTAGACGAAAAAGATTTTTTGACATTATGTAAATTTAGAATATGCAACCATAAACTTCCAGTCGAACTTGGAAGATGGTACAATATAGAAAGGGAAAATAGAAAGTGTAATTTATGTAAGCTAGATATTGGAGATGAATTTCATTACATTATTAATTGTTCACATTTTAGAGAAGAGAGAAATAAATTTATAAATCGAAATTTTAGTGTAAGGCCAAACATTATTGTATTTACTGAAATTATGTCGTCTACAAATAGGACAGATCTCATTAATTTATGTAAGTTTATACGAATTATAAACAAGCGAGTGTGTCCTCCTGAATAAGTTCTTTTTGTCTTTGCTGTTGTTGTATATATTGTATATTTATGTTTATGTAGTTAATATATTGTATTATACATGCATGTCTTCTCTGTACCTATGTATTTGGTGATGAGAATAAAGATATATATATATATATATATAGATAATCCATTTGAAAAGTATTCTTCTTCTCATTATAATGTCTCTAACCCAAGAACAAAAAGTAATAGAAATGCTTAACCTCTAAAACATGGATCATGTTTAAAATATCATATATATGCAATATATATGACAATAAAAATATTATCAAATTTTGCTGTAATGAATATTTCTAATACATAACAATATATTATTCAATAAAGAAATAATGAATTGCCTAAATTTTATTTAGCATAAGTCCTAAAGACACGAAAGACAATCTTAATAATGTGTTTAACAATGTTGAACATTGTTGAATGCAGATCAGTCTATCTACAATAATAAACCATTTTGATTTTAGAAAATTAATTTGAGAAACACCTTGTCAATAGAAAAAGGCAGGCATTGTAAATGTTTGCAGTATATTTGAAAATGATATTCATTTATTCTTCACTACCAAAAATAGACTTAATATAAAATATAACTTTAAATTGTTCAAAAATTATTTCAAAGTTATAATATCAAAACTAATAGTTAGGAGACAATTATTTTTTAATTAAGCTGTTTGTTCAACTAATTTTATTATTTCATTTATTTTTTAATTTCTTGTCATAATAACAGTTATCAAATTTGACAAACACATACATCATGTACATGTACATGTATTTTTTACCTGAGACACCTGTAAGTTATATAATTTTAACACTTCAATGCATTCAAGATTTCCCTTTATCCTTGACCAGTTTTAGATTAATACCTTGTGTATTAAAAAGCAACAGGAGGTATGATGACGGTCATATAGGGCCACCATATTTTTTATGGTCACCATTAATGGGGGGGGGGGGGGGGGCGAGACCATTTTCGGGACGCCGGAATCGACCGATTTTAGCAACGGGAAATTGGGATTGCCTTGTTTAAAGATCAAGAATTCGTGATAGAAAAACACCGAGATATGGGAAACCCACGTTTTTAGCCATGGGAAATCGGGATTTTTATGTTGAAATATAACGGGATTGACAAAAACTGTACCCTGGACAGATAAAACTGCCATTTTCTTTATGGCAGTGGCTATTTTTGCCGGCTCCGGCAAAAAAGCCTCCTTGTCGCATTTTTGCCAGCTCCGGCAAAATAGTGATTTACATAGATTTTTGCTATTTTACCGGTCTTAACTAAGATTTTGATAGAAATAGAAAAATTAAGAATAGAAAAAAGATAAAATTATACATTAATACTTTATTATATAAGGAATCTCTATACCAAAATGTCTTCTTTAAAAAAATATTTAATTTATTTAAATTGATATTCTTAACTTTTAGAATAAGTAGTCTCTAAAAATGTGTATTTTTCAAATATTTAAAAAAAAAACCATAAATATCAAAATTGATACTAGCACTTTTTTCTTTCATAGGAAGGTTAAAATATATTCCTTAATAGAAAAACATATAATAAATACACATAAGAAAAGCATTCAAACCCATCGACATTCTGATTAAAACTTTTATTAAAAAATTATATTAGTTTTGAAACAAAAAGTAACACCCAACAACTTCAAACTACTCAATATGAATCGCTGTTTTGCCGGAGCCTGCAAAATGCCGGAGCGCCACTGCCTTTCATTATACATCAATCAGAATCGCATCTAGAAACAGAGTAGATCCAGATATATATCTTGTTGTTATTTTTGTATTTTTAAGTGCCATATTTAATATCCACTGTACGTGAATGAAATGCTAACCAAAATTCATCATAACTGTCTTAGCTCCTTGTTATTAGTGTTGCTCTGATTTAGAGTAACAGTATACCTAAACAGTGTGGTAAAGGTTTTTTTCGTGCAACATGTTTTGCCATTTTTTAAATTACAACCTTCCGTGAAAAAAGTGTGCTTTACTATGAAATTTGTAAAAACTGCAACGTGCAGGCATGTTTTTTATTTTTTGTTCATCGTGAAATTCAGTGGAATTTTATTTCGTGTTTGTCCGTGAACAAAATGCCTCTTTACAACCCTTCCCAAAAGTTAGACTTGATTTGGATAATTTCAATAAGAGTAAGATCATGTACGTATAAAGACCTAAAAGAAAACACATGTGTTTCCGGTACCCCTATATATATATATATCTAGCCTAATTTTAAGTACCTATAATCCAACTCTACCCTTAAAAGGTTTTTGGATGTTATGTGGACAAGCACTTGTAAAGTCAGAACTTTTCTCCCATATGAACCAGTCAAAAACGTTTGAAAACAAAACTATTTTGCTTTTTATGGGATGCTATCTGAAACACATTTATTTTTTTCCTAGTCTTACTACACATATAATTTCACAGACACAGTCTTCTCTATAATCGAATATTATATAAAAATATTTCTGGCATTCTGCAATTTTGAAGAAAACAAATACCCCAACTTGACGTGTTTAAAATATATGTACTCACTATATTGGTCAAAATGCACGAATTGAAAGCAAATAATTAAGAACGACATTACTTAGAAATGCTAATTTTCAAACTTTACCAAGACATCCTTCTTTAAAAGTTGTGTCATATGTGTCTATTCTTTACCTAAAATAGTGGTGGACCTCTTTATTAAATAAATGGGGATTTCTTGTTTATCGGGATCGGGATTTTTAACAAACTAAGTCCGGGATTTCGGGATTTTCTGATATTAAAACCGGGAAATCGGGATGAGACCCCCTCTAGCCCCCCCTCATTAATAAGATAAAGTCACAGGTAGTACTGTAGTCCAAGATTACTCTGACGTCCAACAGTACTCTGACGTCCAACAGCTGTTTTGCCAGACAAGCTAAGGCCCAATGGCCCCAACTTCTTTGGCAAAACAGCCGTTGGAGTAATCTCTGACTAATTATATTGTGGATTAGTTTTATTTTTAATGACATTTGTCCAGTCGACAGGTCAAGGATTTGTATAGCAAGTCTTACTATACAAATCATTGGTCCAGTGCCATTTCTCATAAGATCATAGAGATGGGTCAACCTTATAGTTTATAAAAAGAGATAGAGGTAAAACAACAAGTGCTGAAAACTGTCACTTTAGGTTTCATGTAATATAAACAACTGAACAAGTGCCTGTGTTTGGCTTTTGTTTTGAACCATTTTTTCAGAAGTTTTTGTACACTTTCGTTATTAACCATCGAATTTAGCACCTGTTTGTATCGGGCATAAAAATATAATAGATTATCGCCACTCTGAGATCCAGCAACATGTCGCAGGTACTTCGATGCACCCTCAAATAAATCTTTTATATCTTCTTGCGAACAATCGCCGAATTCGTCTGCCATGATGGCGATTGTAAATCTGATCCGATAACGGATTTTCATTTCCGAAAAGACTAAAACAAATACTGCACTATCCGTAAGGAGCCCGGATTTAAAAGTCAACTTAAACATCCACATCATATTTATATAATGTTTTGTCAATGGCGTTGTTTATATAATACATTGTTTAAATGTGTTACAATGTACTTCAATTACTCTAATCACTAATCATTCTTAAAATTTATTTTGTATTTTTTTTGTGTGTCACAGTACTAATTCATTTAATTGTATTGCTTACATTTTGGGCACCTTAATTGCTTGATAAAAATATTTTGTGTCTTATGATAGCTTTGCTGCTTATCATATATTATCTTAGTCTAGTCACTATTTTTATCTAATGATAAAAGATGAAGCGATCGCATCGGCTAAATATCAAGTCTTTCCGTTTGTGCCGGTATGCTAGCTGTCCGGTTAAGCTGGCTCGATGAACTATGATACAAGAGAAAACCTAAAAAATAATACACTATCTTATTTGACTTTATTTATCATTTGCAATATTAGTGATAGAATTCTTACAAAATGGACGAACATTATGATGAAATTTGTATTAAAAGCATAAAATTTCCGTTTTAATGATACAAATTAAAGAGAGGATCACCGACTTCGTTTTTTCATTATGCATCATTTAAATTGTGTTCTTTGAGGGAAATATCCAACAAAACATCGAAATAAACGTAAACTCATCACATTGCAGGTCGTAAAACGTTGATTTTGACGTTTTTCACCTCCAACAAACTGGCAAATTAATTATGAGACAAAACAAAGTAGGTAACCATATGTCATAAGATTATTCAAAAACTAGACCACTTTCGAGTTCATCCGTCACCGACAAAAACTCGTCAATTATGCACGCCTTTATGACGTCATTTACCAGATAGAGGGGCTCGCCTGTATCCCTGCACTATTTACGTTCATCAAGCGTCTTGGTGATCGTCTTTGTGCAGGATAAACTAGAAATAATGGTTGCTATGTAGGTACTTACTGACAATTCCCTAATGACAGCAGTGTTGATTGTCAATTTTGAGAATTCAATTTGCCGAATAATTCGTACAATATAGAATTATAGTTTTCCAACCACTCGCTCAACATTGGAAGGAAGTGACGACGCCCCTAAACGCACAAATGACGGTGATAAAGGCGCGTATAATTGACGAGTTTTTTTCGGTGACGGACGAACTCGAAAGTGGTCTGAAACTGAAATTTATGTGTCAACAATATAATTTTTTTTTTTTTTTTTTTTTTATAAAAGTCTAAGGAGAAGAAATAAGGAATTTGACGACTTTAAGACAAATTCAAGAAGGTTGTTCGACGATTTTATGAAATTTCTATACAAATATCAGTCACCCATATATAAAGAAACCAAGAGCATTTACGATAACATACTTTTTGATAAGCTGTTAAGTCGAAATGACTTCGTTTTTTAACAAATCAAATGTCTTGCAAGTTTGTCCACTGACCAATTTTCTTACGTTTTGAACGTTTTCGATTCGGGACGCTATACATATATGACTTTTTTGTGTTTTCAAATTATTTCTAAAAGTTTGTTCTTTGTTTTGGTGTTAAACACCACAACATGTATAAGCGACATTTGTTGTATTTTATTGACCTGTCATCAAAGGTAGGAGTAGCCGAACATCAGGCGACCTTAAGTTAAAATAGTTGCAATAACTGTCGATTAGGATCGGAGTCGAACAAATCTCGACACGAGCGTATCTTAAAATTACCATGCTTTTTATCACTTTATATGATCTCATTAGGCCAATCATCCTCCTAGGCCATCGAATTTGAAAGCGGTTCGTATTATCATATGATATATGAACGATATTTCATTGTTTTTAAATAACAAGTACGGTCCGATTTTATGTTTTAAGATCAGAGGACAAAACAAAATAACCAAATTACAAATTTCGAAAATAGATAGAATCATAGAAACCACGATAAGCACTGCAATATATAAAAGTAGTTATAATCAAATAGAAAATGAATAACTATCTAAAATTAAAAAAAACATATGGTAATTTGTCAATAAATACTTTAAATAGGTAAAATATTAATTACAGAACAAAAGAATTTCATATCCGAGACAGAGAGAATTAAATATTGTTAAGAGATAAAGAAACTAAAAAGAAAAGAGCAAAAAAATAAAAGTTAAAATGAATATAAAGAAAAATAAAACACAAGCCGAATTAGAAGTCCGAAAAGTTCATTTGCTTGCGTATCTACCAGTAGCAAATATTTCATACATATTCAAGACTTTGAAGTATCCATATCGATCAAAAATGAATACAATCAAAACGAACAAAGTATACTCGATTACCGACGTAAAACGTCAAATTTTGACGTTACCAATATTGGGACGCAATATCGTGCGTAACGTCAGCTGTAATACTTCCTCAAGGAAAAGAAAAGAGATGAAGGCATATCTTATTTTTATTATCAGCTGTAGTTAATCGAGCCAGATAAGGACTACTTACACAAACGGGAAGCTCATGCTATTAAGCAAGGTTGTTTGCCAAATTTAAGCAAAATCTGCGACAAAACCCAGTTACTGTTCCTCGGTCTTAACTCTCTACCATTGCCTTTTCAATGCAGTAAAAAAATGTAAAAAATGTGATTATATGATGTGTTATCCCTTTTATCATTCGTTCCATGTTTTGGCCAACTTAATTCCGTGGTACCTTGTAGGATATTTTACTAGTGTTTCTGCTGTTTCATATATGTAACAAAAACATGTTTGATGATTGTATCAAATGCTTGTATTTATTATTTCTGTGACTGAAAGACATAGTCATAGTATTATTTATTTTTCTGCTCTCAATAGTCAAGTGATAAAATACGGAACTGGTAAAAATTACAAATATTCTTATTTTAAAACTTGGGTAAAGAGTGACGTATGAATATGTTAAGGAGATAGTAACACTACAGCGATACAAAAAAAAAAAAAAAAAAAAAAAACCCAACCCAAAACACGTACAATTAGAAGAGTACATGTTGTCTTCAAAGAATTACAGAATCTGGATGTAAAATATGACCATTGTTTTTTTTTTTTTTTTTTTTTTTTTTTAAGACATATAAACGTTTTATTCCTAAATATTTCCTGTGAACAATTACCTTAGTCGTCCAGGATCAGACTAAGGGTCCCTGTTCACAAAGTGAAACCATCTATCCAGGGGAAATAGAAGGCAATAAAAAAGTAGTCCACCTTTTAACCTTGGATTTACATTTAGTGTAAAAAAAATTATATCCATATAAAATGTTAGAAGCATCTAACAGATCTATACTTTAATTTCAAAATAGTAAGTAAATAACCCACATAAAATATGTGCATTTACTAAAATAACCATGATAGGCTATTACTTTTTTGTCATATTTTCTTATATACAATCATTATTCTAATGCTATAAACCATAAAAAATGTACTTTGACTCAAGCTATATTTCACTATGTAAAATGTCTAAATTTTCATTATTACAGACTCCAATTTTGTCTTATCAATGGTATCAACGCCTTTCAAAAGAAGAACAAATTTTAGATTATATTTCAAGTTGTGTTTCCAAATTTTATAAATATCTTGCGGTGTTTTAGGCGTTTTGTTCAATTTTATTGAATTCCTAATTTTCCATAGTGTCCATTTAAAATATATGATAATTATGTTAAAAAAATTATCATCTTTTGGTTCTCCCGTATTTTTGCCCAATAGAACCTCCTTTTCACCAAAAGGATTATTTATTCCTATTTTTGATTTGATAAGTATTTCTTGGAGGTTTTTTAAAATTAACTGTGATGTACTACAACTGAAAAATAAATGTTGCAGGGTTTCAATATTATTGTCATTTTGACAAATGTGGCATTTTCCATTTGATATCTTCATTTTTTTTAATCTTTCTTCAGTATATAAAATATTGTGCATGGATTTCCATTGGAATTCTTTTACTTTATTTTCAATTTTCAAATATTTTAATTCCGACCACATATTTTCCCAAGGTATATTTGTTCCAAATATTTCCTCCCACTTAATTTGACATTTTGGAGATACATCTTTATTTAAAACCGTACGAATATAATTGAGTTTTAACTTCGCTGGTTTGATTTTTTGGTTGTTAAAGTTAATGATCTCAAGGTCATTTGATATGTTTAATCTACTTTCATAATGCAGATTCTGGTTTCCGCAAGATTTCAAAATTTGCACGAAATCTTTTGGAATTGCCTGTTTAATTTTTGAAAATTCGGAAATACAATTTCTCCGATCAATCAGCTTCCTATAAATTTCATTACAGCTAATGAAATCCGTAGTTTCTAAATTCCAAATGTCCTGGATAGTTGTAATACCGCTTTTTAAAAAAGAAGAGTAAAACAATGGCTTATTTTTGAAACGAATAGAAGAGTTTCCAAATATCCTCATATTTAAAATAGCACTTTTATATGGAGGTATTTCGACATTTTGAGTAAATCCTGACCACGTATTTATAATTTTCTGATAAATTTGTGGTAGTTGGTTCATATCTAAACCATTTAAACTTGAACATTTACATACAAAAAAAGCATCATTATATTTTTCGTCAAATGTCCGAAGCCAATACTTACCGATCGCATTCCAGCTTTCCAATGGCTCATGAATTAAACGATATACAAGTTTTGTTTGTTTACTTTTTATAAACGTATCTATACTTACCATTCCCATCCCCCCTTTAATTTCGTCCAAACAACAGACATTTCTATCTACCTGGTTCACTTTTCCGTCCCATATAAAGTTCCAAATTATATTATTTAGCTCTTTAGTGTATTTATCCGGAATTCCTCGTATTTCGATCTCGTAAGAACAAAGAGAAAGTATCATATTTTTTACTATCTGTGTTTTACCTTTAAATGTAAGCTTCCTACTTTTCCATACATGCGTACAATTTTTAACTTTTTCTATTATTTTTCTCCAAATATCATCGTCATCTATTTCATAACCATGGCATACCCCTAATGTTTTTACATTGCCTGTGATCCATTTGATTTTATCAAATTTAAATCGTTTTCTTTTAGAAGCCCCTAATAGTAAGCCTTTTGTTTTGTCAAAGTTTATTTTAGAACCCGAAGCTTTTTCGTATAAGGACAATATTTCAAAAGTATTTTCTACAGATTTTACATTTTTATTAAATACCTGGGTGTCATCTGCAAACATACATAATTTGGTTTCTATAAAGTTCCCTCCCCCTCCTGGTAATTTTAATCCTTCGATTTGAATGTCACCCCTTATCGCACATGCCATGGGTTCAGCTTGTATGATATACAAGAGAGGCGCTATTGGACACCCTTGCCTAGCGGAGCGAGTAATAGAAAAATATCTGGATACAAACCCATTAGTTTTGATACACGTTGTAGCATTGTATAATAGCATTTTTATCCATGCTCTAAATTTCCCGCCAAATTCAAATTTCTCCAATACAAAATCTATCCATTCCCATTCAACCATATCAAACGCTTTTTGTTGATCCAAAAATAATATAATTCCTTCTTCATCTTCGTTGTCAATATATTCTATAATGTCCTGAATCATTCGGTTAGCCTCGCTTATATTTCTACCTTTAACAAACCCCTTCTGATCGGTATGAATAATTTTAGGCAATACTAGTTTAAGTCTTTCAGATAGAATCTTTGCAATAATTTTATAATCACAATTTAGTAACGTTAGTGGTCTCCAATTTTTTATATTTTCCCTTTCCCCTCCTTTATGTAATAAGGTTAAGACCCCCTTATGTTGAGAGTTACTCAATATAGTATCATTACAAATTTCTTGTAGTAAACTAAAGAAATCGTCTTTTATTATATCCCAGTATAAAACATAAAATTCTGATATTATACCATCTTCGCCAGGTGATTTGTTTTGTTTAAGTAATTTTAGTACCTTTTCTACTTCAGATATATTTATATCTCTATCTAACATCTCTTGATCTTCCTTACTTACCTTGTCTACAATAAATTGACAAAGTTGTTCGCCCGCTGTTTTGTCCCATCCTTCCGTAGCAAAAAGTTTAGTATAAAATTTTACTTGTTCATTTAAGATTGAATCAATGTCACATTTATACTCACCGTTTTCTGTTTTTACACGTTGCCATAGTTTATTCTGCCCATTTTTCTTTTCTAAATTAAAAAAGTATTTTGTCGACTTCTCCCCGTCTTCTGCCCATTTAGTTCTTGATCTAATTTTTGCGTAGACTGTTTTTTTAGTATAATATTCCTTAATTTTATTTTCTAATTCTAAAATTTTGTCACATGATTTATTTGATTCGTTTAATTGAAGTTTCAATTTTTCAAGCTGTTTTCTAAAGCAATGACATTATTTTGTTTTGATAAACGGTTTAGTTTTTGACTAATTTCCATGGTCAAAAATTTAATTTTTGATTTTGTAACATCCCACCATTCTTGATGAGCATTGTTAAAACTGAAAGCCTGGCTTTGAAATAAAGTACAACAAAGTTGTTTCATTGATGGTCTCTGACTGTTGATGTGTTTTTAATAAATTAATATATCAACATGCCAGCAGTATACGGACCTTCATTGTTCAGATATTTTTGTTGCATTCCTATTTGAATTATCTCAAATTCTTAAAATATGTTAAAACAACCTTGATAAAGTTTTAATTCATTTGCACTTTACATGATCTTCCATTTTTCTTTTTAGAAATGACTAAACACCATGGTAGACATTTAAGGGATAAATCAATTCAACGCCTTATTATTTTTAGTTTGAGTTAATTTGATCAACTACCTTTTGATTTTAGTAAAGTACTTGTTAACATCGCAAGAAACAAGTTTTATTTAAATCTGTATAAACGGAAATTTCTATACATTCCTTACATATATCATTACAATTGAAACTTCAATTTTTCAATTCGATTTAAAAACCATTCACCGTTGCTATTTACCTTATCAACAAACTTTAAAATTAATAGAATTCAAAATTCAATATATACAAGCATCACTATTCACTTCATTGTAAGTCTGTAAAATGAAAAAGTTATTCATTTGGATATTTAAATTTTTCACATTAACCGAGCCAACCGTCAAAAAGAAATCATTTCCATTTCAAATTTCGTTTATTTCTTTTTGCTTCGAAAGAATAGCTTTGTACCAAGGAGAAGTGAATTCGATCTATCTACTTCAAATTTCAAAAACTTATATGAAAAACAACCTATTAAATTCAGCGGAAAATTCTCATTATGTCAAATACGAAAGGGAGAGACAGTCCATCAAAATCTTTAGTCCGATCCAAAACTGTGATTATGGAAAAATCAAATTTGATCCATCGAAAATTTGACGAAACTATCTTGATTTGTGGAATTTGTTCAAAATGGCTAAACACACCAAGAACTTTGCCGTGTTTGCATTCGTACTGCGAAAATTGTTTGGCAACAAACATTAACGAATTCATTACACGAAAAAGCGAAAAGAAAGACGACAGCAGAAAATCCCGAGAGTATGAATGTCATCAGTGTAAAAAGACCATACAACTAAAGAGTGCACCCACTCCAAACAAATGGATAGAGGCATTTCCGGTCAATCATTTTCTAATGGATTTATTGGATATAGAATTATTAAGAAGAGGTGAGAAAACCTGCGGTCCGTGTTCTAGAAATGGCGATACAACAGCGATATTGTCTTGGTGTAAAGAATGTCGCGATGGCCTCTGTCAGAATTGTGCCAAAGTCCATAAAGGAATGCGCATATCTATGGACCATACAGTACTTTTAAAGGAGGAGTTTATGAAAGAAATGGAATTATTGAAAGATCTTCAGGAAGAATGCAACAAACATACAGGAAAAACGCTTGATTTATTCTGTGTGCTAGACAAAGAACTTTGTTGTCCAAATTGCATTGCAGAGGAGCACCGTAGATGTGACAGAGTTATTTCCATTTCCGATGCCGTTAAGAAAAGCAAACTAGAGAAAGAGCCAGAATTTCTTAACAAAACTTTGGAGCAATACGAAAACAACATAGACGGAATGATTGGTGATCGATCAAACCATTTGATGTACTTGGAAGAAGAAAAAACCCGACTTCTTGAGAATTTTGCATCGATACGTATTAATATCATCAATATTCTGGATAAACTCGAAAAAAACCTGAAACGAGATATTGGTCAAATCCACAACGCCGAAGTTAAGAAGTTGCAGATAGAGATGGACATAAGTAAACGCATGCTTTCAGCTGTATCTAATGCTCACAAGGTAATGAATGTGGCTGAAGTACATGCTTCCGATTCTCGACTTCTGCATATGATGGAATCCATTAGAACGCAATGCATTTGGTATGAGGACGCCATGGGAAAACTGCGGTCTCAAGTCCAGGATTGTCAATATTTATTTGAGGTGGGCCATGCCATAGAAGTTATGCAAACAAAAGTAAAAGAAATGGGTAAAATATCCGTGCGTTACTCCCCGTCAAAATTACCGCCATTTCCAAATGTAATATCCGTTGAGCAGAATAATACCCATTCAAATCTTAATAAGTCTACTCTTTCCTTGCGTGGAAAACGCTCAGAGTTGGTAAAAACCTTCAGTGCGCATGAACATGATGAGGTGAATGATAGTTGGTTTACTGGCGCTGCGTTTCTTTCAGATGGTCGGCTAGTTTTAGTTGATAGACAGAACAGAAAAGTTAAACTGTTTGCAAAGAATTTTCGGCAGCTAAACAGTATTAAATTCAACTCTAAACCGTGGGATGTGACAACCATTAGCCCTTCGGAGATTGCAGTGACACTTCCGGAAGAGCGAGCAATCCAAATTCTAAATGTCAGCGATATCGGATTTTCTCTTGGAGATTATTTCATTACAAGCGAAGCATGTTATGGGTTGACATATGTCCGTGGTAAATTTTTCACTCTAGCCTACGATGGATTACCACCATCACTGAAAATCCTGGACACTGATGGAAAAGAACTGGCATCGGTTGCTTATGACGACGATGGGTCTCAGCTATTTTCCCGTCCTATTTATATAACTGCTAACGGGAAAGGTACTATGATTTACGTTGCCGACGAACGACGTGGATCTGTAACAACCCTGATCGAAACAGCCGAGCATTGCTACTCCTACTCAAGTGTAGACTTAGGGCACGCAGCTGGTCTTGCTCTTGACAATGAAGAAAATTTATATGTTTGTAGAAATCACGCAAAGAGTGTCCAAGTAGTTTCTCCTGAAGGTGACAGAGTAAAAACTCTTATATCTCATGACATGATATCATATCCTCGTGCAATCGCATTTGATGTAAATGATGAGCGTTTGCTCATAACACAAGGAGACAAGAGTGAGGTGAAAGTGTTCCAGTTAGTTTTATAACCAATTAAAACATAAACTTTTATAATTCATGTATCAAATAACTTTAAGATAAAACTTATTTGTATACACTTATTTGTGATTTTTTTTTAAAACACTGGAAAAGGTTTATTTTATCAATTACACACACCAATGATATGATAATTACCATTTTGTTTACCCCCTTCCCTTTCCAACGCACTTTCCCCACATAGAACAGACTCTTAAAATATTTTTTTTGTAATATATATTTTATTATTTTCATATCATTTTCAAATCTCATCTACAAATAAAAATGCACAAACAAATTATTCTGCTATAAATCCTAAACATATAGTTAACCATACTTGTTACAAATTATAAAATACAAAGTCAGTAATAGATTACAGAGTACATCTGCATTGAGCTCTATTTCTTAATAATATTATCAATGCTTGACCATTTTTCTTTTAATCTTATTGCTTTACTGGTAGAGCACAAATTCATAGAGACCATGTCAACCCTATAATAATATTTAAGCCATTCAATTGCTTCAGCAACAGATGGGACTCTTAAAATATGGACAAGTGAAATACTCATCAAAACACTAAAGAGTGAGTTCTGACATTGATCTAGTCTACTTTTATTTGGGTGCATTTGACAAATATTGAGATTAAAAGTCGTAGAGTCGGATACCACATTGGTACCTTAACATTAGCTGTGTCGGAAGATATCTTAATGTTAAAATGTGTGCTTAAAACACTTAAATAATAGTTGTATTAGAAAGAACAATACAATACATGGCAGCTAGAAATTATAAGAAGGAGATGGTCACAGTTTGAAAAATAGAATATAAGTTATCATAAAAAAAGAAGAGAAATAACCAAAATGATAAAAGTTGGTAAAACCGATCAAAATGAGATACTAGTATAGAGTAACTACAGCTAAACATATTTACAATTAATTACATGCGAGTCTGTAACACTGAAAACCAGAGGTCGCACAATAGAAGTAATTCTATAATCCTTTTTGTCAACATGAATGTATTTAAAAACTGCTATGGAAAGGGAAATAAGTCATTTTTAAATGAAACTTTGCCATCTGATATACGGTCTTTACTATTTAAAACCAATGAAGAGATTTAAAGTCATTGTATTTATGATTTTGAAAACAAAGAGTGCAGGTTACCATTGAAAATAATAGTTATAGAATATTTAACATGGGAAACCACATTAGCAAACGTGTAAGTAGTATTAATTATCATAGATATAGGAAGATGTGCATAAATGTTTTAGATAGTTAAAACATCTTCAGTTTGTATTAAAACGACTAAATTTATATAAAGGAATTCGTGTTTGAAACAAAACGACAGTAAGGGTTATATCATTGAAGTGGTTTAACGCTGATGATTAATGAAAAGTAACGGTACAATGCAAAAGGTTGCTTACCGTTGCTAATGGTACATACGTTTTCATAGAAAGCAATTGTAGGACTTCTTAATTTCTTTAATAGTCGTTAGTAATGAAGACACCTCTTCTTGATGGAAAAGACAGGAGTTTCATGTACAAAACTTCTATATCTAAAGCAAAAACATGCCAGTGCTATTATTTTTGTTCGACTTTTTCATCTGAGAGTAACAGTGGTGTTTACAACGCTGAACAGCAACCTTCAAATGAAGTGTCTGTTCAGGAAGGCCCCTGACACTGGGAATGTTTTCTTTCCTAGATATTAATAGACGTAAACCAAATCCCCGCGCGGTTAAGAATATTCAGAAGAATGCTTGTGACAATACTCACCTTATGATAATCGACCAATTAACAATCCGCCAGACACCAACAGTCTTGGATATAAGTAACTATAAGTCACATGATGTGTGAACAAAAACAACAGACATAATAGGTAAAAATGTCAAAAATAGGGGTCCAGCAGTCAATATTGCGTTATATAATCTTAATCACTATTAAAACAGGCACATATGTCAACAACGAAACACAAAAAGGCATATAGACAAAGCACATAAGCAGAATTGAAAGACGACAATAAACATAAAAAATTATCAAAGCTCAATAACACAATGATGGAAAGTATAAGAAACGGTATATGTCAAATAGGTATTTCCAAAAGTAGACTAAACAGTGAAATTAATACTAGTATTCACAAAGATAAATACTAAAATACTATAACCCGTTATTAAGATGAAAGAAAACGTCAGAACCTAGATCTATACTTCAGGACCATCGTTTATTATTGGTGAGGTTGATCTATCGAGGTCTTGATTCCTTCCGACTGCACTTCTTTAGATAAAGGACTAGACGTTGTTTGATATACCCCTGGTTCATCAATTGTCTTCTCAGACACTGGAGACGTTTAGAGGTGGCTTAGCTCTTTAGTTTGATGCTACCACACACAAAAAGAAGGCAAATTGTGTCCAACTTAATTTGAATAAATAAGTACTTTAGTTTTCTCGATTGATTTGTTTTACATTGTCATTTTGGGGCCTTGTAAAGCTGACTATGCGGTATGGGCTTTGCTCATGGCTAAAGGCCGTACGGTGACCTACTGTTGTTAGTTTCTGTGTCATTTTGGTCTCTCATTGGTATTCATACCACATCTTTTTTATATTAAATTACTTGGAGTTAATAAAAATACCTGATGGACATTCAAACTAATTAATTGAAATAAACTGACAACGCCCTGCCCTAAAAAAAGACTTACACACAAATCACAGATAGAAAACAAAAAAATGAACAACACGAACCCCATAAAAAAATGGAGGTGCTCTGGAAGGGTAAGCCGATTCAGCAAAGTTTACCTATGATGAATTTGGCTAAACTATGAATGTTTGTTTAAGTGGTATTTAGCTCCTAACGTTTCCGTGTATTTATACATTCCTCACTGGCTTTTAAATGTTCAGGTTTACGTTTAGCGCACAATTTTTTAAGGTGTCATTTTACTTGATGAATGTCCTTTTTAGTTCCCTATATCTAAAAATTGTACAAACAAACTAAAAAGAAAACAACAAGTTATAAATTTCATGCGCTTTCAGCGCTTTTCTGGATTTACTTTCATCAAGAACGTCCAAAGGTGTATATTTGACACCCAAGGATGTATAAGAATCATAACGGTTCACTGTTGAAGAGCTTAATGACTAAAATGAACTTAAAAAAGCCAAATTCATTTCAGGTCAACTTTGCTTCAGAGACTTGAAACATTTTGATAATCTAAAAAATATGAACGGACAGTTTTTATCGACCTAGTGTTGTAAGAAAATGAAAACAACACGTCATAAATGTCATTCGTCCGAAGCGCCGCGATAATTGCCAATGAGGACACCTATTCAGAAAAAAGACAAAATCTTCGAGTATGTTACCAACTGCAGGTCAGCATTTATCCTTGAAGAATGAGTAGAATCCTTATCATAAAGTAAGAACAATTTCTTTTAATGACAGTAAGAGAAAATTGATTTAGACTTACAATATTAAACAAACAACATACATTACACAAAAGTCATGATGCAGCTTGATAACAGTGTGTACGTGCACAAGCCTGCCTTTAGCATGGAAACCACAATATACGATCACGCTATTAAAAGCTCTTGAATAATTTGGGATGTTTATTTCATTGAAAAAAAGGCTTCTTGTACAGAAACATTATAATATGATAGAAATATGGAAATTTTCGAAATAAAACATTGGTTTTGATTGATTTTGTAGTTTTCGGACGTTTTATCATGAGAAATGGGGAACAAGAACAGTGTATACGTGGATGTAAATCTTAAAGATGGATTCTTGTCAGATGCGTTAAATACTCATAACAAATATAGATTAATCCACAACTGTCAACCTCTAACACACGCAGAAGATCTCAGCGAATTAGCTCATAAAATAGCGTTTTATATTTCTACTAGAAACAAAGACCTAAGAGGTCGACTTACTAAAGACAGAATAGAGAATGCACTTGGAGAAAATACGACTGTGAAAATATTAACACGAGACCAAGATTACTCAGGTAAACTCCAGAAATCAAACAAAACGTGAATACTTCTTTTGTATTAATAAAATAAACGGTACCAATTTTCTTGCACCAGATGCGCATTTCGACAATACATGTCTCTTCAGTGATGCTCGTGGCCAAAATATTTGAAATCCAAAGCTTATATAAAAGATGAAGAGCTATAATCCAGAAGGTCCAAAAAGTATAGCCAAATCCGTGAAAGGAATCAGAGCTTTGCATGAGGGAGATACAATCCTTAATTTATAATAATTTCTAATATTTTGTAACAGCAAATTTTAACAACACAAAATATCCGTCATTTTCATGCCAGTACCGAACATGTGTAGCAACTTCTATCTTTCAAGATATGCAAAATCAATGGTAAGATATATACCTTGTATGTTCTAAGGAAGTCAGCAGTCGAGGTGTAATAGACATTTAAAATACAATTTTAAGGGTTTCGTAATTTTTTTTTAATGCACGGAGTTAGTAGTTTATACTAAGCTACAGCCGAAAATACTCAAACGAAACGAAGATTATCGTGCTAAGATTGTTTGAATTTAACAAAATATCAGTAAATCAAACTTAATTCAACACATTTAAAAATTGTATGTAAATGTAAAAGTTTAGTGAAGCTTGTATATAGTAGACAACGAATAATGTATCTGTAGTTGAAGATTATTTTGTTTATTCTTCATCAGTAAAATTAGCCCAAAGGTTGTTACTTTACTAAGTATACTGATCTAAAATCCTCAAAATTTTACATCATACAAACACAACATCGTTGGGCTGAACATAGTTAGGCTTAGTTATGCAATCTAGAAGTTATGCAAGTTTAAAACCAACGGAAGGTTGAGGGAAAATTTGAGAAATTGCCACATTAGGGTTAAAAAAACAATATGAAACAAGTGGAACCTAATTTTTAAATTTCAATGAAAAACCTATAGTTCCAATTTGACATTGATATTTGACTTAAATAAGTCATTATTTTTTTTTACCCCGATGGTTATACCAGCTTATTATTCAGTTCCTCTGTGGAGATATGAAATTAAGTTGATACGTTAATTATCTGTGCATTCATTGATAAAAAAATGTTGAACTATTCGAAACACAACATATTTTTTCTACTCTATTCACATAATACATTCATCGTGTTTCGTACACACCAAGTTAAGTGGTCTTTAATGGTTTTTAGCCTCGTATATTGAATTGGTCTTTCAACTGTTTCAAGTCCAGTACCACTGATTACCCTCAAATTGACGAAATGCGTCTAGTATACCAAATTATAACCAAGGTATATTTGATTTTTTATTTGTGTTTTATCTCGGATTTCTAGTAAATACTCAGCTCAGAGAACCTTTTCATTGATAACTTATTTGTTTTATACTACAGGAAAAGAAGTTACTAGAGACTGGTATGATGAAATTGAATACTATAAGAATTATTTTGATAAAGAACCACCTTCAGAGCTGAAAAATCCGGATGTTAAAAGTAAGATAAAACATTTTAATAAAAAGGTTTGTAAATGCATGTATAAATGTTATCATAAATTAGATGAACTGAAAGCCCCTGTTTATTCTTCGATGTATCCCCCGGTTGGAATTATGTATGAGAAGGTAAAATTAAACCATCATCGAAAGAAGATTCGCGATATTTGTTTTGTTTAATTAAGTTATTTTCTGTTGTTACAAAAACAAATCATTCGTAACCCATTCAATATATGGTATAGCCAATATGTTGTTTGTTGCTAAAAACCGTGTTTGAATGACCTTTAAGTAATTGGTCTATCTTATGTTACTAGGTCGTGGCTTTTTAATGTTTTTAATTTCACCTGTAATTTACAAAAATCCTTTTTGGCTAAAAGTACGAAAAAGTACGAATAATATTAACACAAAGGAGTGATCAGTCATTGGCCACACACTTCCAGTGTTCAGTAGTGTTTTACATCGTTAGAAATGCGTAAGTCACATACTTACCCTTTTGAGTGATATACATATAAATATATACCAAATGCTATATACAAAGCTGAACTAATCACCTATACATTAAGTGTCAATTGTGTCAACATCTTAAATGACTGACTTGTAAAATCTGGAATCATCTGTCTGATTGAACTCTTAGAAGACCTAATAATTGTGCGAATGTTTTCTTGTTGTCTCCGTTCAAATTTAACAGTTTTCTTAAAGTGTTGTGATCCATTAAATTTATAGGTGCCGACATTAGTTTAGAACCTTTATATTTTCGTGAATGAAATTATAGATTTGATTTGATGATTTTTTTTATTATTTTAAAACGTTTGGGAATTTTGTTCCTCTTCGCCCTCCAACTTTGTACTTTATTTGGCCTTTTATTTTTTTTTCTATTTGAGCGTCCCTGGTGAGTCTTTAGTTGACGAAAAGTGCGTCTGATGCAAATGCAAATTTTTAATCCTAGCATCTATGATGAGTTTATTTTCTACAAACATAAAATTATATTTTAAACTTTCGACGCGTATGCGTAAGTTGCGTTTGTATTTATCATGTACTAGTATTCTATTTGGCAATGTATATCTACCGATCATGGCGGTCCTTTGTTTTTGTAAGGCTGTGCACTCTAAGTAGCTGAATATATATAGTGTGTGTGCGAAATTTCCTAAATGTTTTCGTTCGTTTGTTTAATATTTTTATCGTTTATTCGTTTGTTGTTCATTAGTTTATTGGTTCCATTATTCTTCTTTCTCATTTCTGAATCCACCTAGCTCTCATCCTTAATCATTAGATATAATGATATGAAATTGTCAGATAATTGCGTAACGGTCGACTATTTTTGCATGAGGACACATTTTACAGTGGAAGTCAAGGGATGAAGATATTTCGAAACTTCAGTTAATATTTGGGAGTTACTTCCTCAGATGTTTCTTTCATATCTATTATTCAAAATGATGATATAACGATATGTACAAATCACTATTTTCTCAAGTACTTGCATCTCACAAAACCTTTATGGGAAACTTGAAAAATATTGAGGTCTATGTACGATTCTCTTTCCTTTCGAAGAACATGAATCCAATAGAGATACCCAATTTTCAATTTAGTCTCACTCTAGCTAGGTTCAAGGTTCACAGTAACAAGGATCACAAAGAAAAACCCGAGCTATTAAACTGGTTTAGATGGAAAAATCACACAATTTAAAGAAAAAAATTTGTCCCCGAACATTAGTTTCTCAAAACTCAAACATTGTTCACACTACAGCCATTGCTTTACTGTTCTGTTTTTGTCAGGCAACACATGCTTGTGTTTTATTGTTAAAACATACACACACACGGACTTTTTTAAAACAGTAAGATGCAATGTTACTCGAATTCGTTCAAGTAAGAACCGGAACAGTTTACGTTAATTGTTCCACTCAATGCATATTTGTACAGTAGAGTTAACAACCCATCTTTGGAAGAATACGTGTTGTCATTCGTGTTTGGCTCCCCATCATTAAGCGTTCAGAAATAATATATTTATAAATGTACCTAACAAGATTGAAATCATTTGTTTTCATTAACTGGAAGGTTTATTGTGACATTTTAGTATGTTCATCTCTGGATTTTTCCCGTATGGGCAGTGTACATTGTGGTATGGAAAATTTTGTTTTCTTGTTTTTTTGATTTTTTTTTTGGCTAATGTGCTTTGTCTATATGCCTTTTTGGATTTCTTTATAAAACATGACTTATCTGTACTAATACATCCTGACATCCTGTTACTGTGCTAAATATGGTAAGTTGTTGTATTTTCGTTTTTCATTTTTACTAATTTCCTTTGTTTATATACCCTTTTGTGTTTCTTTTTTACATATTTGTTTGTTATTATAGTGATTGAGATTAAACACAATGCTGACTGCTATACAACAATTTTTTACATTGTTACCTATGCTTTCTGTTTGTTTTGTTTGTTCACATATCGTTGTCAATATAATGGATTTGAATGCTACTGGGATACAAGTGAAATGTTCAGCTAGCTATAATACCAGGTTTAATCCACATTTTCTACATAAGAAAATGCCTGTATCAAGCCAGGAATATGACAGCTGTTTTTCATTCGTTTAATGTGTACGAGATTATGTTTTGACATTTGATTAAGGACTTTCAGTTTTCATTTTTCTTGGCGTTCTGAATTTTTTTTATTTTACTTTCCATCCCTTATTTTTGGGACATTTTTTTTAAAGTCAAGTTTAATTTTGTTGGTACAACAAGTCATTCGAAAATTGGCACATATGCTAGTATTTATTTAACTTTTAAATCACTTGATAATGCAGAAGAGCACAACAATCTGTAAAATGAATAAACAAGGAAGCTTTGTGGAAAATAAATTCTGAAGAACCCGGCTCTAGAAAGAAATCATATATTAATTATAGATATTTTTGCCCGCATCACGATACTTGTTTGAAAAATAACTCTTTATATGGTATAGCCAATATGTTGTCTGTTGCTGAAACCGTTTTTGGTTGACCTTTAAATTAGGTGTCTTTATTCTCTTATGTCATGGCTTATTGACGTATTCAATATCACCTATAATTCACATTAATCATTCTTTGTAATTAATCTCACACTTTTTTTGGCTTAAAGAACGAAAAACTGAAATTTAAATTAACACAAGGGAGTGATCAGTCATTTGTACAATACTGCATAATAAATTACATTGCAAAAGATTGCATAGGTTAATGACTTGCCCTTACAAATACTTTATAAGCGTTAACTATTCTACCTACGCAACAATTACCAATGACCTTCATCTGTTAAATGATGGCCGCGTATAATCGCATCTGTCAAATTGTTAAACTTGTAAAATATGTTGAGCTCTTTCGTACAATTCTATTCATTTGTTTTGCAAGTTTGAAGACAATGAAGGCATCGAGTATTTAATTCTAGTTTTAATTGTAGTCTTATTTTGTCAGTATTCCGGTTGACAAAAAACACAAAAAATATTGGGCTATGAAACGGATGTTGATGAAAAAAATAACACAATTTAAAAATAAATTAGGTGAATGGTCATCCGTGGAGTTCACCTATTTTAAAGTAAAAAACGGCAATGTAGACATATGTGTGTCTGTGTTGGATAGTTTACGCATCCACGTTCAATTGGACAAATAACATTAAATCGACAAACTCGTGAAAGATGAGCGCTTCTCACTCTCCACGGTAAAGACCCGTTGAAAATACTATCTGAGCGGTCTGCAGGTGGCCTGTACAGGACCAACAATATGTCCCTGTCTAACATCAATCTCTTTACAGGTCTGTTAGTTGATTTGTTTATAGATTGTTTAGTTCTGAATTCCCGGGGCAATATTTTTCGTGAAGCCACGATTCAGTTCAAGCTAACTCGGCACTGTTTGAAAGATGTATTATGCATTCACCAAAAAGAATGCTTGTTTAAATCCTAATCGATTGAATTAAGGAATGTATCTCCCTCATGCAAAGCTTTGATTCCTTTCACGGATTTGGCTATACATTTTGGACCTTTTGGATTATAACTCGTCATCTTTTATATAAGCTTTGGATTTCAAATATTTTAGCCACGAGCATCACTGAAGAGACATGTATTGTCGAAATGCGCATCTGGTGCAAGAAATTTGTACCGTTAATTTTGTTAAAGCATTATTATGACTTTTTGTCTTTAACAAATTGGTTTTATAAACAAATCATAGATTCAAAATGTTCATTTTCTTAACAGTTTTCCTACGTAAGCTCATTACTCGAGAGCTTTAATATGATACCAGCAAGGCATTTTCTATGTTTTCTTCTTCTCTGGATTGGACTCTGAGGGATTAGAACTAAACGCTATATGGTATATGATATTGTGCAAAATGTGTGCTTACATAACATACGGAAAAGTGTTTCAAATGAAACGCTTACGATAACATTTGTATTAGTCATTCTTGAAAAAATACCTCATCTGAGATTTGCCCTAATTTTTTGTAAAATTTCATTAATTATCACACAATATTTTAATATTTGATACCGTGATATTTCATGTTATTGAAGATAATAATTTTAGTTGACATTTAAACAATTACTATAGCTATGTATCGCCTTTTTCTTAATTTTTACCGCCTTGATCTTTCTGCGCGATAATTTTCCGTCTCAAGCTGCTAGATTGAAAATGGTTTTTATTTACAGTCCATGAGAGTGGGAAATCAATGATGTTATATTATAAGACAATGATTTTGACGATGACTACTAAGGAAAATAACAATTCGCGAATATATATGGTCTTTCAACTATATTTTCTCTGATTTATGTCAAATAAGTGACTGAATTATCGCCTGTAAACAGAATGAACCCGAGAAACTCCCTCACGATTCAGACATTTCAGACATTGCGTTTCTGAAACTATCAAAACCAGATCATCCACATTAAAAACAATGAAACTGTAAATTTTCAAGAAAAAAAATTCAAAGGGTTAGGTTCATCTTTAATTTTCTCCTCCAAAAGAAAAATACACGGTACACAGATTAATTGATTTTTAATCATAAAAAATCAGCTTCTGATATAATATTTATTCATCCCCCTCTTCGTCTCATAAATAAGTAGTTCAACTACTTTGGAAAAAACATTAAAAAGAAACTCACTCTAAATGCAAACGTAAATCACTTGTAAATGATACTATCCAAGCACACTATTTGGTTAGTGTCACTAGTATCTAGTTTAAAGGCTCTTAAAATGTAAGTTTTTACAAATTGCCAGTATATATGATGTAGTATATTATAAAATTATGTCATAATAACTAACTATTAAGTAATTCATATTTTTTTTTATTTAAATAGATTTCACAAACTTCACACAACTTTTATGGAAGAATAGCAGAGAAGTTGGATTCGGTAAAGTTAAAGCTAAAAACCGTGTAATAGTTGTAGGCTGTTACAGACCAGCAGGAAACATAAAAGGACAATATCAACAAAATGTTTTACCACCACTTCAAAAATCGGGTTGTTGTTCTTGTTATTGACGGTGTGAGGAACTCTAGAACTATTTATCAAATTTCAAAATCTCATTTCTAGAAAGGTTCTTATTAGCATTTAGAAGGTTTAACTACATTTGTTGTTTTAGAATAGTCCAATAATATGTATCGAACTGGTTCAAGAACTTTTCTTGAAATGCATCCATAGTAGTATTTAACCTACCTAAGGACATGTCGAGATTTGTTCAAGAACTTTTCTTGAAATGCATCCATAGTAGTATTTAACCTACCTAAGGACATGTCGAGATTTGTTCAAGATTGACATATGAAAAAGTCTTAAATTAAACCATGTCTATATAATCTTTTTATGTAAATGTGAGTCGAAAATGAATGAAAAAAATCAACTCTTGGTCGAATACTTAAAGACGATGAACACAGCTATGCAACGTGCACTTGACGTACGAATGTAATAAATTATTAGTATTCCATCATTGTGTTTCATTAATTTGAGAATCACCAAAGGTGAGTTCATTTGGAAGGTTAAATAAGATTAAATGAAATGTAATATATACATATAATTATATAAACTATAGGCTTGCTGATTGTTTTTTTTTAAGATTTCATACTCTATTAATTGACTACTCAATAAAATAATGAATTTATTTTTCACTGTTTTGAAGTGTAAAGGAAACTATTTGATTAAAGAAGGAAAGAAAACCCAGCCTATATCGAAGCAGTAAAAAAAAAAAATATATCGAATTCTCCTAAAATGACAATGTTATTCCAACCGGACTATACTATATATGATTGAAAATTCGGCTCAAAATGAGTTATCAATTCTTACGTGCACCAATGCTATATCATGACACTAAAGCTTACAATAGTGGATATTGTTGAAACGAAAACAATACATCTTAAATATAATTGAAATAAATTTAGCTTACATTGCTTGAAAACTTCATATTGTTTTATCTGTCTGCCTTGGTTTTCCTATTCAACTACTTTTCTGAAAACCTTCAGACAGCTATAGCATTAAAATCATTTTCATCGACTGCGAATCCAATGCAAAATATTTGCGATCCTTGATGTAGCATGTATCATGATCAAAGCAAAGCACACACTCATCAACATTTAACGATAGACTAGAACTTCCAAGTTACAAACACTTGCATCAGGATTCATTCACACATATCAGTTATATTGCAATGCGCTGTCAGTATGGTAGACCATATACTAGTACCTACAATTCATAATCTTCTTAGTTCTGATGAAAAATCGTTCGTTCGGAATATGAAAGTAAACAAAAGGGATAACATGAATCTTCAATTCTAGACAATACAATAGACCAATTCAACCACACATATGCGACTTCGCATTATATTTACAATAGTACAGTAAGTGTTTGTCTCTCATGTATCCGAGTGAACTTGTAATTAGTAATACTATTAAAACATGTTTTCTCAATATAAACAATGTTGGACGACTTCAAACTTTAATTTAGAAAAACGAAATAAACTCATCACAGACACCAGACTTGAAATTGTATAAGCCAGAACCGAGTTTCGTCGTCAAAAGTATTTTAAGTGACGCTTGTATCAAAAACGTTAAAAGGGTAAAAGAAAGAAAGTAAGAAGTTGAAGATCACTGAAGATAAAGAAATAACGATAGTTAAAGTTGAATACAGCAACGATAATCTATTCCTGGAATTTAAAATCCTTTTTATTTCGAAAAAAACTTTAAATTGTGTAAACAGTTAATTTATAATTATGATCATATCAAAAGTGCTTACTAACATACCCTTTGCGCCTTCCTATGGCGCGTACATATCTTAATTGATAGGTTACGAGATAACCTCTAGTTTTTGGTGGGGTTTGTGTTTTTTATTCTTTATTTTTCTATGTTGTGTCATGTGTACTATTGTTTGTCTGTTTGTCCTTTTCATTTTTAACCATGGCGTTGTCAGTTTATTTTCGATTTATGAGTTTGAATGTCCCTCTGGTATCTTTTGTCTTTCTTTTACATTATCATGATTGTTCATTCTGTACGAATGTTATTAGAAGAAGGGTGTTTTTGCTTAAAATTATTCCAACAGAATTATGACGATAGAGACTTGAATTAATGATGCATAAGTTTAACAGTCACCTCCGTTTATTAGTTGACCGATACGACATATAACTCACTAGCTGTGACAAATATTAGAAGTTTTGGATATTTTAAACACCAGAAAAGTGGTCAAATCTTCAATTGTTTTACCAATGGTGGACTATTCTAGATGGTGTGTTTAGTTCTATTTTAACGACATTACAAAAATAAATAATTAGATAAGTAGTAACCGCTAGTAATACGGTTTTACGAGACACAATATATTTGCAGATAAGATGGATATGTCAACTGTAAAATGTTGTGGTTTCAGTGCCAACTATGCCAACAATATAACAAGGACCGAAAACATAGTGCATTGGGTCTTTTTTATTTGCAACAATACCCATTTTTTTGTTTAACTTAGTTTACTCGAAATTAGATCACATGATTGTTGGTTGCTTAACTTCCAGTGGCAAATATTTCATTTATATATCCGGGACGATGAAATTATATTTAATAACGAGAAATACTTATTTATTTATATAATCAACCGGTCATATGTATCTATTCAATTATTCTCAAAACGTGGAAAAATTGATATTGAAATAAGCGGAATTTATGTACCAAACAAATATATTGATGTTATTTTATTATTAATATTCTCCACGATTATAATTCGATAAACGTAAATAACTCTTGTGTAAATGATAAGTATAAAGTTTTCATGTAGTTGGATTTATTATACGATTTTATGTAACAATATGTATGAAAGTGAATCATATAAAAAATATCTTGTTTTTATGATCTTGACATTAGATTGATTCAGGCGCATTTGTCGGCTAATGTTCACTATAATGGTCATTTAGCATGAAATTTGATTTATAGCTGAATTATAAATATACTTTTAAATGCTTTATTATTTAATGCACCAGAGTTAATATCAAGTTGACTGAGAAAGTTGCAGTCATTGTATGTTAATACCGCTGTGTACAAACAATCCATATCCCTTTATATGTTTAGTTCTGAAATTATCTACGCAACCTTGGTTTTCAAATTGTATGATTTTGGAGGTGTTTAAAGCCTCTAATGAACATCTCAATGAACACAGCTCGGACGCACTACATGAATGAACTGTCATTGTTTATTTACAGCAGTTTCATAGATCTCTTAACAACGATTCCTGTTTATATATATATATATATATGAGTTCTTCAAAGTTTGTACATTATCTCTTGGATATAGTACGTTCTAATACATATGTAAATTATTTGTTCAAATTTTAAGAACGAATGTTATAAGATCACAAGCGGTTTTTTTTTCAAATTTTATATACTGCGGTTTAAATCAACTCTAGTATAAGTTCATACAAACTGTTCTATAAAAATTATGAAAATCAAGTAAAGAACGACCAAAAACGGTTTGTTTTTGTAAATTTTATCAAAATAATACAACCAAATTGTATACTGACCAAACATATTTCAAACACACACGTCATTTTTACATCTACGTAAATCTAATTAAACCTTTCTAACATTGATTACTCTACATATATTGTTCTTTAAATGATATTTGATCTATATAGGAAGATTAGGTAACAAGCGAAATAGTTTCACTTGAACTGTTTTTGACAAAACATGAACCTAGACCAAATCTTCATTGGAAACGACTAAATGTTTACCTTACATAGTTATAGTTTATATTGTTGTTTCGTCGGTTATGTGTAAGGTACGTATATTCTTGTTTTGTATCATTTTTCTGTGTACTCGTAAAACATTTAAATGTAAAAAAAAAAAATTGTATGAAGCACAAATTATTATTCATGTTATATATAGATTTACGGTTGAACTTTCAATTTTATACATCTATAAAGACTTTCCATTATGTTAACGTTGAATATCAAATATGAACGAAAGCTTACAAAATGCTTTCGCTATTCACTGTATACCTAAAAAAAAAAAAATTTTTAATAAATTAGGATTTCAGATTCAATCTTTGACTTTATATATGTATTTGTTCATTTTTTCAAAATCTTTCCTTCATTCTCCTTTTTTTCGGATTTGATAAATGAAAAAAAAATCTTATTAATATCACGCAAGTACTTTGAAAAAAACAGTTGTAAAAAGACATGTTAACGACTTTCTTATACAGACTACACAAAAGCCACAATGGTAATGACTAATATTCCATCTTCGAGATATGGGAGGCAAACCAAGTGTTCCGGAAATCAAGAAGGATGACTGGAAAGATATCGCTCTGCGTGCGCATAACAAAGTCAGAAAGCTACACAATGCACCACCTTTGAAATATTCCAAAGATCTCAGCATGTACGCCCAAAATCATGCACTTTATTTAAAGACTAGAACAAAAGTACATAGAAGTGGTATGTACTGTTCAGGAGAGCATATTGGTGAAAATATAGCAGAACGTAATTTACCAGCATCCGTCAAAGAATATGGAGGTATGCTTTAAACAACTGTACAATGGTCTCTAGTTTGGAGTTTCCACTAAAAATGGAGAAGTGAATCTTCTTTCATTGTACTGGGTACCAAAATTACCTAAGTGTCCTTACAAACAACATAGAATTATTAGGTCTGCCAAATGCTCCACCGACCTCTTTCCTAATTATTTTTAACGTCTACATTTTATCTAATTAGTTATATGAAAAAATTGACGTACTCACGAATCGCCGTCGATGATTAACATGGCATTGAGGACAGAGATTTAAAGAAATTTAAGTTGAATCTTGAAGGTACAGATATCTATCATCTAAATATAGACATTACAGATACAAGGACTTCTGAAAAGAAATAGCAATGATGTTGAGTACATAATCAATTTTCTGTTGTTATCTTTTTACGAAATTTAAGTTGGTACATTTATATATTTAAATATAGCTACGATGTTCGGTTGATTTACATCTAATTCCTAATTTTTACTATCAACATGTGTCTTCTTTTTTTTGCTTTGGTAATCATGTCTACACTACCGTAAACAAAATGTTTTTTAGTTATCGAAATAGCATAGATGTCGTTGAACTTTCATTGATACAGAACGACAAAGACATTGCTGCTCACCTGATCAAAATTTATAGAGTCAACGACAGCTTTTGCATGTTTCTAGTATCTGATCATGTCTCAACGCCGTGCCATATGAAAAAAGTGGTATGATTTCAAATGACAAAACTCACCCTTATGAGACAGCATGATGTTGAACACGGCCTTAAACAATGAGCTAAACCCATCGCATGTTCTCTAACTCTTTATATTATCACAAAAAGTCATTCTTCTTCTAGGCTAGTTTGAACTATGTTTTGGTAATATCTTAGTGGCTGCGTTTTCTAATTACACACTGGGAAAAAAAACATATGTTTATCCGCTCCTCTGGACAATTTTAAAAAGGAACGTCTTCTAGACAAGTGTTTGGATTTGTTGTTGTTGACTTTTTTGTGTACTTAATACGTTTAACATTTCGAGAGGATTCAAGTCAAAGATTCGTTCAAATAATGATGCAAATAAGTGTGGTGAATGTGATTATAACAGTACAAATAAGGTAACAATGAATTAACCCGGTGAGCCACAATATAGACCTGTACTTTTTATTCTTGTAAATAATAATCACATAATAAATAACACCATAATCATACGTAACATGTTTGTTGTGGGTGAAATGACCTTTTCTGATCAATACGATATACTTTTAGTAGGAAATGTCAAACAGGAAGTTATACGATGAATAAAGACTAATTTCATTGGATGATTGGAAGACTACTCTAAATCTGGTACAAATTCTAAGCAGAAAAATGGAAACGCTATTTTAGACAAAACTGTTAAGGATGCTCGCTACTCTGTTTATAAAAAAGCTTTGAATTGATAGTATATAAATAAAGACATTAAATTTGGCGGGAAATAAATTTTCTAAATTTTTCGTACATTTTTCTTTGGCACCTCTTTTCTTTTTTTTTCAAAACGCTGAAACAATAACAAGGATTTAACAAAATTGAAAGTGAAATGTTCAACTAAATGTAATTAATGGGCAATGTTTTGTAATGGCACTACATGGATATAACCAGAGGCCATACGAATATCTGGCAAAAAAAAGTAAACTAGAGGAGCGAACGTCCATAACTGTTATTCAACATAATGACATCCTAAGTATATTACAACTGTTTTTGCTTTTATTTTCAACTTTCAAAGGTGACTGTGTATATCGAATGTAATGCATGTAATGTTATATCTTTCTAAACAGGGAAGGAGGTGACAAAAGACTGGTATAATGAAATAGAACAGTATAGTTATTACGACAACGACCCTCCAAATCGAACCAAGACAAGTAAGAAAATACATTGAATTGTAAAGATTATCTTCAAAGATTTGCCAGCAATGTATGTTAAGTGTTTCGCTAAATTAAACTATTTACATTTTATACCCTAATAAAATTGCAAATAAAGGCATTCAATTCTCATATTTATATTTGAAGCTACGACCATGAACTTGCGATTCATAGCTATTTTTTTCATTTAGTTTCCCATGCATTTTTGAAAAGTTGTCATTAAAAGCCCCATGCCTCAAAATTTCGAGGCTTTCAATCTCTCAAAATTACGGATTATTATGAAACATACATCTGTTGTAATATTAAACATAACATCATAATAATTTCAGAGTGCCGAAATTTTACACAGTTGATCTGGAAGGACACAAAGGAAGTAGGATTTGGTATGACAGTGAAAGGGAAGCGCGTGATTGTAGTGGCATGTTATAAACCTGTCGGTAACGTAAAAGGAAAATATCACGAACAAGTTTTGCCACGTTTAGTTCAGGAACCATCTGAAAGAAGATTTTCAAAGTGTTTATCTCCACGTGATAACGAATCAGATGAGGATGATAATATTTGACATTAGTATCAATAATAATATTCACGGTACCAATTTTTATAAAATGTACCAGATGCGCATTTCTACTATTTCCTTCAGTGATCCTCAAGCAATCGGGATGCTTTTATGTATTCCTTATAAATTGCAAACTCATTGATAAAATTAGTTTTCTTCAATGTTCAGCACCTCTTAAGTATTAGTTTATAAATTAACAATAAGCTTTTCAGTTATTGTGCTGTTCCTAGGTTTATGGAGCTGCCGTTTGGTTTTTATTGGGTGAGGACTAGGATACCAAATTTTGTAGTGCATTTATTATAGTCGTAATCTCTGTCATTCCTTTTTATTTTTAACTCTATTAGGTCCTACCTTTTTTTTAGTTTACCCTCTACCTTCTTTATTTTATTTACATAAATTTCATCATGCTTTTTTTTTTTTTTTTTTTTTTTTTTTAACTCAAAACGCCTGTCATGCATTTTTTTTCTAGACCCCACCTCTACCCTTACCAAGGCCCCCATAAAAATCAAATGGTAGCTCTCTCAACGACATTGTTTTCGTTGTTTAGTTTATTTGTTTTATGCATTTACAACTCATTAACTTTATCTTAGTATTGATAAATGATATGTGTAGCATTTATACTTTCAGAGATATTATCAATTCAAAAATTGTGACACAAATCTATATTATATTAAATAACAGTCAGAAGCGGCGAAGCATGCAGTTTAAAGCCTCAAAAAGCGGTTACTAGAATGTCTTCCACGATCTGTGATGTCAGCCTAGTATTCTAGTCATTAAGATTCAGATTCAATATTTTAAACATTGATTAAACGCAATTTCTTGTCCATCAACCAAGTCTCTTAAATCGAATATTGTAATAGTGTCACCAACTACATATGTATATTCAATTGTTTGCTTAGCTTTGTATAACAAAAATGTTCGTTCTCATTGATTTTTTTAATGAACCGAATACTTATTTATTGAATCTTAAAAGTAGAATTTCTTATGCATACTGTCCATCACAGAAATAGTCACATGTGTTGTCTAATAATAAGATAATTTTATGTTAAATTAAAAGTAAGATGCTTGTCTTGCTTTATTCAAACATTCAACTAAGTTCATATTAATAAAAATAAAGACCCCCACCCCCCCAAAAGGTAAACAAAGAAAACCAACCAACAAACAAATAAACACACAAAACAACAAAGGAAGAAGGAAATATATTACATAGGCAAACCCAAATGTGCAAAATTTCTACTGACTTTGTTTTAATGAATATTATTTTAATGATTTTGCAATAAGTAAAATTTAAGTTTTTTTCCATTGCTGGACATAATTAAAATAAATTTGTAGTTGCAGTAGTATCCCTTGTCATGCTTATATAGTATGTTTTTTCTATAGCAAGGATCTTATTGTACAAAAATAACAAAACTGTTATTTGGTTAAAAGTTGAAGAAAATAACACTTTTTAAATTTGGTGCGTTCAAAGCACGTATCTTGTTACAGATTCACCAGGAACGCTCAACCCCAAATTTTCTAAATTTAATAAATGGAGAGCTTTATGATTAAATGTGATTTGTTAAAACGAACAGTCAAAACCACCTAAAGTCACACAAGAAAGATGTTAGCTTCCTAATCATTTTATTTATTTATCTTCGTAGAATTTTGAAGGTGTATTTTCTAATCTCAGTAATATAAGAATTGAGGAACTGACTGCTGATCTGATGATTACTCTTGGAGACTATCATTTCACTCAGTAGAGAAATAGGCGCTTGTTTTCCTTATAGTAGTTATGCTTACAGTACATGCATGTTGGAGAAGTGAACCAATTGTTTATAGAAGCCATTTATCCACACCATGGTAATGAGACAAAGCCTTTTTCTTTTTTTCTAAACCTACAAAGCTGAACCCTTATATAAAATACGTCTTTGTCTTCACCAAAGAAAAACCGGTTTATAAATAAAAAAACAAATCCTTCTTTGGAAGAATTATGGACATGTATTTCTCCAAAAAGGTAGAAATCCCTGATGTTTTGAGTGTGATTGTTTCATAGTTGTTGAACATTGTCAAACTGTCTGAATTTCAAGTAAAGTGTTTACCCTTTTTAAAGTCTGATGATAACTTGCACAGATTTTCAAATTTTAGAATTTCGATCTTTAACGATCTTTTATTTCGATCTTTAACGATCTTTTATTTCGAACTTTAACGATCTTTTATTTCGATCTTTTAACGATCTTTTATTTCGATCTTTTAACGATCGAAGCAGCTTTAATATAATGATGGAGAGATGTAAGACTTTGTTTTTTAGAAAAACAAAAATGTCACATAAAAGTGTACATTAATCGTAGAAGACTGATAAAAGTCTGGCAGATTGATATTTATTGCGGTTGGGTTCAGCAAAATTATAATGCATGATAGACATAATATTTATGAACTAGTTTTTTGCCAAGCTGTCGATTTAACTGTTTATCTAACATGTCTATAATGTATGATTTCTTTACTTAATGCATAAACGATAATAAATTTTCCAGTCATATATCTTTATTTATTTTATCATTTATAACTCATGAAAAGACGATTCTGTTCACATAATTGATGGCATTAAAAATCATGTATTTTCATTTCAATTATACGTTTACTTACAGTTTATTATTTCATTACATATTTGTCAAAGGAAATGGCATTCCTCTTCTTCCTTCGTCCATCTGTTCTGAAAACAAATAACCGATTGAAAAAAATGCACGCCTTGGAAAGTTTGATTTCCATAGCATACATCTGTTCCAAAATCGCATTATGAACATCTCCGTGACGTTTACATAAATATAACTTTCTGTTTATGAAATCTTCCTTCGATTATAATTCAGCCAAGAGGTCTTAATGTTCTGTGTTGTGCTGTTATTAACCGTCTTACAAGATGTGGTATTGAGTAAGCCCAATATTATCTTTATTCTGGTAGATGATTATGGATTTAATGACATTGGATATCATGGATCAGAGATCCGTACCCCTAACTTAGATAGGTTGGCAAACGAAGGAGTCAAATTAGAAAACTATTATGTTCAACCAATTTGCACACCTACTAGATCCTGTCTCTTGTCTGGAAGATACCAGGTAAGAGTAGTATAGACTATGATGCACATTGTTTTATTTTGCATCTTCAAAAGATCATGTTCTGTTTGTTTGGTAATAAATAAACTCATCATAGAAACCAGGATTGAAATCATCTTTTTGCGCCTAACGCGAGTTTTTTTTATTTTGCATCTTCAAAAGAGCATGTCCTGTTTGTCTGGTGATAAATAAACTCATCATAGAAACCGGGATTGAAATCATGTTTTTGCGCCAAACGCAAGTTTTGTCTACAAAAGACTCATCAGTGATGTTGCCCGAATAAAAAAAGTTAAAAGGGATAAATAAAGTAAGAAGATGAAGAACATTTTGCCAAATACAGCTAAGGTGATCTAATCCTGATGATGAAAGGCCATAGATTTAAAAAATTTAAGGTTTGTAAACAGTTAATTCATTATTATGACCATATCATATAATTTATGATTTTCGGTAAGCAAGTAATGCTACGCTGAAAACAGAGGAAAAAAGTAGAGTAAGTAAAAAGTTTATTAAAGTGTAACATATTGATTGACATAAATATAAGCAACATTATTCAGATACATACGCATAAAACAATCAATATCCAGTCATAAAAACGACTTAAGAGACGCTAATAAAAGAGCATGCAATGCAGTGTTGGTAATTTGTTCTGTCTGCCAGATTTGATTTTTATATAAAAAAAAAGATGTGGTATGATTGCCAATGAGACAACTTTCCACAAGAGACCAAAATGACACAGACATTAAAACAACTATAGGTCACCGTACGGCCTTCAACAATGAGCAAAGCCCATACCGCATAGTCAGCTATAAAAGGCCCAGATAAGACAATGTAAAACAATTCAAACGAGAAAACTCCAGGCCTTATTTATGAAAAAAAATGAATGAAAAACAAATATGTAAAAAAAAAACAAACGACAACCACTTAATTACAGGCTCCTGACTTTGGACAGACACATACATAAATAATATGGCGGGGTTAAAGATGTTAGCGGAATCCCAACAGTCCCCCTAACCTGGGACAGTAGTATTTGTTTGGTTTTATTATAAACCAGGCCGTTGCTTTACTGTTTGCAATGTGTCTTACCAGAGACTTTTATAGCTTGTCAAATGGTATAGTTTTGGTTATTATTGCACCTGCTGAACAGAAACATATAAAGCTGCTAACATCCATGCCATTTGATCTCTAGTGTGGAAAGTCGTCCCTATGGAAATCATTCTACATTCCCTGATTTTTATATGTACTATGTTTGTTATATTATAGCTGGTCTGTTCTATCATCTGTTCTAAAGATCTGCAGTCTTTCGTTTTCCAATAGTGTCGTCATTTATTAATAGATACAGCGAAGTTTAAATCGTAGTGATGTATGATTACGAATCTTAATATTCAACTAGTCCTAACCAAAATGAATTTCAAGTTCTTTATATTAAAATTTGAACAATGCCAAGTACAATATAAAATTGAGAATGGAAACGGGGAATGTGCCAAAGAGACAACAACCCGACCATAGAGCATGCAACAGCAGAGGGTCACCAACAGGTCTTCAATGCAACGAGAGAGCGTCAATAAAATAGGACGGACAGACGGATGGACGAATGCATCACGCGGGGGACAAACAAGGAATATAAACATGTGAATTTTCTATCGTGTCATATAATTGGACATGATTAGTTCATTTCTAGGCCTGTATATATCGTGATATACGATGATTTTTTATTTCCTCTAGAACTAGTTAAATGTCAATTTTTGCAATAAACAAATGTAATATCTCACTGGTACAAAAAGTGATTTAATTTTATGGTTTCCACTTATATTTACAGATTCGTACTGGAATGCAACATGGTAATATACAGCCATCTATACCGACTGCCTTGCCAACCGATAGTCTGACTATAGCAGATAAAATTCAACAGGCTGGATATAGCACACACTGTATTGGGAAATGGCATCTTGGTTTCTACAAAAATGAATTTCTTCCAACACGACGAGGATTTGATACATTTTATGGTGAATCAAATGATATAATTTATATATAAAGTTAAGCGATATCAAAAAGGCAAAGACAAAGTTACATCATAAAGAACAATTTAAAGGTTTAAAAATTAAAACTACATGTATGAATATAAAAAATATTATGAATTTAAAAATCATGCAGCTAACCAATAGACGAACTTTTTTTTTTATATGTGATGGGGTTTTTCTATGGTCGGGTTGTTGTTGTCTCTTTGATACATTCCCCATTTCCATTCTCAATTTTATTGTATCATTGGCAATCATATGTCATCTCTATAATGCATATTTAATAGACCAACCACTTTGAAAAAAAACCACGGAAATATTAGCAATGAGTAATGATATCGTCAAAATTTTTCCTACGGTAACAAGAAATCATAAATATGAAATACACCACCTTGAAGTCTCTGTCATTTAATTTTCATGCATAAAGATGAAATAATGTAGTTGCCTGGTAATGATTATGAAATTTAAATCTGCTTGTAATTCGTTCTTTGAATAAGTTAAGAAACACTGAAGAATTTTTTGCAATCTACGAATTTATAGAAAAAAACAATTTAATAGTTCTGTCGAATCATGTTTGTTATTTTTCTAAACAGGTTTTCTGGTCGGTTCTAAATCTCACTATCATCACAGACGTTGTGACCGCGGAATGTGCGGGGATGATTTTAGGGAAAATGAACGACAAATACGAACCAATCGTGAATATTCGACAACTCTGTTTTCACGACGAGCTGTGGATATCATCAATAGTCACCAATCGTCTAAGGTAAATTTCTTGATACAAACAAAAGTTACTTATTTCTAGAAATCTTAAACTATTCTGCAAAAGGACGATGCTTTGCTTTCAGAAGAGGAAAGTTGGAGTTATATCTTTAATTAAACCCCACACCACTTTTTATTTTCTTCATAACGGAACAATTATCCGTTACAAAAAGTTTTTTGATATACTTACACACTAATTACAACAAACAAAACGAAAGACATTTGTTTACAATTTGAATCTTTTTATACATTAATATTTCAAACAAATTAAAAGGTAATTTGTTTTATGGAAACGTATCATAAATTGTTTATTAATTTCGAATGATAGCAGAATACAAAAGTGGGTTAGAATTTACCTGTTTCATGAATATATATATCCTTTCTGTCCTGTAATAACTACTTTTTAAATTTATTATATGTATTGCAGATAGCTGATTCAGTATTGCATTCTTTTTTTTTTAAATTTGTCATTTGCAGCCTTTGTTCATGTATGTACCATACCAAGCTCCTCATTCCCCTCTACAAGCACCAAAGAGATATATTCATCCATACAAAAATACTATTCCGGATATACATCGACGACAGTATGCAGGTAAGAGACAATCTCATGAGATATCAACTTAGGTTAAGACAGCTACCAAAACACATGTTTGCTCGTGATATCTAAAAGTTACCCACTTAGATATGACAGCTACTCAAACATAATTATCTTCTCATATCGACTTAGATATATTAAGACAGATGTCCAAACATTATTATCTTCTCAGATAGACTTAGATATAAGACAGCTACCTAAACATAATTATCTTCTCATATCGACTTAGATATAAGACAGTTACCCAAACATAATTATGTTTTCTCATATCCACTATATAAGACAGCTACCCAAACATAATTATCTTCTCATATCGACTTAGATAAAATAGCTACCAAAACATAATTATCTTCTCATATCGACTTAGATATAAGACAGCTACCCAAACATAATTATGTTTTCTCATATCCACTTAGATAAGACAGCTACCCAAACATAATTATCTTCTCATATCGACTTAGATAAGATAGCTACCAAAACATAATTATCTTCTCATATCGACTTAGATATAAGACAGCTACCCAAACATAATTATGTTTTCTCATATCCACTTAGATAAGACAGCTACCCAAACATAATTATCTTCTCATATCGACTTAGATAAGACAGTTACCCAAACATAATTATGTTTTCTCGTATCCACTATATAAGACAGCTAACTTGGCAATTGAAGTTTTAAAGTTTAATGACATTATATATAGGCAATGGTATTGTACGATGAATTTAAATTGATTCCATATTAAAAAAAAATAAAGCTAGCCAATAGTCGATAAAGGGTTCTTTCGTTATGTATGCGTTAACGTATGAGTAATACGTCATTTCGTCATGTATGAGTGAACGTATGATACCTTCACTGAAACACAATATAGGCATCTCAAACTTACTGCATGGCAAGATTCAGTATCCAAATACATGTACTTAAATAGAGCAACAGTTTAAACAATCATGTCGTGCGTTCGAAGTTTGTTCAAATAAACATTGTTTGCTCTACATGATGTAGATGCTTCAAATCTTGGTCTATCAACATGTTTTTGATACTATGAAAGGAATGATATATGATTCAAATAAACAGTATGTAACCTTGTGTAAAACATTTGCACACACGTTTGCGTTATTGTCCTATATAAACCTAATCACATAATGCATAAATATTAATCAAAATACACAACATTTGTAAAACAATTTCAGGACCTTTTTATTATTACCTCGTAGCGAAAAAGGTCAGGAGTAACGAATGAATTAATGATTAATTGATTGTTCGACATGCAACACACAGATGTTGATTATTACAATTATGTTCAATTGACATTTTTTTCTTTTAAAAGGAATGGTTTCTGCGTTAGACGAAGGTGTTGGTAACATAACGAGAGCCCTAAAAAGAAAGGGACTCTGGGAGAATACTATCTTTATCTTTTCAACAGGTAAGGCCATTCTGTTAAAGCTCTCAACAGATTTGACACATAATTACAATGATTTCCAGCTTCTCACAGTAAAATGACATATTAACCCCTGATTTAATTTACAATTGCAACTGACAAAAACAACACATATTGTAGACTTCTATTTCGAAATGAATTTTACAGCACAGCTTAATTGCTAAATTTATTGCAAAAGTACATGTGTCCGAATATTTTCAATAAAATAATCCAAGCAAAATTTGGCTTTTAAATAAGCCTGTTAGCCTTTGTCAGAAAAAAAATGTTAATCTTATGAGACTAAACTTTCAATTTCATTGATTCTTATATTGAAAATTTACACTTTTATGTTGGTAACAAAATACATAACACTTTCAACAAAATTTATTAAATTAATAATTAAATAAAGTTGGCAATATACATGTAAGCTACGTAGTCGAATTCACGAATAAATATTTCATTATGAGGATACTATTTCTGTTTAGTACGGATTTCACATATCACCATTTTTGCAATATATGTAAATTTGACTCTTCATATTACGTCTGCATTATTTGTGTTAGGTTACTTTCTGTCCTTAGCTTAAAAATCTAGGTTTCTTACAAAAAATCATGAACTTAAATGAAGAAAATTATAGGGAAATACCTACATAAGATATTATTAGTTACATAGTGTGTTAGTGACCTAATATGATATATACAGGGTCAGTAAATTCCATATGGGGTGAGAGCGAAGCTCGAACCCCATATGGAATTTACTTACCCTGTATATATCATATTAGGTCACTAGCACACTATGTAACGAATTTATCTTACCGACTATCTTTATGTGTTGAATTTAGACTAAAGTTGTCTTATTTGCTTTTATAACACATCTCCTTATTTCTGTATTAAAGTGTTCAGGTGTTCAATTTTAAGAACCTTCTTCAATTGATATGCACTAAAAAAAATAATGTAAACGATAGATATTTATAATAAACAACCTTGATAAAACAATATTAAAAAGAACTTTCAATATTTGAAATAATCAAACAGTGCCTAAGTCGCAAATTCACTACTAACCTAATATTGAAATAAGCCCCGCCTCCCTACTAACCTAATATTGAATATACACGGTCTCCACGAGGTCGCTTTTAACCAATCATATTCCTAGAAATGTATAGGAGGTAAGATAAGTAACATTACTATATCTTCTATACCATTTCAAGCATAACACAATTCAATATTTGATCTTTTGTGTCTTGTAGTTGGCTTGTACTGACAGACCCCACTTTATTAAATAATTATTCTTTCAAGATAATGGTGGTCAAATCAGTAGAGGTGGTAATAATTATCCATTGAGGGGAAATAAAGGAGGTAATTTTGAAGGAGGAATTCGTGGAGTAGGATTTGTGTGTGGCGGACAAGTAAGAAATAAAGGGACAGTGTCTCGAGAACTAATGCATGTTACTGACTGGTTTCCAACACTAGTAAATCAGGCTCAAGGGAACTTTGAAGGGGTAAAACCTCTCGACGGTTTTGATGTGTGGAATGCGATAAGGTATGTCAGTATTCTGTATTCAACTAAATGGCGTAAAGATAACGATTGGGATCAAGCGTAAAGCTTTCTTCCATTCATATAAACAAAAAATCAATTGAAATCAAGGCTTTGTAAACTTCCTTTGTTCATGTCCTCATGTCTTCTTTTGGAGTCCTATTGCGTTTAACATATTCAAGATACAGATTCAGTATTTAATTGAAGTCTCGCCGCTTGTGCTACATCATGTACATAAAACAATCATCATAATATACAAATGATATATACATTTAAATTAAATAAAACATTAATTTTATAAATTAAAATACAAGTGCCATTCTATAAAGGATTATGAGAGACTAAAGAAATCAAAATAAAATATTACTATATATTTTATACATGTAGTTTTTTATATAGAATTTGAAAAAAATAGTAAGCTTGCATGCGAAATGAGCAAGAACGGCAACACGAGTCTCGAGATATTTTCACTGTTTTTTACTTCTCTTTTTTGTGTTTGTGTTGTATTTTCTTTCAATGTTGATTTTGAAGTGCTTGATATTAAACAAATGTTATGGTATTGCATGTTTTAAATATTATTATATTTTGGTAAGTTTAACATAATACATACATGTATTTTTATTTTTTTTATTTTTGATTGAATATATAAGTGGTAGAGAGAAGAGCCCCAGAGAAATCATTCTTCATGGTATTGATCCTTTAGCGCGTCGGTTTGGCAGACCATTGTTTAATAGTAGTTTTGATACTACGAAACATGCTGCTATTCGATATAAAGATTACAAACTTCTGACTGGAAAACCTGGTAAATATTTTAAAGAACTATGTCCTAGTAATTACCTTGAGGTGTAATACCACCAAATCATGGTACGTCACATCCGGTTGTACGAAAGTATGTCGAAAACAATATTTCCTTGAATTGGACAGTTGAATGTTATTAATATTACATTATATTGCAGTAAAAATTTCTGTGTCATAAAAATGTGTGTTGGGTATTTCAAAACACCATTATTTTTTATTTGGGATTTCTTTAAAATATTTTGTAATCTTGATGTTATATGGTGACTTAACCTTGTACACAGATAAAATAAGGGTAACAATTTGATTGGTTAACTTCCAATGATGGTTATTTTCTTATATGCAATGAAATGTTATGTGAAATCTTTTCTATAGTACTGAACAGGATAAAATTTTACTCATGCCAAGTATTTCTTTATTTGAAACATAGATAAATTCTGCACATTTTTTTGAAAAGTGAAAAATTAAAGAAAAAAAGACTAATAGGGGAAATCAATGGTGGTATATTACACCCTTGATAAAGAAACTCCGTATAATTTAGCGGAAACAATAAAGAAAACAATGTTTACCTGTAGTTTTATATGTTTTTTTTCGTATGCAAAGCGCGGCTTTTCTGTCTCTCTCTTTCTCTTAAACTCTAGCTGCAGAAAAAATATGGAAGCACTGTCACCAATACACATTGGTTCAACACATTGAAGTTCATTTGGATGTTGTTGCCTAATTGATGTATACGGCATATTTTCGTAAATATTAGATTAATGTCGTTGGGTAAGTATATAGGTTTATAAAGAACAAGTAGAAACAATATTATTACGAAGTTACTGCATTTAATATCATAATCTATTTTTTATTAAGGGTACAAACATTATAACCCAAACCCGAGAACGGGTTTGGCAAGAACAACACCGAAAGAACCAAGAAAGAAAAACTTTTGGTTGTTTAATATAAGAGACGATCCTTTAGAGACAACAGATTTATCAGCAAGCCGTCCACAAATAGTAAAGGAGATGTTAGATTTGCTGGCAGAGTATGACAAATCTTCAGTACCAGTTAGATTTCCTGGGAGTGATCCACAGGCAAATCCTGAACTACGTGGTGGTTTCTGGGGACCATGGCGTTAAAAAATATTGCTCTCCATTACGCATGTGTCTTCAAAACTCATCGATAGTGCTAAGGGAATTAAATTTAAATTAAAATAACATGAATATTACCACATAATAATTTTTTAGTAGCCACGTTTTATTTTGTGATATATAAAAAAGCTTATACATGCACTGAATCTTGTATAGCGTTTACAAGTGCATAATCACAATTTCAATTAAATACCCACTGACACTGATGGAGTTGTTATTTCGAAGCCCTAGTTGTTTTTGCTGGTAAGGAGGATTTTGTTTTTACCAATTGACTAGCAAAAATGTTTCAGTTTTGGATTTTAGAATCAAGTCATGTATAAGGGTTTACTTAAACAATTTAGATTATGTATAAATTCAAAGATGTCTTACTCTAATAGGATTAGGCGAGAAATATCAATAGTCCTGTGTGATTTTAAAAAAAAATGTGTGATTTACAAAAAAGAGTAAAAAATGGCGAAGGGACATTCCAAATTCATAAAACGGAGAAAAAAGGCAGTGACATGAAAAAAAATGACAAAAAGGCTAGACAATACTCCATAGAAAACACAGGACTGATCGAACAACAAAAACCCACATCAAAACGTAGGTGCCTCTGAAAGCATAGGCAGTTCCTGATCCGTATGTGGCACCTATCGCTTTTGTCGTAAAGTCTTGTTCTCAAGCAAGTTGGACCCCTTGTCAATTTCTAGTAATAAGTCAAGTTATGAGAAAGACTGGATTTATCTGGTATTATGTATTTGAAGTTTGATGGGATAGATGAAAAGTCATCAAACCTTGAATTAATTAGCGAGAGGACATCATATATGTACCATTACATCAAGTTAATGCAAATATGCTAGCTTCTTTCATAGTTTTTTTTTCTGAGATGCGCTTGAATGGAATTTGCCCCATATGAATAAAGGAATAATAAGACAAGAAGAGGAACATTGTTGGTTCTTATAGGGATGCCGATTTTTTGTTGAAATACATGATGGTATTTGTGAAATTGAAAGTGCTTACCCTCCCGGAGTTGCTAATATCGACACGGTTGTCGGTAGGAATCGTTAGATAAATAAAGGCAACAGTAGTATACCGTTGTTCAAAACTCATAAATCCATGGACAAAAAACAATGTTTAGTTATCTCCATAAGAATGTAACGTTTGTTTGATGTTTTTCTCCCATTACTTTCTTTAGTCAATATGCTGTCTGACTTTATTTAGTTGATGATTGTGTGCTCTTTTTATCAAAGTTTTTTTTTTTTTTTTAATTGGTGATGCAATTGTCATTCTTATCGAACTTTTAGTTTGTGATCCCCCGTTACTTTCTTATTTCTATATAAATGAATAAGATACATATTTGAGCTGAAGAAAATTATTAGATTTTCTTTTTATTTTACCACTTAGCAATTATTTTATATATCAGCTAGCTAAAAACCTTTCCATTAAACTTATTTTCTGTAATTCAATTTAAAAGAATTAAGTATGTCACATGCAGAGGAATTTAATAGTGTTATCATAATTAACCATTAACTTCTGTAGAAAAAATTGTACAACTTATATTTCAAGAAACACAATGACAAAAGCTTGTACTGAAACACGCACTTTACAGCTTTTATAAAAGGCTTTTAATCAATACGTCTCTGCAAGTAAAGTGTATGTTCCTAAATATCCTTTAGCATCACACTAAAAAGAATCTCTAAAAAGCTATTACTGTATGTTATGTTTACCCTAAGCTGTGAATTTTTATCAAAGTTGAATTACTCTCGAGCATGATTTCCATATCGATTTTTCTAATACCAGCTGAGTTCAGCACACAAACATGTTATAAACTCAAGTTATGTGTGCCTATCATACGCCCGAACCCTGAACTAATTGTCGTTGGTTGCTGCTTGACACAATGACCTTTTGTTCGTTTATGTAGTATGTACCAGATTGTTATTTTTCCTATTCTTAATTGGTTTACATTTGTCATACCGAGCCGTTTTATTGCTTACTACATGTTATGTGTTTTTCTTTTGCGAATCATCAAATTCAATAGGGTGACCTGTAATTATTCATGCTTTGTCCTTCGATGTTCTTGGTCTTTACGAGTGTTGTCTCATTGGCAGTAATACTATATCTTGTCATTGTATACAGCGTTGAAATAACTGAAATGAACTAAATATATCTTTTATCGGATAAAATAAAAATAGAGGATAAGGGAGTGAAGGGAATCAGAACCATTAACTCAAATTTGGTTAAAATGGCATGAACTGAAAATACTGTGTGTGATAAACAACATCGCGTTGCATATGATACTTTAAATTGAGATATTTACAATGTAAATTGAGGCACATGAAATTACAGTGAAGTCGCGAACACAGATTTGAATTGAATGACGTATGAACAATTTGGCAAATGAATCCAAGAGAAACACATATAAAGCTGTAAACTTAGTAAATGTGTGTATAAATTAAAACTATAAATGAAAACGTCCATTTTCACCGAACTAGTACACTTTTGTTCAATGCCCAACTGAAGCCCAAGTCTGTTTCTTTATGTGTCGAAGACCCATTGATGGATTTGAGCTGTTTTATTTCTTTAGTTAGGTTGTTGTCTGTTAACACATTCCCCCTTTTTTCTCGCTAAATTGTATCTAATATAATGTGGTAGTATTGCCAATGAGAAAAGACTCTATTGAAGACCGAATTAATGACATAGAAATTAACAACTATAGGTCACCGTATGGCCTTCAACAATGAGCAAAGCCAATACCGCATAGTCAGTTATAAAAGACCATGAATTGACAATGTAAACCGACCGTGCAAGGGCTGTATAGCGAGTCAAGGTCGTTAAAAACTTCCATTTGTTGTAATGGAAAACAATTCAAACGAGAAAATGTATTTTTCTTTAACGAAAATCAAATATGTAACAGATAAACAAACATCAACCACTTAATTACAGTCTACTGAATTGGGATAGGCACATACATACATAATGTGGTGGGGTTAAACATGCTAGTGGGATACCAACCCTCCCCCTAACCTGGGACAGTAGTGTAACAGTACAACATAAGAACGAACTATAAAAATCAGTTGAAAAAGGCTTAATTACTCATCAGATGGATAAAATACAAATACAAGTGGACGTGATCGAGTACTTCTACATCCCAACAACTAAAAGACACTAAGTGCAGATCTAGATCTGAGAGTACTTACAGTTAGTTCAAAGTCAATATCAACTTATTAAAAAAAATCATGCATCTAAGACTAAAACATTATTCCGTACAAATCCAACATCGAAAGGATTTATAATCTTAACAGTCAGAGGAAAAACTTGACCTTGTACAAGGCCAAAATAAGGGAATGTGCAATGCCAAAAAAAGTAAAATCACAAAATACTGAACTCCGAGAAAAATTCAATCGGAAAGTCCCGAATCACATTGCAAAATCAAATGAAAACTATAGGTATCGACATATATTCATTTTAATTGCTTTCATAATTTAAAACACAAGAAACAGAATGCTCAGGGGATATAAACTCTTAGCCGGGAATGTCACAGTATATACCCTGTCTGAGACCTGAATAACATATAATATTAATAGACATATTTGCGGAAGACCATCTAGTACCTACCTAAAATATAATTTAAATTCAAATTTATGATTTGAAATCGTTATATATCAATTGTCGATTCTTTATGACAGATTAAATTCGTGATAATCTCGTTATCATGAATTTATGGGATTGAATAAAGGCAACAGTAGTATACCGCTGTTCAAAACTCGTAAATCTATGGACAAAAAAACAAAATTGGGGTAACAAACTAAAACTGAGGGAAACGCATTAAATAAAAGAGGAGAACAACGACACAACATTAAAATTTAACACACACAGAAACGGTCTAAGCATTAGACAAAATCCGATGAGAATAACAAATATAACATCAAAACCAAATACATGAAATTGGGATAGAAAAGTACTGTGCCACGTCTTATAGTAATGTGAATTCACAATCAAATGTAAGAAAAAAAACCGACACAACGGAAACACGACGTTAAAATGTTACACACACAGAAACTATGATATATCAATGGCCATTTTCCTGACTTTGTACAGGACATTTTTAAAGATAAAAATGGTGGGTTGAACCTGGTTTTGTGGCATACCAAACCTAGTTTTTATATAGTTTATTCATTAAAACGGGTTTAATTCCTTATCAACAACTTTTTTTAATTCGTAATACTGGATTTAATTCATTTATAACGATTTATACAATTCGTAATCACGATTTATAGCATCACTGAAGAGACATGTATTGTCGAAATGCGCATCTGGTGCAAGAACATTGGAACCGTTAATTTTATTATTCAATTCGTAATCACGATTAATAAAATTCGTTATTCTGATAACAGTCCGTTATCACCAGTTTTAATCCCTTATCACAAGTTTTAATCCCGTATTAGGAATTACAAAAAAAATATCTAATTGGTCATCACGAATAACAGAAAAACTGTTAAAGCTAATGCCGGAAATTCGTTTTCACGAAACAAGTCGACAAGAAGAGGAGCATTGTTGGTTGTTAAAGGAATGCCGATTCATGTTAAAAAAAAACATAATGACATTTGTGAATTTGAAAGTGCTGACCCTTCCAGATTTGCTTATATCAACACGGTATTTGGTAGGGATCGTTTGATAAATGTTTAGTTTTCGCCATATAAGAATATAGTTTTAAAGGTGTGTTTGATGTTGCCCCAATTTTTTTTGTTAGTCAATATGCTGTCTGACTGTCTTTAAAATGGATGATTCTGTGCTGTTTTATTAAAGTTTTATCTTTCGTCTTTGTTCAATTGGTGATACAATTGTCATTCTTATCTTACTTTTAGTTTGTGATTTCCTGTAACGTTCTTATTTCTATATAAATGAATATACATGTTAGAGCTGCAGAAAATTATTAGTTTTCCTTATATTTTACCACCTAGCGATTATTTTATATATCAGCTAGCTACAAACCATTTCCATAAACAATTATATTCTGTAATTTCAATTTAATAGAATTAAGTATGTCACATGCAGAGGAACTTTAAACTGTTATCATAATTAACCATTAGCTTCTGTAAAAAAAATGTTCAACTTCTATTTTAAGAAACCTATTGACAAAAAGCTTGTACTGTTAATTAAGACTGAACTCGCACGTTACACCATTAGTAAAAGGTTTTATTCAACAGTTCTTTGCAAGTAAAGTGTATGCACCTAAATATACTTTAGATTTACTCAAAAATAACAAACTCGCCAAAACGTTATTGCTGTATGTTTTGTTTGCCCTAAGCTGTGAAAACTTCTATATATTGAACTGCTCTAGAGTAAGATTTCCATATTGATTTTTAGAAATAGCAGGATCGAACACAGAAACATGTTATTAACGATAATGTTATGTGCCTGTCTTGCCCCCCAACCCTGAACTGGTTGCCGTTGGTTGTTGCTTGTCATAATTATTTTTTGTTCATTTTTGTAGTAGGCTGTTATTTTTTTCTATTCTTAATTGGTTTACATTTGTCATACCGATCCGTTTTATTGCTAGTTCCCTTTAATTTCAATATATTTTTTCTTAATTTTTTTTAGGCCTTTCCTTTGAATTTACCCCCCTGAAAATACTGTGTTTTACCATCAAGATTGAAGTACATGAAATAACAGTGATGATAATTTTATGCTTAACATTTCAAACGAAATACCGACGGCATAATTTATGTATGAATTAAAAACTATGAACGGAAACGTCCATTTCCACCGAACTAAAACACTTTTGTTTAAGGCCCAACTGAAACACAGCTCTGGGTGCGGGATTTTTGAATCTGTGTTGAAGATTCATTGGTGGCTTCGAGTTGATTTATGTTCTTAAATCAGGTTGTTGTCTTGTTAACACATTTCCTATTTTCATTTTCGCTAAATTGTATCTAATATAAAAATAAAAGAAGATGTGGTATTATTGCCAATGAGACAACTCTTCACAAGAGACCCAATGACATAGAAATGGTTATGACAGATTAAATTCGTGATAATCACGTTACTAGTATCATGAATTTATGGAATTAGTTAACTAGAGGATGTTTCAATTACGACACATATAAAAAATATATTTAACAATAGAATTGAATAATAGTATTCACAAAGAAATGTAAAAGGTTAGATAGACGTATAAACATATTGTCACTATATCACTTAAAATATAATGTCTGCAATTGATTATTAATAACTTCTTATCTATTTGTCTAATATTTCGCGTTAAACAAACTTGGCAACAATCACTTTATATTATTTGCAAATTTAATAAAAGGTATTTGACACAAACAGATATTACATTAGAGACGTCCTATCCCTGTACAAATATAAGCACAAAATCATTATACTTAGTAGGTATTGTCGTGTAAACCGGGTGAGGTAACTCACAAACTAATATGTATTTCAAAAGATTTTCTGAGCCAACGATCCAGTTTAACGGCAATAATCTCTACAAAAATATGGTAACTTTTATTGTCTTTAATATAAAAAAGAAGATGTGGTATTATTGCCAATGAGACAACTATCCACAAAAGACCAAAATGACACAAACATTAACAACTATAGGTCACCGTGCGGCCTTCAACAATGAGCAACGCCCATACCGCACAGTCAGCTATAAAAGGCCCCGATTAGACAACTTTTTTTTTGTAAAACAATTCAAACGAGAAAACTAACGGCCTCATTTATGTAAAAAAATGAACGAAAAACAAATATGTAACACATAAACAAACGACAACCACTGAATTACAGGCTCCTAACTTGGGACAGGCACATACATAAATAATGTGGCGGGGTTAAACATGTTAGCGGGATCCCAACCCTCCCCCTAACCTGGGACAGTGGTATAACAGTACAACATAAGTACGAACTATAAAAATCAGTTGAAAAAGGCTTAACTCATCAGATAGACAAAAAATACAAGTGGACGTGGCCGGGTACTTATACATCCCGACACAAAAAGACACAATGAACAGATCTGAGAGTACTCGCAGTTATCTGACAGCTAGTTCAAAGCCACTAACAACTAATAAAAAAAGTCATGCCTCTAAGACTAAACACTCAATCCGTACACATCCACCATACAATGGATTTAGTGTTAAGACGTCATTAAGTCTTTTTGATACATTTTTATACATTACTTTCTAAGTTTCAAAAAATCTTTATTAGCATCGATTCACTCGCGTGTATCCCGTATAAATATATTTTAAGCAGAGTAAACTGAAGTTGTTTCGGCAACATGGTTTATCGAAGTGTAAACCGAGGGAAAAAATAATAAACCAATCACATTCAGGAATTTGTTGAAGTGCTTATATCAGAATTATTTGATAATGACGAATACATATTAAATTAAATAGGAGTGCATGTAATTCAAAAACAAACAATCGATTTAAAGATGATGAAAACATAATGTGCTAAAGTAGATAAGGCTAGTCTGAAGTGATGAAAAGGGAGAGAAATAAATTAGGATAGGTAGTTTAGAATGTGCGCGCCGAGCCAGCCCGTGGAACGACATGACCGACATGACCTAGAATAGAACATTAGGACAACATACAAGTTTTTTCCTTTCTTATCTTGAAAACCAAGATGAAGAATAGTTTACAACGACAAGATTTACCTACTGTCTATTTACATCAAACAGGCAATATGACCTTATTGCTCCTAATCCTTATTGACCAATTAGTTTGCGGTTTTCCTCATTTTAAACTATAATAGATAGAGGGAATTTCAAACTTAAAAAAGCAAAAGAATATTCAAACGAGATGCGCATCTTTTTCAGAAGACTGAAATCGTCAGTTTAATTAGTACATGTGTGTTTGATTCCTGCCTTTAGTAGTGCAGAAAATTCATTGGCATCCTGTCTTTTCATTTAATCCACCCCCTTTTTAAACCCCGATGTATTTTTTAGGGATTGAAAATAAGTATTTTTATAAGAATATCGACAAATAAATAACATAAATTTAAATGCACGAACACTTGATCAAATCATGTTTTACAAAATATCAACCTTGTTGTGTTGACGCATTTGTTGTTTGTCCTCCGCTCAAATGTCCTGACACTGTAGGAACTACACTATTGTTCTGACTCGGTTTAATAAATCGTAAAGATTCCAAGTAGCCTCTTCTCATATTCTTGTTCAAAACGCCATACAATATGCTATTGATACAACTATTTAGATAACACATATAAATGGACAATGTATGGAGAACATCGGGATAATCGGATCTCTCTCCACCAACGGCTGTTATTCCGAACGGAAAGTACATCACCATGTAAACAATAAACACTACAAATTGTGTCTTTGTTAAAATTTGTTCATATTTAAATTTTCTTTGTGCAAGACCGTTGTTCCAGTTTTTATGAAGTTGTGTTCTAGCCTTGTTTACATGACGATATATTCGTATGTACGAAAATGCTGTAACTCCAGCAGGAAAAGCAATGACAACTGCCATAAATATTACGGAAAAGGTCACTGATCCGTACCTGTCAAAAATACATGAATGCATTGGAAATTCAAATGTCCACAACGATTCAAAAAACCACAACGAAGACGCGAAACAAGCCCCTACTGCACACGCCCCTATTGTTGCTATTATAACGTTCCTCACGGTAACTATTCTCTTAAACTTCTGGCTATGACAAATTTTAAAGTAACGCGATAATGCAATGAACATTATGAATTGAATGCTACATGAAAATAGAAATGCAGTGATGATTGCCTGAAAACGACATGCACCAAATCCTGGTTTTTCGTTAGTAACCAGTACATGCATACCAAACGGCATCAAATATCCTATAATAAGAAGGTCAATAGCAGCCAACAATGCTAGAAGCATATTCTGAATACTTCTCATTCTTTTTACTGTGGTGATAGTCCATATAATCAGTAAGTTACCAACAGTTCCAATGATGTACATCAAGATAGAAAACACCAAGCAAGTAACTCTAAAGCCAGTACCATAAAGTTCCATTATGTTAAAGTTAAGATATAATATGTTAATTTGAAGTTGAATACTCTTTTCTCTGGCGTTCCACGAAGTTTTTTTCTCCGAAAAACTTAATTTTTACTTTAAGAAAATCGTTTAAAAATAAAGCACTTCAATACAGCCGTTTCTTTGAAACTCGGTTATAAAGTATACTCTGTAGAATAAGAAGCAATTTCTAATGAATCAGTTCCCATTTCTATTTATAGAAATATAATATTCACCAGAACATTATTACATCTTTCTACGAGTAATGTTGTACCATTTGAAACTATATATCAATACCTAGTAATCCATGATTTATTTTCTTTTGTAGCTTAATCTAATTGTATAAACTCGCACAATATTTTGCACCAAAACTCCTTAAACTTAGATTTACCACACTGTCAGCATCCTTTAATTAAATATTTCTTCGTGTTAAAATATTTCTAACCCGTTATAATTCACGAAAACTCAATATGATTGTCAATTTCCTGACAATATAATTTGCTATGTAATGAAGGCATCCTATTAGGCCTTTTAACTTTCTTGGTCTTCTAATGAGAATAATTACATTAATTTCTGATAAATAAATGATTTTACTGGTATTTCTTGTAGCTGATCATTATGGTACCATTCATGTAAATTTATTCTATAGAACTTTATATAGTGCTCGTAGTCATAGAAATCATTAGTAAAAGGAAACAGATTTATCCGGGATTATAGAGAAAACTGAAGAATTAAATTCCGAGGAATTTCACATTTTTAGAAACTATTGTATAATTTAAACCAAATTATAGACCTAGTATATTTGATGATTTTTAATATTAAAGAGTCGTGAAAACCTTCTGATTTCACATGACTTCGTAAGTATGTACCAAAATAGCTAAGTGCTAAAGCAGACAGAAGCCAACGATAACAGGGAAAGGGAAAAACAAAAATATAAAAGGTTTAGATATGTTTGTAAGCACTTGAAACTCACTTTATATACATGAGAATGGAGTTATACGAGCACATTTAAAAAACAAGAATGTTTAAATCTGTTGAACATGGCCTGGATCACCAGAACATGTTTCTAAGTAAGTTACTAATATTACAATACAGAGACACAACACCTTGTGTAAAACAATCAATAAACATAAAAAAGTTACAATGCAAAAAAAATATTAAGAAAGTTTCCTATTTCTGCTACAAACTTTCAATTAGCGAATTGATGATCATAATAAAACTACACGTAAGATGGAAAAACAGTTTAGTTATCACCTTTATCAAAAAAGCCTAAATAGTAACAGAAAGGTTAAAAGGACAATTCATACTGAAACTGCTTAGCTTTATGATAAAAAATATTCATAACAAGATAGTTGTGATGTACCATTTTTTTAAATACTTTTTTGTGGATAGAACAATGCTTTCCACAAAAAAATCATGATATTTATGAGTGAATTCTAGCTACAGTTTGATTTTTATAGTTTTTCCTCTTTAAAATATGTTAACACATGGCATGAGTAAAACCTCTTTGTTCTTACTGTACTATAATCTGGATAATGCACATCTAAGGTGTGTATTAACTACCTCAGATATACTGCACAGTTCAAATCTATTTTTACAGTTAGGGGCGGTTCCTCGATTTTGAAGGGGCGTTATTCTGTCAAATTAAAAAAAAGATATCGCCGAGTGTAGCGAGGACAAGAACAATATTGACTATTTTAGTTAAAACACGATACTTTCTCCAATACTAGGGTGACGACATGTTAGCCCTTGTCCCCCCCCCCCCCCGAATCATCCATCTGCCATGAAATTACGACAAAGTTGAACTTTGTACAAACATCGTAGTTTCAAAATAGGAAAATTAAAGGTTTCCAAAACCTTTTTTTTTCATCTTAGCTTGAACATAAAATGTATTATTATATTTTGTGTACAAGATAAATCTAAAATCAGCGTTTTTAATTCAGAAAGATGGTTAAAATTTTTTTTGGTAATTTCTGCCAAAAAAGAAATGTATCTAAGAATATCCGAATTAAAGAATTCTGATTTTGATTATTTTTAGACTTAATGGAAATTATAACAATTTTTTGAATATCTAGTCACCATATTTTTGGATCGAATTTAAAGGGGGTCATGTAAACGGTTTCTTTTAAAACAGGGAGATTAGCTGGAGATCAAACATACTTCATTTAGATGGACGTGTTTTAAAAAAGTAATACAGTAGATACAAAGCAATTTTGGGGAGGGGGAGTAAAAGATTGGAAAGAGAAACGTATTTTCTGTTTATTCAACATTTAAAGTTTATGTAATCTTCCTCGGTTTATCTTTCTCTTTTAAAGCATATCATTGAGGGAAAGAAATTCAAAAGCTCAATAATCCTTTCAGTTATGTTTTTTTTCCATACGATTTGAAAGTACACAATTTGTCAAAGTCTTAATCGTCACTTATTAAAAAAAAAATGGGAATAGATTTAACAGAAACATTAAAAACAAATTTACCATTAAATCACAATTTTACAGTCTAAATAAAAAAAAAAGTTATCAATTTAAAACTTACCCAAGTCGTATTTCCCCCTTTCTTTAATACCCTACAAGCCTACACGAACTTTCATAGGATCCGTGGATTGCGGAACATCGTCCACATCTAAAACGTTCTCGTAAATTAATGACGTCATGTGTGAAAACAGTTCTTGGCCAATCAAATCGGTATGTAGAGGTTAATCTGCACGTTCAGGGTGACCCTCTAACCCGAACTCCTTCGTCGTTCGGGTTAATAAGGGTCACCTGAGCTGTGCAGATTAACTTCTATATACCGACTTGCTTGGTCAATAACTATAACTTATATCATCACTAAGAAAAGGTCTTAATGGAGAGGATTTTGTGTTGCCAACAAAATTTTTAATGCTAAGATGTTGGTTTTTTAGGCTATTACTAAATTTGATTTTACAATTGATTGATTTATGTCATAAATGACAGAGTGACTTCACAAATACCGGGCTGAAGTACGTTCACTTTTCACTTTTCACTTTTTACTATTCAAAATTCATGAATAGTGAACTATTTTTTTTGGGCACTTTTCACAATTCTAGGTTATTCAAATTGAATAACTTTCATTATTACTTGTATATATAAAAATGAAAAATAAAAGATGTGTGAACGTACTTCAACCCGGTTTAACAAATTACGTTTTTACACTGAAATATCGGAAAGACGAAACATATTTGACATATTTTATATTTATTTGATTTTTTAAAAGCATTGGAAGCAAATGACAAGATTTTTTATCCAGTTAAAAAATAAGAAGATGTATGAAAGTCAATGAAACAACTATCCACAATGCTATACTTCTAAATGGTAAAAACGCAAAGACAGTTAGTGCTTTCTGAATTACTGTTATTGTTTCATATTGAAATAATAAATTGGGTTTGCCGTTAACAGATCTGTTAAATAAATAATGAATATTCAAATGACTACACTCTGTCATACTTCCCAACTTTGTTATCCAATGTGCGGGAAAAAATCTATACCTCTATGCTCTAGCCAATATAGAAAAAAACCCACACAACAATACACACAGTAAAACACAGTACAAAAGAATTCCAAGTCCTATGTTAGAATAGATAACAAAAGAAACTAAACAAAATGACAATGATACATAAATTAACAAAGGACTACAAGCAGTTACTGACATAACAGCTCCAGATCCCATTCAAACTGCTTGAAAGATTATGTCTTCATCATATGAATATCAAGTACAATCCCACCCGAAATCTACATATTAATAAAAAGAAATATCCATCAAAGTAAACGTCAGTGTCAGCCATGTAAGAATGAAGGAAAAGTGGTCAAATCGGAAAAACATTAGCGGATGTATACATCAAACATTTTTCTTTCTTAATGGATTTTTTTAAAATCTTTTACGCGATTTCGTATAATTATGAATACTCGAAGTGTAGTATAATTTTTTTTTAAAGAATTTCTTAAATAAATAGTAAGAAGGAAAGAAATGTGTGTATTTCTAAAGAGACACAGCCCAACATTATAAAACATTAATTAATATATGAAGGTCTTTGTTCTCTTAAGGGATTTGAATTTACAGCAGCAAAACAAACCAACAAGATTTCCTGTGAAGTCGAATATGATGTATATCATCCTGGCTTAATATTTTAATGTTCATTCGTATAAATATTTTTTTCCTTTTTTTCCGAAAGTCTATCTTATATAACTATATAGCAGTTTATGTAAGTATTCTGCGTGTTTTTGTTTAGTGTTATTCCTTAAAAGTTAACTCCTAAGGCATCCTTGTTTGATTTAATGCAATTATCTTGTTATGGTGCAGAACTAGTTTTTTTTTCACACTAATCAATCCCATGTAAGTCGTTAATAGTAAGTTCAATCAGACTACACTGCCACGTGAATACAGGTCTACAATAAGAAAATTGAAGCATATTTGCATTAGATTGAAATACATTAATAAAAGATCAAAAGGAAAGTACCAACTGTTTTTTTTCTTCTTCTTCTTCAAATGATACATAGTTCAATGCCTGGTTCTGCAAAATTATTGATTTAAAATGAACGATATGAGAAAGAAGAGAAAGGGCATATGAAAAACAAAGACAGTTACATGTATGTACTAAATAAACGCATTATTACAACGTTAAAATTTGGCACTTTCTATGATTCTACATATACAAGTAGTTCTAACAAGTGACTTCCAACAAGTCTTAGAGGGGTAAGGGGTGGCCATTTGCAAGGCAAAATTTATGTTCCTATTTAACATACCCTAATTTTTATTTGACCGTCAAAATTTTCATCCCAGGATCCTGTTGTTCAGTGGTTGTCGTTTGTAATTGGTGTTCATACGTGTTTTTCTTTTTTTATACAATAGATTAGACCGTTGGTTTTCCTGTTTGAATTGTTTTAAACATGTCACTTTGGGGTCCTTTATAGCTTGCTTTTTGGTTTTAGCCAATGCTCCGTGTGAAGGCTGTTCTTTGACCTATAATGATTGATAACTTTTTATACAATGTGACTTAGATGCAGAGTTGTCTCAATGGCACTCATACCACATCTTCTTACTTATAAAAAATGATAGGAAAAATAATTTTAGATTTGAATAATTTAAAAAGTCAAATTCTCATACATTTAATGTGACTTAATACAAATATTTCTTGTAACCTTTACTGTGATATTTTCGGGATTTCCGGTAGTATTTACTATTTCCTGTTCTTTTATATTTGTTGTAGTACTTTCTAGCTTTTCCGTAATACTTTCCTTTATGACGGTATCCATGATGGCCATGATGGTGACCGAAATGTCCGTGATGGTGACCAAAATGTCCGTGATGGTGACCAAAATGTCCGTGATGGTGACCAAAATGTCCATGATGGTGATGATAATGATGTCCATGATGGTGACCAAATAGGCCAAAACTTCCATGATGGTGACCAACGCGTCCTAGACGATGTCCAAAGTGTCCATGACGATGACCAAATATTCCAGAGTGTCCATGACGGTGGACCGATCTACTATGGTGTCCGTAACGATGTCCAGAGTGTCGGTGACGATTACCAAATCGTCGATGACGATTACCATATAGACCGGAGTGTCCATGTTTGTTACCAAATAGACCAAATCTTCCGTGATGGTGACCGTAGCGTCCATGACGGTGACTGAAGCGTCCTAAACGATGTCCATGGCGTCCATGATGATAACCATATACACCAGAACGCCCATGAAGATTTCCATAGCGTCCGTGACGGTGACCAAAGTGACCATGACGGTGACCATATAGACCATAATTTCCATGACGATGTCTAGAGTGCCCGTAACGATTACCGAAGCGTCCATGACGGTGACCAAATATACCAAAGCGTCCATGACGGTTGCCATATCTACCACTTCTGTGACGATGTCCAGAGTGTCCAAGACGGCGACCAAAGCGTCCATGACGATGACCATATAGACCGGAGCGTCCATGTTTGTTACCAAATAAACCAAAACTTCCATGACGGTGACCTAAGCCTCCCAGATGATTTCCAAAGCGTCCATGACGGTGACCATATATACCAGAGCGCCCATGACGATGGCCAAGGTGTCCTAGATGGTGACCAACTGAGCCAAAGCTTCCGTGAAGGCGACCATTATGATGACTAGCATGTCCATTGTGATGAACCTTATGACTTACTGAAAGTACCCCACCGTTGTTGTGTCCAAATACACTATGGCTTACATGAGTGTTATGTCTGTGTCCAAATACACTATGGCTCACATGAATGTTACTTCTATGTCCAAATAGGGTGTTTCCTTGATCATGTGAAACATGTGACACAACTGCTGGAGAGGTATAGCTATCATCGTCCAACTGTAAAAATTTCAAAGACATTTCATTAACAAAAAAAAAAGAAAGTATGAAATGTATGTATGACATGCCATCTACTAGAAATCAATGTTGAGTAGGCACAAGCATAATAACCATACATATAGTCTTAGATGTATTATTATCTGTATTGACCGAAACTCAGTAATCTACGATTGCTTTTCCATTAGAATTTTGAGGTGATATATTAATAATCTCACGTAAAAAAAAAAATACAAAAATGTTTGAACATACTTTTATTTCCTTTTTAAGAACTATTTCAAATAGTAATTTATAAAGTAAACTATATCCGTCATTTCAAAAACATTTATCATAAGGCTCAATCATATTGATACTTTCAGATAATTTCTAACGCCATAATGTTCAGTTTGGTTCATATTTCGATAGAGTTGTGACCCCAATTGTACAACTGTCAATGTATAATATCTTTATTATGAAGACTACAGGCCAGTGTAATTTAAAAGTTGGTGATCTGATAATATTATTTTTATCACTCTTCCCATAATTATTCCTCATATTTTAAAGCCGGACAGTTAGCAACTTTTAAAGAAAACAGTGTTGTACCCGCAGTTACTCTTTGTTGTTAAATATTTCAATTTCTCCACTTTAGAGTAGAGTTCTTAGACAATTATGACGGGCATGATACTGTATGATCAAGCGGAGTAGGATATGTTAATCATTCAAGTGGCGTTAAACAACAACAATCAATCAGTCAGTCCATAATGTTTTAATGAAGTCATACAGCCTTAAACTTAATTTGATTTTTATGTTATTATCGGTTTTTGTTTCCATATTTATATGTCAAAATGACAATTGTATTTATATTCATCATGCACCTACTCTGGAAGTTTGATATTGTTTTTGTCTTGTAATACTTAGTATTCACAATGAATCGAAAAAGTAAATACATAAAAATACTTAACTCCGTGGAAAATTCAAAACGGAAAGTCCTTGATCAAATTGCAAAATTTAAAGCTCAAACACATTAAACGAATGGATAACAACTGTCATATTTCAGACATGGTCCAGGCATGTCTTTTATGTAGAAAATGGTGGATTAAACCTGTTTCTTAGCTAGCTTAACCTCTCACTTGTATGACAGTCGCATACAATTTCATTATTTCTAAACCTCTCGTTTGTATGACAGTCGCATACAATTTCATTATTTCTAAACCTGTCACTTGTATCACAGTCGCATACAATTCCATCATTTCTAAACCTCTCACTTGTATGACAGTCGCATACAATTCCATTATTTTGACAGTCGAACTTTCAGTGTTTTTGTGTTTATTCATTGATTCAAAATGTTACAAAATCGATTAGCCGTCATATAAAATAAGTTATTCATATTTCCTTCTTTAAATTATTATTTTCGAAAAGTCAACATAAGAACAAATAAAAAGAAACATGATAATCCATATGAAGATTGCAGGTATCAGCTGCTGTTGTGCGAAGTTATGATTGTCTTGAAAATGGTGTCTATTTAGTAATGCTTATACACGACAGTACTGTTTTCAAAATTTTCCCATAGAGAGATTTAATCAAACAAATGATGATGAATTACCAAGGGATCAAAGCTATACGTAGAATTAAAACAAAAAACATAATGGAAATGTGAAACAAGAATATCTTAGGTAATATACATACATCAAAGTCGGACCCTGCATCTGTAAAGTAAAAATATCATTTACTCACATTCTACCTCTATATAATTTTAATAGGATATCATAGTGTTTATAAAAGTTGAAATCCCCAGGGATCTACTCCAGGTTCTTTACTGTTTAGGGTATTTATCAATGATATTTTTTCTATTCTATTCTATTTTGATTGATTGATTGGTATTCAACTCCTCTTTCCGCACCATTATACTATTTTGTGTCGTTCAGGGTTTTTTTCGTGCAGGAAAACAAATAATCCTAGTCAATCAACGTTGGAGTCGAGCGCATCAGCCATTTGGATGATTTCAACTCACAACCTCTGTGTTGACATTCAAGTGTTAAAGTGTTCTACTACTTACAACACTTGGCCACCGAGACCACTTTTCTATCTTTGAGACGACAATACATCATCTTATTTGTCGTAATCAAGACTATCATGTATAATTTCTACTGTAGAACTGATAACCACTAAAACTAATTGAATAGTTAAAAAAAATACACAGTAACCGTGAGTAAAATTCAAGTTCTGGAAGTTGGGGACTAAATTTGTTACAACAGTCAAAAGATGAACCAACGGTAAAATATCTTTGCATTCATATGAATTTTCAAATATACTTTAAAAATCATATTAGTTAAATAGGCATCTCAACAAGTACACTTCTATAAGAGGGGTGCTTAAAATCATTGACTAACTGTAAGGGTCTGGCACGGTCAGTAATAACTAACTTTTGTTAAAAATTTTGAACCTTATTTGAACAAACTAGCTAGACAACTATAAACATATATCTATTTTGAGAGATTGCAATGTCTGCCGTTTGAAATGGCAATTATGTTCAACTTTTAAACTAGAAAAGGACAAGTAAAGATATGTTCAATGTAAAAAATGTAAATATTCAGATACAATGATATCATTAAAAGGTAAAACAAACACAGTCTTGTACGAAAAGTGCTTAACTACAGCCTCTACTGTGTGGAACGGCCATTCAGACAATCACTGACAACAGTTTTTCACCTCTAAAAGCTTTTAAATAAGTCATGAAATGAATATTAATTTCATTGTTCTGTTTACAAACGAGCTTTTCTTGTTCTATGTGTTCTATGTGTTCTTTGTGTTTGATATAACGATAATTGTGCCGATATGCTGTATCTTATACTTTTATGTATGCACAGCTTAAAGGGGCACCAGCTACGAGAATGAAAATACCATTTGAATATGATTTTGTTTGGTGTAATAATTTATTAAAGTGAAATAATGAAATAACATTGGTACAATTCCGGAGCACCTGAGATCACCCCTAGTTTTTGGTGGGTTTCGTGTTGTTTATTCTTTAGTTTTCTATGTTGTGTCATGTGTACTATTGTTTTTCTTTTTGTCTTTTTCATTTTTAGCCATGGCGTTGTCAGCTTGATTTAGATTAATGAGTTTGACTGTCCCTTTGGTATCCTTCGTCCCTCTTTTATGTCAAAATAAGCATAAAAATACCGCTAAAGAATCATTCACTTGCAAGTGAATAATTCGTCCTCGTTAACTCCGAATGCATGTGACCTTCAATTTAACATATTAGCTAGATATTGGTTACGCATACATTAGTCGTTTTCAGCCATTGTAGGGAAAACATATCATCATAAAAAGTGAAACAAAGATTAACCATTTCGTCAACTAATTTGAATGATGATCATAAAATTTTACTATTTTGTTCACTTTTTGGACATTGTTTTAATTTGCGGTAGAATTTTACCCGATTATGTTCGATTTGCTTTGACTGCAGTATTCTATCAATTTACACACTTTGACAGTTATTTGCATTTAGATGTTAGAATCCAAGTTTTAAACGCACCACATCTATGGCCGCGCCCTATGCGACACAAGGCGCTAACAGGAGTTATAAGTTGTAAGTTCATCTAGGGTTTTACTGCAACACCCGTTTTATTTCTATTTGACTATATATCAGTAACATCGCAAGCAATGGTTTTTTATATAAAGAGTTTATTTTTATATAGATTTGTATGAACTCACCAGTATATGATACTAAGATGACCACTAACAACACTGCACACTTCATGTTGGCAACGACTGGTTGATAGGACCGCTGGTCTTTTATATTTCTTATAAATCCGATAAGAAACAGATGCGACAGAATGTAAGTCAAGCATGAAAATATGACATTGGTCTTACAGTGTAAACCAAGTTCATCTTTTGATGAAATTGATTTAACATTTTTTATCAGTTGTTAGTCCTCTATTTACAGTAGGATTAAAATGTCATTTCTTTATGTTTAATTCTTATACTTTTCAGAGGGCAACCAAAAATAATGTTATTAACCTTGTTTTAATCCACAAATAGCAAAAGATAGCATAACTTTAACCGTATTCAGTATACAAGAATTCTTAAGCTAAGTTAGATAAGTAGGATTTGTTTTCTGTAACACCACAGTAATCATATCAACCGAATGTCGTTTGCGTTGATACTCAATAAATACGTTTTATTTCAGTTATAAACTTTCATCCTTAAGTCTGTACCAAGTCATGACAGTTGTTTTCCATTCGTTTGATGTGTTTGAGCTTTTGATTTCGCCCTTTTATAAGGGACTTTCCGTTTAGGATTTTTGCAATTTAACTTTTCAAGAGTTAAAACAAAACAATTACCGATGTATGAAAGGTTTAACTTTTCAATCGTTTTGAGAGACAATAGTCTCAAGATATGTCGTCTTAAAGTTGACATTCTATCTTGATACATATTATATATATGTGCTTTGTCTATAAGCCTTGTTGTGTTTCTTTGTTACATAAGACGTGGCTCTCTACCTATACACCCCGTCATTGTGTTATTGTGCTATGTAAAACTTTTGTATCATTGTCTCTCATTTTTCAAATGTGCTTTGCATATATGCCTTTTTGTGTTTCTTTATAACATAATTTTTTGTTTTATAATGATTAAGATTATAACACACTGTTGACTGCTGTACCCCTATTTGTGAGATTGTTAACTATTAGGTATGTTTGTTTTGTTCACTCATCGTTGTCAATATAATGGAATTTTATGTGACTGTCATTAAAGTGAGAGGTTTAGCAAGCTATAAAATCAGGTTTAATCCACCATTTTCGACATAAGAAAATGCGTGTAACAAGTCATGATATGACAGTTGTTATCCATGCGTTTGGTGTATTTGAGCTTTTGATTTGCCTTTTGATTACGGACTTCCGTTTTGAATTTTCCTCGGAGTTCGGTATATTTGTTATTTTAATTTTAACTTTTAGGAAGGAGTCACGATAGTTTCAACTCGTATTGGTGGAGAAAGACCGATTTCAATTTGTATTCTTAGTTTTCAAAGATTTTCTTTATATGTGACGTCATCGACCTTGGTCGCATTTTTCATGACGTGACAATAGAAAATTCCGAAGAAATCAAGAAAAGTAAACGTAATGATCAAATTTCGACCAATCATTTGCTAAGAACAGATAATTCACTAGAGAGGAGTACTATTTTTCTCATATCGCTCGAGAAATGTGAAAATAGCACATTCATTAGAGAAATTATGTTATGAAATAGAAACACAAAAATCTATATTAAGAATCTATAGGCTGTGTCAACTCAAATTATTTTATTCGTTAATGAACTATTTAAAAAAGACGAGTGTCAGTGATGAAATTAGAAATTCGATATCAGCAATTTACTATAATTATATTCCTATTGTGCTTGTCTCATTCAAATTCAATGATTCAAGACAATAGTGTTTTCTTTGATTGGCAACATACTAGTTAATTATTATTATTTTTTTTTTATAATCAATCTTATTTTTTCGGTTGATTTTTCTAGAATTTACATTTCTAGAAAAATAAATCTTCAGTTGTCGATATAAAAAAAATGAGAAGACTGCCCTCAAAATAACATATCATCTACCTCAATAGAAGTATTCTACTGTAATGATCGAAATAAATATTTTTTTTAGATAATAATTACTTATTTCAAATAATACAAGAATAACCTCTCATCAACACAATTTTGACATATAAACGAATTTAATAATCATTTGTGTCAGTGACAAATGTTTAGAAAGAAGTTCAGATATGTACACACAAAAAAATATTACTAAGTAATTATATTTTACTTGAATTAAGTATTCTTTTTTATTACTCATTACTAGGAATTACTTATCAATTACTCACTATAACTAGCAATTACTTATATTTTACTAGATATGAAAATAGTTTCCTGAAACAAGTAATTGTTTTACTGAAAAAGTGTGTCTATCAAAACAATTACTTGAATTAAAACAAATACTAATTAAAAACCAATTGTTCAGAGAACAATTGAAGGTCTTTTCACTAGTAAAGATCTATTTTGATATTGATATAGGAAAAATCAGTTAATAATGTTAGTTCCTATGGCTTTATGATGTATTTATATGAATTTAAAGCGAAGGTCAAAATCTAGAACGTCCTATTAACCTATGAACTTGACCTCAATTTCAAGGTCACAAATCAAGGACCTCAAATCAAAAGACTATAAGTCTTATTTATAGTTGGTTAATGAGTTATATCACCATACGTGTATTTTTAAATATAAGAGGGGATAAAACTCCCTTTTACGTTCAACGTACCCTTGCAATCAAAATTTACGTGTAACGATATGTCGCATCAAACAATTAAGTTAAAATAATTTGTCGTTTTCTTATAGTTTCTGGAAATAAGAGAGAATAAGCCAAATTCAAAAATTAGAATATGACCTTGACCTTTGACCTTGACCTAATTATATTTTTTTGGGACCAAGGACCTCAAATCAAAAGATCCTAGGTCTCTAGCACTTATGGTTTACAAGATAGAAATGCATATCACTTATTACAAATGCATAAGGGGAAATAACTCATATGGAGCGTTCATATGGCTTCGGTCAAAATAGGACAAATCATGCGAAGGATATAACGAGCAATTTTGTTAAAATAAATTTGTCATAATATTTTACGGTTGCGAAGGAGTTGCGCTAACAAGGAAAACAGTGTTTGTGGAGATATCTCCTACAAAGAAAAGTATTCGTTTACGCAGGGTAAATTTCAAAAGCGCATAAACTGTTCGATATCATATACCAAATATCTAAGCGACTTATTGCGAAACAAATGTTTATCGCAAGAACAAAATTAGGCGGAAGAAAAAAAAAAAAAATAATCAGAAGAAAAACAATAGGTCTTTCCACAGAGTAAATGAATTACTTAATCCATAGTTAGGTAATAACTAACCAGTACTTTTTTAGTAGAAAGAAATAACTTAGATTCAGTCATTTATTCAAGAACTACACATTTTTTTAAAAATTTATACTAAAAAGCTGTATGAAAGTTACTGGAATTACTTCTGAAAACATGGATATAAAACTTGTTATTACTAAGTAGGTTAAGGCACTAAATCATGTTTTTTTTTTGCATAAGGCTTATTATATATAATAATAAATGCTTCCTATGAAATTTCACTTCATGATTTAACAATTTCAACAATATGTAGATTTATTTAGTCTGAAAATTGCAAATTTTTGGAAAACAATTTTCTTTTTAATCAGGCAATTATTCCTACTTGGAAATATTTTTTAATTATATGGAATTTGCGTAATTTCCTGTGCTTGAAATTTTTTATAAATTCAATGTATATTCTGTATTTTAATGTTCAGTGTGGCGCCCAACACTTTCTATTCCAAAGTAGATAACACATTTTCAATAGAATATACTGTGCTGCGCAGAAAACTATCTATACAAAAGACATTGTATGGAAAGTATTATGCAATGCTTAAAAATAATAATGCAGAATAAACATGGAATTTCAAGCACAAGAAATCATGCAAATTACATAATCAAAAATAATTCCAAATTGACAAAATAGCCTGTTGTTGGATAATACTTTGAAATGCTTAAAAAAATTGATCGGAATTACTTAGTATAAGAATTACTAGTCATTACTTAACCTATTTTCATATCAAAATATCTTTCAATTATTATAATCTATTTTTAATATAATTTTTATAATGTAAAATAACATGACTTAGTTTTACTAAAATTAAAAATTAACTATTTATTATAAATGTACGAAATTGTATAATATTTCCTGTATTTTTAATAAGTAGTTTTTGATTTGAGACTGAAAAAATATTCGGCCAATCAGAATTAAGGTTTCATTATACTTTGGTAAGCTTTTTTTGAAATTTGCTGGAGCTCATTCAGTTTTGAATTTGAACAAAAGTTTACAGAGTTTGTTGAAATACTTACACGAGTTACACACATGAAAGGAAAGGAGAACCTTATAAAAAGGACACTTTGTGGGTTTTCATGTTTCTGGCTACTCTTTGTGTACTAATTCAATTAAATGAAAATGTTACAAAAAGAGTTGCTGGGGATGTAGCTCATGTTAACTACAACAAACAAGAGAAATGGATTATAACAAAGGATAGTATTTGATTATTCTTTAAAAAAAGAGGGACGAAAGACACCAAAGGGACAGTCAAACTCGTAAATCTAAAACAAACTGACAACGCCATGGCTAAAAATGAAAAAGACAAACAGAAAAACAATAGTACACATGACACAACATAGAAAACTAAAGAATAAACAACACGAACCCCACCAAAAACTAGGGGTGATCTCAGGTGCTCCGGAAGGGTAAGCAGATCCTGCTCCACATGCGGCACCCGTCGTGTTGCTTATGTGATTACAAATCCGGTAAATAGTCTAATTCGGTAGGTCAAATTCATGAAAGGGAAGGGGATTGTAGTTACGACGTAAGGAACATATCCGATATCATTTGTGAAACGGTTATTCCATAACGGTCAACCAACTCGTGATGGCGTCCGTAAAATTTACGAAGGGATGATTTCAACTTCACCATTTGGAACTCTTTGTTTAATAGCTTCCTTGTGAGCAGTAACCCTCTATCAAGAAAATCATGATAGGAAATGCAAGCACGGGAATATCGTATCAATTGGGAGATATATACCCCGTATGCAGGTGCTGCTGGAATGTTGAAAGGTATGTTACTATTTCAAATTATATGCATTTATAATAAAACAGTGTAGAATTTTTTTTTAATCTATTATAAATATATAAATAATTTAATTGTATAAGAATTACTCAATAAATATTAAAAGAATTACTTACTTTTATTAATACAAATAATCAATATGTATTAAAAAAATAACTTACTATCATTAAAAGAAATACTTAATGTAAATTAAAAGAATTACTTACTTAAACGAAAAGAAATACTTACTTTTATTAAATGAATTACTTACTATAACTAAAAGAAATACTTAAGGTGTATTAAATGAATTACTTACTATAATTAAAAGAAATACTTAAAGTGTATTAAATGAATTACTTACTATAATAAAAAGAATTTCTTATTATATAGGAAAGATATGTAGTATTTTAATTAGTCCAAATTATGTGTTTACATAAGTATTTTCTTTTCTTTACTACATATAATCAAAACAAAATGTTAAACAATCCGTTTAACAAACAGAAACGCAAATCTGTATCAAGAATCTAAATGCTATGTCAATTCAGTTCGTGCAAGGTCTGTTTGCTTCATACATTTGGACATTTACTGAATAATATTTGAAGAATCATAAACAAGTGTTCTAGAACGGTTAAAATCGTTATCTTTTATTGTACACATATCCGGCTAAAACAAAACGATTTTCGGCCGATCGAAGTCCACAAAAACAGAAAACGAAATAAATAAAGGCAACAGTAGTATGCCGCTGTTCAAAACTCATAAATCCATGGACATAAAACAAAATAAGGGTAACAAACTAAAACTGAGGGAAACGCATTAGATATAAGAGGAGAACAACGACACAACATAAAAATGTTACACATACAGAAACGGACTAAGCATTAGACAAAATCCTATGAGAATAACAAACATAACATCAAAACGAAATTAATGAATTTGGGATAGATTAGTACCGTGACACGTCTTATAGTGATGTGAATTCACACTCAAAAATAAGAGAACACAAACGACACAACGTTAAAATGTAACACACACAGAAACGAACTATGGTATAACAATGGTCATACTCCTGACTTGGTACAGGACATTTTTAAAGGAAAAAATGGTGGATTGAACCTGGTTTTGTGGCATGCCAAACCTCCCTCTTTTATGGCCATGTGAAATATAACATTAAAATGACAACACAACATTACAAGACTACAATATAAATAAATAGGAGAACACAATTGACAAAGAAACACACGAATAATAGCTAACAAAAGTCAACAAGTTTAAAATGTCAATACGCCAGAAGTGCATGTTGTTCACACAAGACTTACCAGTGACGCCCAGATACAAAAGTTTGAAAGCCGAAACAAGTACAAAGTTGAACAGCATAGAGGACAAAAAGTTCAAAAAAGTTGTGCCAAAAACGGCCAGGGTTTTCTGTAAGGTACCGGAACATCCCTATTATTTACAATAATTTATACTTTTGTAAACAATAAATTTTATAAAATGACTATACAAAAGATATATGATAAAACTGAAGGTTTAACTAATTACAGGAAACAACCGAAATACATTACTAAAAAAATCAAAATTTGGTGACTATGTGGAACGCATCTATCCCATCGAACTGGAGATGAAGGATAAGCTCTACAGATACAGTTAAGTCGGCTTCATATCTTGACTTACATCTAGAAATTGACAATGAGGGTCGGTTGAAAACAAACTTTACGACAAAAGAGATGATTTCAGCTTTCCAATTGTGAACTTTCCATTTCTAAGTAGCAACATTCCAGCAGCACCTGCATACGGGGTATATGTCTCCCAATTGATACGATATTCTCGTGCTTGCATTTCCTATCATGATTTTCTTGATAGAGGGTTACTGCTCACAAGGAAGCTATTAAACCAAGAGTTCCAAATGGTGAAGTTGAAATCATCCCTTCGTAAATTTTACGGACGCCATCACGAGTTGGTTGACCGTTATGGAATAACCGTTTCACAAATGATATCGGATATGTTTCTTACGTCGTGACTATAATCCCCTTCCCTTTCATGAATGTGACCTACCGAATTAGACTTTTTACCAGATTTGTAATCACATAAGCAACACGACGGGTGCCACATGTGGAGTAGGATCTGCTTACCCTTCCGGAGCACCTGAGATCACCCCTAGTTTTGGTGGGGTTCGTGTTGTTCATTCTTTAGTTTTCTATGTTGTGTCATGTGTACTATTGTTTTTCTGTTTGTCTTTTTCATTTTTAGCCATAGCGTTGTCAGTTTGTTTTAGATTTATGAGTTTGACTGTCCCTTTGGTATCTTTCGTCCCTCTTTGACATAACCCGACAAAATGTACGAAAAAAAGACAAATCCGAAAACGTTTAAACCTCAACACCAAGTGAGGTCATATTTGAAATTGTGAAAAAAAGGACAAAAATATGACGTCACATTAGAATTTGTAAAAAAAATTACCAAAAAATGTAAACTGACGTTACATTTGTATGAATAAGATGGAATTAGGATTGATTTAAGATTATATTTGAACAAAATACTGATATTACATTTAATAATAATGCACATTTCAATACTTATTAATAGCAAACTAAGGTAGCAATTAACTATATTATATAGCTATGTCCGGTATGTTTAGAATCTAACTTCAAACGTAAAACGTCGTCCAAATTACGTTGAACAAAATGAAATCTAATAAATGAAGGCGGTGATTAATTTTCTTTACCATTCACATGAATACAATAGAAAAGACGTCAACACAGATAATAACGAATTGATAATGAATAGGGGTAATATGTGTCCCCATCTATATAGTTGCACTCCAGATTTCCTGACACATGGTTTCAACTCCTGTAAATTATCTTAAAGGGTTTTAATCTCTACCATCAAGTATGTCAAATACAGGCAATACAAGTATATCGCTATTCAAAAGACATGAATCGATTGAGAGAAAATAATCCGGGTTTAAAACTATATAAAAACGAGGTAAGCACATTACCAATAAGAGGAAAACAAACGAACAACAGTTACACTGAAATGCAACAAAAACAAACGCCAACAGACATAGTAATCAACATCAACAAATGTGTCTCTTGAAAAAAGTAAAATCACAAAAATACTGAACTCCGAGGAAAATTCAAAACAGAAAGTCCCTAATCTAATGGCAAAATCAAAAGCTCAAACACATGAAACAAATGGATAACAACTATCACATTCCAGACTTGGTACAGGCATTTTTGTATGTACAAAATGGTGGATTGAACCTGGTTTTACCCGGAATTCAGAATACGTTGGGCAAATGTATATCCAATATGCAGGTGAAGTTGGTATAGTGCTGCTAAGATGGGGTTATAAACTTCAAAATGAAAATCGCCTCGTTTGTCAAAGATTCTGGTAATAAGATCACCGCTTATGTCCAATTCAAGGAATAAGTCTTAAAATGAGGCAGAGGAACCCGTGTCTGTTGTTTCTTTAATTTCTAGTTCTGGAGGATATAATAATGGATCCCAATCAGGAAAGAGTATAGCTTGTTAATGAAAAGAACATCATCATATCTGCATGTGAAATTAAATGACCTTGCTTCTTTGATCTTGTTTTCGGCTCCGGAACTCCGACTCGATATGAACATTAGAAGAGATCGACAAGGAGAGCCACACGTTTCATTATCATGCCTACAATGTGTTGATAAAGTCTACATCCAAATTCAACAAATATGTTGTCAAAAGGAAACTCCAGCATACTAATCAGTTGTTTCTCTGTGTAGCATGTTTTACCGTTTTGTTTACTTTAAACAAAATATGCAAAATGGTATCCTCAATTCATAAATGCATAACTTATGCTCCCATTTTTGTTGAAAAGTATTCTGAATTAATTTTTTAGACGATTTTCAATTTCACATGGGAAATAGTGGTATACAAGGTAAAAAAATCTAAAGTTTTTATAGAACAAATTTCAGAAAAAGATCGAGATCTAAAACAATACAATGTTGACTGCATTACGCCTATTAAGTCATGTCTACCTATTATGTCTGTTTGTTTTGATCACACATCGATTTTGTTTTCTACAATTGTCATAAAGGGCAACGTTTAGCTAGCTATGAAACAGTCTTCATCCACCATTTTGAATGTAAGAGATTGTCTGTACCTATTCAGGAATATGAAAGTTTTTATTCATTTGTTTGACGTATTCGAGCTTTTGGTTTTGTCATTTGTTTAGGCAGTTTATGTTGTTTAAATTTTCCTCGGAGTTTGGTATTTTTGTTAATTTACTTTTTTAAACATATTCAGATACCATACACAATGCAATCCAGATTCTTGTTAAGCTAAATCAAATGATTCACACATTGACAAAAGATGAATAGTAGGAGTTTAAGGGTGCAGCAACATCATTGCAAGCCAAAAAAGATTCGAGAGGCTATAACAAAAATGGAATTAAGGAAACACGATTGAAAATACAAGTGTCATCTCTTAAGGAATGCAACAGCATTAATGATAAACGACATTATGATAAATAATCAACGCATCTTTAAAGTTATATTTCCGAAGAAAAATTAAGACAAATTCCAAATAACAAATAGAACTATCAACATAATAGGACTCAATAACAGATGATAGTACACGTATTCAGTGCAATATAATAATGAATGATTAACATATTCATAAATCACATTTAAATTGGTGATGAGGGAAATAGTCGGTCTATAACATTGTCAAAGGAAAATAACTCTAGCTCATCATCGAATAATTATTATTCAATAATTTTTGTCCAGATATTTCACTTTTTAGCTCTGATTTAGGCTGTTAAAATAAATACTCTATATAACCACAAAGTTCTGATATACATTACCAGTCCTAGTTTGATATTATTCAGATCATGAGACAATATTTATAATTATTTCATACAATGTTCTTGAAATATGTTTCGCGGATATCATAAATTATTAATCCAAAAATTCCAAGTGGTGGAGTTGAAATCATCCTCTTTGAAAATTTTACCGACGACATCACGAGGTGGCTGACCGGTGTGAATTAACCGTTTTACAGATGATATCGGATTCGGTCCCAATACAGTAATTTGGTACTGCTCCCTTTTCACGAACCTGACCTACCAAATTTGACTTATATGTACCGGGTTTGGGCTAACATGAGAAACAAGACAGGTGTCACATGTAGAGCAAGAACTGCTAACCCTTCCATCTGAGATCACCCCAAATGTTGTGTTGCTCAGTCTTTAGATTGCAATGTTGTGTTTAGTGTTCTACTGTTTGTATGTTTTCTTCGTCTTTTTTATCCTTGCGTTGTCAGTTTATTTCGACTAATGAGTTTGAATGTCCCGATGATAATTAGATAAATATGACTTTCATCTTCAGTTGTGATGAAAAATGGTCAAATTTAATGATGTAAACTATTAAGTAACTATTGAAATTACGATAATACTACTTAATGGGTACTATCTTTCAGTACTGCTTAAAGAAATTCGAAGAACTTTTATTTCGTTACCGTGGTATTAAATGTTTGGCATTGTATGATGACTGCACTTTAATCAAACAAAATATGCTTAGGTGACTTTATATACATTGTGCACCATAATATTATAATTTATCAAACAACAAAAAATTAACGATAACACTATGAATCTATGTGCCACTATTTGTCGACTCTCAGTCTTAGGTATGTAGTATTTAAAGTTCGACACACGATTAGTTTTTGATAAATTCTTCATTATCTTCTATTATATGCTAAAAACTAAACAACTTTATATCCTCCTTTTCACATTTTATATTTTTATATTTTATCCAAAATTATGTTAGGCAGTAAACAATTGAAATTGAACACTGACAATTGTAGATTTCAGCCTTATAAAGAAAATGACCTCAGCTTGTCTTCCTTCAAACCCTGTTTATCTAATTTCTTGTGTGAATTAACACGCTAGACGCCAATATAGACACATAAATAGATTCGTCCTTGTCTGCAGACCATTATATGTCTGCATCATACATGTTATATAAATTAGGAGCCGTTTATTAAATCACTGTTACTGTTAACTTCTTTTGAGAAACATTTCACGCATACTCAAACTAGCAGTAGCAGTATCCAAATTAAACATGTAAAAGGATAATTTTGTTATTGCCCGTGTCACACTGTCCCGATTTTCATATACGATAGACACCCGAATGCGAAAATTGTAAGTTCGTACGAAGTTGGTCCCGATCTCGTTAAAATACCAAAAAGTGACCGAAGCAAGTACGATGAATAACGAAGTCTATACGATGGTGCCGAAATTATGTACGATAGCAAAAGATGGACATACGAAGGTTAACCGAAGACGGGTATTTAAGCTTCATATCTCAGCCGATGCCTACACGATTGATTACGAAGGCTACACAATGGATTACGATGATGGCACGATGGCCATACGATGTCTAAAAGACAGCTTACAGTATTTGAATTATATGCCGAAGGCATCACGCTATTGACTTTAAAGTTCAAAGGTCCAGGCCACAGTGGCAGTTGTAATACAAGGCAATATCACCCTTGTGGACACTCTAAAACCAATATGCTTCAAAAGATTTTAACCACATTTGGTATATTGTTCCTCCTTGTAATGATCTGACATTTTTTAGGTTCAATGCCAAAGGTCAAGGTCATGCAGATGGACTTGTTTTTTTTCATGAAATAGCATAATACATAGGAAATTGGTTGCTCATTTTTTACCTGCTGGTTCTAAAGACAATATTAAAGGTATTTCTATTTATTGAATGTTTTGGTTGACTTCTAAAAAAAAACCAGTTTATGTTTCAAATATGCATATTCAATTCATCATTTTCTGCATGTGTCATATACAAATGTAGTGTCCATATTTGTCCCTAATATGTTACATACGAGGGGATGTCACGCTCGGCATTGCCTTGTTTGAACTGTAAAATGTGTGCACTAATCTGAATAATCACCCATAATTATGCCAATGTTTACTGATCTATCTTAATGGTAAAGTTATGGGTTCGTTGATCCCTTTTATTCAAAAGGAGCTTTTTCCAGGAGAATATCATAATGATATAGACAAAAGGAAGGATGTGGGGAAAGCAACAAAGGCGGCAAAATATGACATATAGAAACAAAATTGTTATGGAGTAAACATTCGTGTGACAACATTTCAGACGATACATAAAAATCAGAATAATGAAAAAAAGTTGGTTTCCCTATATACGTGTACGAGGCGCGTTTATGATTTTCATTAAGTTACTTGATATGAAAAATTGACAAAAAATAATGTTTTACTTGTAAAAGTAAATCTTGAGCTTGTAATAACTGCTCTTCTTGTTCCATTTGAATTAATAGAAACAACGCTGTCTCCTTTCTTGTTCTCATAGAATCATATGATTTGAGCTCCATGTTTTGTAAACGTCTTTCTTAACTGTCGTATTAGACTGACCAGTACATATCGCGCATGACACTTAAAATGTATTTTAGCGAGAAAATTAACTTACATTTAGCTGGATTTATTGCCGTCGTAGTTCCATCTTGTCGCCTTCGTACCTTTATCCGATGGCATAACGAAAGGATTACGAGGTCTTCACGAAGTCGTGTTGCCATCGTAAGAACTACGGGTAGCTTCGTGATTCATTCGTGTACACATCGTAATGTAAAAGCTGCCCGATAGAAACGATGGAAACACGAATGCAATACGATGTTCAAAGATGCACTTCCGGTGACATTACGATGGTGAGGATGGTGATACGAACTCAATACGAACTCTCAACATCGGACGCACCTTCGGGGATTTTTTAACATGTTAGAAAATTTAGAACCCTTCCCGAAGTCGTCCCCGAAGGCTAGAAAAAGTGGCTGATGGTTCTACGATGGTTAAAGATGGCACTACGAATAGCCCGATCTGGATGCGATCAGTCCCGATAATGAAAATTTACATGATCGTGTTGCCATCGGCGTAAAAATCGGGACAGTGTGACGCGGGCAATATGCGGGGTTCACACATTGCCGATTATTGCTCCCGTTTGAAAAGTGAAAAAGTCGGATTAATATCCTCAATTATCTGGAATGGCTTATCATTGTCTGAACGCAGTCGTGTAACAATCGTGCCTTTGTCGTGATCGATTCTGCTGTATCGGATCGAATTCCTAACAGTGTTCTATGTATTCTGGACGGTGTCCTGTGGAACGGTAATGATCTGGAGAAAATTTTCATTGCTGTTTTTCTGCCGATTGAGTCCAGATTGCATCCAGATCTTGTCCCGTTATTAATTCGAAATTCGTCAATGATACCCACCTCAGAGTCCCGACAATTACAGAATACAATACGACTGAGACCAAACAAAGCAGTTTGCAATGCGATAGAGCGGACTGTGATAAGATTACGTTCCGACAGTACCTGATCAATCCGAGTATGCCGACAGTTTTCGAACGGATAACTTCCGTTAGCGTCGGTTCACTGTCTTGTCACTATCTGATCTCTGACGGATTACATTCGGTAGAATCGGGTCGCAGTCTTGACAGACTCGGTCGAATTTTACCTTGAGAAAGATACAAATCGGATTAGAAGCGGATTTAGAACGGGATTATCGGGATAAATTCGCATAGAACCCGACGCGTTCTGAATAATATCTGATAGTTGTTGTGATTAAATTATTTTTTTTACAAATTTTAATTACAGTAACTTGACTGTTAGTGTTGCTATCCACCAATTGCAACTCATTCAAAATTTTGACCAAATTGTTCAACTGGTCAGAAATTTGAAACAATTGCTGTAGAAAATTACAGTCAAGTCGTGAAAGTGCAAGGTGATAAAAAAAATCATACTTACAATCCTTTAAGACTTTAACTCCACTTTAATGATGTTGTGACAAAATTAGTTTATCAGTATGTATAGGTATATTATAGTCATTACCATGCTTAAGGTGAACTTGTTATTTTGAATTGCTGTAAAAATGATAAAACTAAGCTTTCATATAATTTTTCTTTCGAAAAGTCTTTTATATTCATAAGAATCAGACATTATGTGAATTAAAACATTTCATATTCAGTAAAACATGTGTAAAATTGCAATATATATTTGTAGGAAGTTTCCATGGGGGAGATAATATTCAAAAGAATAATATTTTGGGTTATCTCCCCATGGAAACTTATCAATAGCATAAAATTGAGAATGGAAATGGGGAATGTGTCAAAGAGACAACAACCCGACCAAATAAAAAAACAACAGCAGAAGGTCACCAACAGGTCTTCAATGTAGCGAGAAATTCCCGCACCTGGAGGCGTCCTTCAGCTGGCCCCTAAACAAATATATACTAGTTCAGTGATAATGAACGCCATACTAATTTCCAAATTGTACACAAGAAACTAAAATTAAAATAATACAAGACTAACAAAGGCCAGAAGCTCCTGACTTGGGACAGGCGCAAAAATGCGGCGGGGTTAAACATGTTTGTGAGATCTCAACCCTCCCCTATACCTCTAACCAATGTAGAAAAATAAACGCATAACAATACGCACATTAAAATTCAGTTCAAGAGAAGTCCGAGTCTGATGTAAGAAGATGTAACCAAAGAAAATAAACAAAATGACAATAATACATAAATAACAACAGACTTCTAGCAGTTAACTGACATGCCAGCTCCAGACTTCAATTAAACTGACTGAAAGATAATGATTTCATCATATGAACATCAGGCACAATCCTTCCCGTTAGGGATTTAGTATCATACCATCATAACATATATGAGAAGAACATAACCCGTGTCATGCCAACAACTGTTTTTAGAATAAATGTGTTTAGTTCCGACGCAAAGACCTTATCAGTGACTCAATATTAACGCCAAAATATGCAATCTTTAATGACTTGACAACAGTATCGTAATTATATCCCTTCTTAATAAGTCTATTCAAAGGTTTTGTAAGTTTCTGAGGTGAATACTGACACCTTTGTGCTTTATAAAGAATATTTCCATAAAAAAATGGATTAGAAATACCTGAACGTATAAGAAGTCTGCATGATGAGCTATATTTACGAATGATGTCTTTATACCGATGATAAAATTTAGGAAATGTTTTGACTAGTTTGTGATATCGAAAACCCTGGTGTAATAATTTTTCAGTAATACATAAATTTCTCTCATTAAAATCTAAAACATTGTTACATACACGAGCGAATCGTACAAGTTGAGATATATAAACACCGTTAGATGGTGACAAGGGAACGTCACCATCTAAAAACGGATAATTAACGATAGGAAATGAAAAATCATCCCTTTTATCATAAATTTTAGTATTCAGCTTTCTGTTAGTGATATAGATATCATATTGTTATTTCACACATATTTCCCTGAATATATGATGTTTTAGTTAAAATGATATCTGTTTCTCATGAATATAGAATACTTTTAGAAAGAAAAACTATATGAAAGCTTAGTTTGGACATTTTTATAGCAATTCAAAATAACAATTTCATCTTGAGCATGGTAATGACTATAATATACCTATACAAACTAGACTGAATTTGTCACAACATCATTAAAGTGGAGTTAAAGTCCTAAAGGATTGAATAAAGATAAAAATAAAAAAAAAAATAAAAAAAAAAGTCCAAAAGGATTGTAAGTATGTTTTATTTTATCACCATGCACTTTCACATTTTGACTGAACAGTTTGTTCAATATTCTGACCAGTTGAACAATTTGGTTTAATAAAATAAATTGCAATTTGGTCAAAATTTTGAATGAGTTGCAATTGGTGGATAGTAACACTAACAGTCAAGTCACTGTAAAATTTGAATTTCCAATCACGATTCATAGGATCTTGATCAGACTTTTAATAATTTCTAATCGGGAATGATCATGTCAAGGACCGCAGTAAAAATCGAAAATGTGTGACCCCAGCTTTAGACAAATCTTTGTCTTCTGCTTACCAATACCAGGATTTCAAAATAATTGTTTTCTGTGTTTTGTTTGTAACTTACTTCCGACTTAAACATGGAGCAAAATGAGAAGGACATGAAATTTGGCTATTAAGACAGAGAGATGCTTTTGACGATAAATGTGAATCAAACCGAGAACGCTATCTTTTACTTATATTCGTATTTTAAAAAACAATGAAAACTTACAAAAAGAATCTTTGACCAATCTAACCTAAGAAGAAAAGCCAGATTAATATAACATTAGCTTTTCCTGGTAGAATTGGAAAGTCAGTTTCTTTATAATTTTTGCAATCACCAAAGATGAATTTTAGTTATGTATGTTATAAATCATATTCGTAACGAAGCATTCATTGACTTCATCAGTCTAACTTAATGTACCACAATTGTTGAGAAAGTTTTTATTATTTTGTTGCTATATGCATTGAATTAGCTTTTTTTTATATATATAAATGCTGGTACTTTAAGAGAATCAAACCTTCTAACGATCAATAAAGTTCAACTTTGAAAGTGAAAATCATCAGCCTGAATCATCTTATCAAATTTCTAGTAACAAAATCTTGCATATTTACCAGATTGGTTTTTTTATATATCAAAGAAGAATTCTGCACATGGGTTGCAACGAAATTATTTGCAATTAGATTTCTAGAAACGGTAAATGTACTTGTTTCCCTCTAAATCTTTATGACACAATGAAATAATGCGTTTCTTGGTTTTTATTACGGAACACGTCAAAGACAGAAACAAAGATAAGCCGACATGAAACGAAACTCCACAGGTTCTTTGTGAAGTAGAGATTTTTGGTAGAACAGCTACATGTTCAGGAAGCTGAGATGAAACGGATTGTTAATGTGTTTTTCTGAAGCTTAGGTACTAAGTGTTTATACGTTAACATTAAAGAACATTTAAAAAAAACAGTTTTACTTGAGTCTGAGAAACATGAATTCATTAGTGAGTTCTGATTGGATTCGGACAAACTTTCAGTAACTGCGAAAGTCAATAGCTTCCGTCATCCATTGTGTCTTTCAAATTTTTTTTTTGCTTTTTGTCAATCGGATTAAACAAACCCCGCCCATGTTTTACTACAGTTTGTTTTCATGTTATGCTTTTACACCACTGTTTTCGGGAAAGGCCCTTAGGAGGAGGGTAAGCGCTTACACACGGGTACAACCCCGTCACATTCTTAATATGTCTGTCCCAATTTAGAAGCCCATCACTTTATGTATATGTCTATCCAAATTCAGAAGCCGTAATCCTATACCGGTTATCGTTGTTCGCTGTCCCATATTTGGTTTAATTTAATTTATTGTTTAAGGATGTATTCTTCTGACATTTCTGTCTCGTTCAGTCTCGTTGAAATCTCGTTCTTAAATTATTTACAAAACAGGGGATAGAGGTGTAATATATCATTGATTTTTTTAAAGTCATATGAAACGAGTGAGTGGTGAAAAATATTGTTTGTCCAATTCTTGAACCAATGCATGTATACATCATAAACTTAGTCCTCTCTGCACGATTTTATCATTATTTTCACAAATATATCATATAATCGTCAATTTGTTTTTTCTCTGTTTGTTATGATTTAACAAATATGGCTGCTCATTAAATGCCGTGTTTTGAAGCCGAGTTTTTACCGATTGTTACCTTATAGTAAACAAATCACAAAAAGCATGGGTATTGAGCGCGTGTTTAACATGTATTATCAGATATTTGTTTATTTCAATGACAGATCCATGCGTATTTTGGTCACCGGATTTTTACGAGGAGGGTTACGCTCGGGTCACTTATATGTACATAAGTTGTATAATGAAAACTATCCATTTAGTTATAAAAAACATATGCATATTTTTTTTTAATTTGAGGTTTCTTATGACTTTAAATATTATAATGAAACATAACTCTGTGAAAAAATTATGTATTTACAATGAATGATTTTTGAGTAATCCCGTTTTCAAATTTTACGACCAATCAAGTCAGTATTTCTAGGCAAAATTTTGAGAAAATGGGTTAGGGATCCAAAAAATGATTTTACAAGAATCAAGTAAATCCAATATCTTTTTGGTCTTTTCAAATTTCTTAGATATGTATTTTTTCAATCATTTATAACAAAAAAGTTGAAATAATATGCATTTTGTTCTAAAAATTTTGACAGCATGGTAAATTTTACCCCAAATAGCGTCAAAATATGATAATAAAACTTTCTTATATTAACACCTACCTATAGTTTTTTTAAGTAAAATTTATTTAGATTGGTCCACTTCATCTTTATAGAAGGTACGAAAAAAAGTTTAATTGTGGAACTGTGATTTTTTAACGGTTATAGCCAAAAAATAGGTAAAAATCGATGAAAAATGGGAAAATCATCAAAATTGGGCGTTTTTAAAGGGCCGTAGCAAAAAAAGAAGTGCACCACCATATGATTTTTTCTTCACTAATTATTTTGTTAAAGTCTTATAATCCCAAAAATCAGGTTAAGAAAGAAAGTTTAATTCTAGAAATTTTTGACTCCTCAGAGGTGTACATCCTTAAATGCCGTCTGGTTTTTTTTCTCTCAGTTGGTCCGTTTTGTGGCTTTCAGTTGCTAACATCGGTCCACGACATTTGTACTTAGTTGTCCCAGTTACAACCAAAACACCTCCTTAATTTTATATTAGACTTGATGTTATTATTTTTTTTATGAACTCCGAAAGGGCGAACGGTTTTGAATGTAGAAAAAATCAAATTTTGATCTTGAAAAAAAAATCTGTGTAGTATTAACGTCATTCAGCTACAGAATTGAAGGCTACTTTATCGGTCGGTACAACATTTAAATATAGCAATTAATCAATCCTATGATAATGCTATTTAGACAAATAGAATATACTGGCGGTAGTAGTGTTATCCAAGACGACTCCCGAGAATCATGAATCTGTTAATATTTACATAACGGAACAGATATCTATGTTTGCCACATTAGTCCACTTGATTTGTTAAGGACATTATGACCGGGAAAAGAAATGTGAGCCGTCTCACACATTTAAAAGTTGATAATAATCTGACAGGTGAAACGTCGCTATATCCGAATACTTCCATCTTTGAAGTTCATAAGCGCGGAGGACAACGTCCTAATTGCTAAATGTAAAAGGGCGATTATTGCTCGATATAAATTGACAGACAAAACTATTTTCAACATAAATTAGCTGATTGTAAAAAAATCCCCGATGATATCATCAGCTCAGTAGTCAGTGCTTCGTACTTCGGTACTGACATGATTTAACAAACTTTTCTAAAATTGTCCGTTAATAAATTTTGAAATTATTAAGAAAGTAAGGTTTGAACTCCCTCTAACAAAGTTGACTTTAGATGAGTTTGGCTATTTATTTTCTGTATTTTGTTATATAGCTCTCCAACGGATTTGGTACTTATACATCTTCGAATTTCAAATGTTTGGCTTTGAACGTTCCCGATGAAGGTAAATCCAGAAAAGTGCTTCGGACGCATGAAATTATTAAACGTGTTGTTTTCATTTTTTTGAAGTCCGATGTTGTTGTTCATCTCATCATCAGTTGTCGACTCTTAGTTTTAGGTATGAAGTATATAAAGATCGACACACGATTAGTTTTTGATAAAGACTTCATTATCTTCTATTATATGCTAAAAACTAAATATTCACTTAAATGTACAAAAAATACTTTATATCCTTCTTTTCACATTTTATATTCCAAAATTATGTTAGGCATTTTAGGCAGTAAACAATTAAAATTAAATACTGACAATTGTAGATTTCAGCCTTATAAATAAAATGACCTCAGCTTGTCTTCCTTCAAACCCTGTTTATCTAATTTCTAGTGTGAATTAACAGTCTAGACGCCAGTGTAGACACATAAATAGAGTTGTCCTTGTCTGCAGACCATTATATATCGGCATTATATAAATTAGGAGCCATTTATTAAATCACTGTTTCTATAAACGTCTTATGAGAAACATTCCACGCATACTTAAACTAGCAGTAGCAGTATCCAAAATAAACATTATGTAAAATGATAATTTTGTTATACAAAGTCATTGAATGATAAGCCGTCATTCAATAGTATAGACCACTTCCGCATGTCATTCACCGGGAAAGTTCGTCAATAGAGGTGGCACGGTAGTATTTCCTGGCCATAAGGGATAATGATAGCCTTTTTAGAATTTTCACCACTTTCTAACACTGCAAAAAATTCTACATTCACAGTTAACTGAAGTACTTTCATTTTACCATTCAGAAATGAATTTGGATATGTACCATGACCGTTTACTTTTTTTGCTATTTTTAAAATCCTAAGGCCACTAGTACTTTTAGGTCTTTTATGGTGCAGTGAATGCAAAATTTAAAAAAAATCTCAAAAATTCATTTTCATCTGTATATAAAATTATTTCATATTTTTCTACACCTGATTCATCACTCAGTTTGGGAAAGTATGTTCAGTTGATACTGTATTTTTTGTCCAATCACACTGTTTAGATACATTTACCTAAGTAGGGTACACAAAAGAGCAACCTAAATTCTGGAAAGCAAATACTACCGTGCCACCTTAACCAAGACATAACAAACTTGAAACCAGTCATGACACATATGATGCATAGACTTCTAATTTTGGAACATATATCAATAAAGAATACTAGTCTGCACTCATTTCTTACCAAAAAAAATGAAACATTACATCCCTACCCCATCTGGCAGATTTTCACTTTTTTTTCATGTTACCATTTTTACTTAAGGAGTGAACAAAACCCAAATATATGATGTTTCAAATCAACACAGAAGTCAAACATGATGATTCAGGAGGAATTAGTGGATTGCCAACTCTGTTTTATGGTTAACCTGACTGAAAGAAACAGTTTTAGAACCAAATCATGAAAACTGGTATTAAAGTCCATTCCACATTTTACAGCATGCCTTATATTACTTTAAACATTTTCAGATTATGAGAATAATACAACAAGAGTCTTTAGATTGCAGTTAACTATTATTCCAAAATCTGTTTGACAATTCATGTACTAGAACACATCTCTAAGTTGACTGTTTGTCTATTTCTCATGTATGCATTAAGTTAAATTATGTCCCCTTACATAATCAATTTGCCTTTATTGTGCTTTTCACTGTCAGAAAATCTTAACAACTAATGGCATTTGCATGGAAAATGAATAAACCATTTAATCTTGCTGATATAACATCATAAATACATTCTTTGTCAAAAATAAGGTCTATTCAATGTAAAGAAACCCCTATTTCTATCTCTATTTCAGACCAGTATGAGAGCTTAATGAATAAGTAAGGACCCTTTAACCACTTACTAGTTCCCCAAAAGCTCCAACTGGTGTCATGTTACATCAGAACTACAAATTAAACCTCAATAAAACTAGTAAAGCTGTATTTATGTTGAAAAAAATAAGAAATTATGCAATTTATTTATTTCGGTGAAAATAATAGGATGTACATGCAACCGAAGAATGTCGCGTCTCAAGTTTCAGTGGTTGCACATGTGTCAGACACTGCAAAAAGTCAAAGCGAGCATTTATAATTAAAAATGTAGTGCAAGTTACATAAAAATAATGAATTTCTACTTTCTAGGTAAATTTTTACATTATTACCTACAGATCAGTCAAAATTTGCTGAATCAGCAATTTTTACTCTCAGGGGTGGAATTTAAGGCTTGTTTTTATCATAGTTGCCCTTAATCAACTTTGTATTGATAAACTTACAAATTGCATAGGTAAAAAAAGTTCCTTTATTGATTGAGTGTAAAAATATATATCCCCCTTAAGGTGGCACGGTAGTATTTCCTGGCCATAAGGGATAATGATAGCCTTTTTAGAATTTTCACCACTTTCTAACACTGCAAAAAATTCTACATTCACAGTTAACTGAAGTACTTTCATTTTACCATTCAGAAATGAATTTGGATATGTACCATGACCGTTTACTTTTTTTGCTATTTTTAAAATCCTAAGGCCACTAGTACTTTTAGGTCTTTTATGGTGCAGTGAATGCAAAATTTAAAAAAAATCTCAAAAATTCATTTTCATCTGTATATAAAATTATTTCATATTTTTCTACACCTGATTCATCACTCAGTTTGGGAAAGTATGTTCAGTTGATACTGTATTTTTTGTCCAATCACACTGTTTAGATACATTTACCTAAGTAGGGTACACAAAAGAGCAACCTAAATTCTGGAAAGCAAATACTACCGTGCCACCTAGACCATTTTCATATTACCGACTTTTGACTCCAGAATTTATAATTTTTCCGCAGGTTTATACCATCTTTGTGTTAGGACATCCTGGTACTCGAGAGTTGGGAACCTGTCGAAAAATTACAGCTCCTTTGTGACGTCATATATCAGATAGATGGGATTGCCTGTATCATAGTCTGGTTCCCGATTGCAATATTAAGTATGTTACACATACACTAATATAAGCCTCATGAGAGAGTATGACTAAAAGCTTATACCTGGAACGTAGTCCCGGGAACCAGGATACCTGTATCCCTTCTCAATTTAATTTCGTCAAGCGTCTTTGTGATCTTCATAAAGTAAGATAAACTATAAATAATATTTGTTCCGTAAGTGCTTAATCACAATTCTCTAATAACAATACATGCATATATATAAGTATATGCATGTATTGTTATTAGGGAATCTTCCTATATCTATATATTAACTTGCTAATATGTAAATAATGGGCCTTAGCTAGCTGCGAATCTTTGACATAATTTATACGACGCCATAGGGATATTTCTATAATCCGTAATTGAGCACGACGTCCGAATTGAGGGAGACGGAATTATTTGTCGTTTTTAATGTCAATAACTTTTTAATGGAGGGACGTAACATCCTACACATCTTGCCCTTCAAAATACTTTTAAAAGATGAACAATCCTTAAAGACAGTTACTTGATTGAACTTGCACATGCTTAAATAAAAATACAATAATACCTCTTTATGACGTTTACGATTATGTATACCGTAACCCACGCTAGAACAATAGATGATGTGGCTGTGTGTTAAATGTTCAAAGGGTCCATTATACACTTTATTGTCGTGGTTAACTGATTTAACACTTGAACATACTAAACAATATATATGAGGGACATTTTAAACGCAAATATGATTATCAATAAAAACGAGTACACCATCTCAAGATAAGAGAAAATTATTTGTCTTTCAACCGTATGTACAATTTATCGATATCAACATTTCTACTCTCTGAGATTCTTAAATCAGGTCAGAGTCTAGACAGTTATAGAATACAATACGACTGAGACCAGACAAAGCCGTTTGCAATGCGATAGAGCGTCGGTTCACTGTCTGGTCACTGTCTGATCTCTGTCGGATAACATTCGGACAGAGCCGGTCGAATTTTTCCTGGCGAAAGATATAAATAGAAGCGGATTGAAAACGTGATTATTAGCATAAATTCGCTTTGAAACGGTTGAATATCGACGCTTCCTGAACAATATAAATTTTAATTAAAGTTTGAATTTCCATTCACGATTTACAGGATCTTGATCAGACTTTTGACAAATTTTAATCGGCAATGGTCCTGTCAAGGACGGCAGTTGAAATCGTGAATGTGTGATCCCAGCTTAAGACAAATCTTTGTCTTCTGCTTACCAATGAATGGACTACAAAATAATTGTTTTCTGTGTTTTGTTTGTAAATTACTTCCGCCTAAAACATGAAGCAAAATGAAGTAGGACATGAAACATTTTATTATTATGACAGAGGTGCTTTTGACGATAAACATGAATCAAACCGAGAACGCTATCTTTTACTTATATTCGTATTTTCATAAACAATGAAAACTTACAAAAAGAATATTTGACCAATCTATAACCTAAGAAGAAAAGCCAGATTATTATAAGATTAGCTTTTCCTGGTAGAATTGGAAAGTAGGTTTCTTTATAACTTTTGAAATCACCAAAGATGAATTTTAGTTATGTATGTTATAAATCATATTCTTAACGAAGCATCCATTGACTTCAGCAGTCTAACCTAATGTTCCACAACTGTTGAGAAATGCTCTGAACTAGTTTTTTTTTTTTTTTTATAAATGCTGGTACTTTAAGAGAATCAAACCTTTTAACTATCATTAAGTTTAACTTTGAAAGTGAAAATCATCAGCCTGCATCATCTTATCAAATTTCTAGTAATAAAATCTTGCATATTTACCAGATTGTTTTTTTTTATATATCAAAGAAGAATCCTGCACATGGGTTGCAACGAAATTATTTGCAATTAGATTTCTAGAAACAGTAAATGTACTTGTTTCCCTCTAAATCTTTATGACACAATGAAATAATGCGTTTCTTGGTTTTTATTACGGAACACGTCAAAGACAAAAACAAAGATAAGCCGACATGAAACGAAACTCGACAGGTTCTTGTGAAGTAGAGATTTTTGGTAGAACAGCTACATGTTCAGGACGCTGAGATGAAACGGATTGTTAATGTGTTTTTCTGAAGCTTAGGTACTAAGTGTTTATACGTTAACTTTAAAGAACATTTAAAAAAAATAGTTTTACTTGAGTCTGAGAAACATGAATGCATTAGTGAGTTCTGATTGGATTCGGACAAACTTTCAGTAACTGCGAAAGTCAATAGCTTCGGTCATCCATTGTGTCTTTTGTATTTATTTATTTTTTTTTGCTTTTTGTCTATCGGATTAAACAAACCCCGCCCATGTTTTACTACAGTTTGTTTTCATGTTATGCTTTTACACCACTGTTTTCGGAAAGGACATTAGGAGGAGGGTTAGCGCTTACACACGGGTACAACTCCGTCACATTCTTTATATGTCTGTCCCAATTTAGAAGCCAATCACTTTATGTATATGTCTATCCAAATTCAGAAGCCGTAATCCTATACCGGTTATCGTTGTTCGCTGTCCCATATTTGGTTTAATTTAATTTATTGTTTAATGATGTATTCTTCTGACATTTCAGTCTCGTTCAGTCTCGTTGAAATATCGTTCTCAAATTATTTACAAAACATGGGATAGAGGTGTAATATATCATTGATTTTTTTAAAGTCATATGAAACGAGTGAGTGGTGAAAAATATTGTTTCTCCAATTCTTGAACCAATGCATGTATACATCATAAACTTAGTCCTCTGTGCACGATTTTATCATTATTTTCACAAATATATCATATAATCGTCAATTTGTTTTCTCTCTGTTTGTTATGATTTAACAAATATGGCTGCTCATTAAATGCCGTGTTTTGAAGCCGAGTTTTACCGATTGTTACCTTATAGTAAACCAAATCACAAAAACCATGGGTATTGAGCACGTGTTTAACATGTATAATCAGATATTTGTTTATTTCAATGACAGATCCATGCGTATTGTGGTCACTGGATTTTTACGAGGAGGGTTACGCTCGGGTCACGATGCATACGGAAAGTATGTCGGCGAATTGCTTCCTGGAAGCAAGCAATTAAAAATAAGTAAACTTCTTCTAAATGTGGACAAATTAAAGAATTTTCCTCAGAAAAAAGTATATGTACATAAGTTGTATAATGAAAACTATCCATTTAGTTATAAAAAACATATGCATATTTTTTTTTAATTTGAGGTTTCTTATGACTTTAAATATTATAATGAAACACAACTCTGTGAAAAAATTATGTATTTACAATGAATGATTTTTGAGTAATCCCGTTTTCAAATTCTACGACCAATCAAGTCAGTATTTCTAGCCAAAATTTTGAGAAAATGGGTTAGGGATCCAAAAAATGATTTTACAAGAATCAAGTAAATCCCATATCATTTTGGTCTGTTCAAATTTCTTAGATATGTATTTTTTCAATCATTTATAACAAAAAAGTTGAAATAATATGCATTTTGTTCTTAAAATTGAGAAAAATCACAAAAATACAATTTTGACAGCATGGTAAATTTTACCCCAAATAGCGTCAAAATATGATAATAAAACTTTCTTATATTAACACCTACCTATAGTTTTTTTAAGTAAAATTTATTTCATCTTTATAGAAGGTACGAAAAAAGTTTAATTGTGGAACTGTGATTTTTTAACGGTTAAAAAAATAGATAAAAATCGATGAAAAATGGGAAAATCATCAAAATTGGGCGTTTTCAAAGGGCCGTAGCAAAAAAAGAAGTGCACCATAAAATGATTTTTTCTTCACCAATTATTTTGTTACAGTCTTATAATCCCAAAAATCAGGTTAAAAAAAAAGTTTAATTCTAGAAATGTTTGACTCCTCAGAGGTGTACATCCTAAAATGCCGTCTGTTTTTTTTTCTCTCAGTTGGTCCGTTTTGTGGCTTTCAGTTGCTAACATCGGTCCACGACATTTGTACTTAGTTGTCCCAGTTACAACCAAAACACCTCCTTAATTTTATATTAGACTTGATGTTAGTTTTTTTTTATATGAACTCCGAAAGGGCGAACGGTTTTGAATGTAGAAAAAATCAAATGTTGATCTTGATAAAAAAAAATGTGTAGTATTAACGTCATTCAGCTACAGAATTGAAGGCTACTTAATCGGTCGGTACAACAAATAAATAGATCAATTAATCAATCCCATGATAATGCTATTTAGACAAATAGAATATACTGGCGGTAGTAGTGTAATCCAAGACGACTCCCGAGAATCATGAATCTGTTAATATTTACATAACGGAACAGATATCTATGTTTGCCACATTAGTCCACTTGATTTGTTAAGGACATTATGACCGGGAAAAGAAATGTGAGCCGTCTCACACATTTAAAAGTTGATAATAATCTGACAGGTGAAACGTCGCTATATCCGAATACTTCCATCTTTGACGTTCATAAGAGCGGAGGACAACGTCCCAATTGCTAAATGTAAAAACGCGATTATTGCTCGATATAAATTGACAGACAAAACTATTATCAACATAAATTAGCTGATTGTAAAAAAATCCCCGATGGTATCATCAGCTCAGTAGTCAGTGCTTCGTACTTCGGTACTGACATGATTTAACAAACTTTTCTAAAATTGTCCGTTTATAAATTTTGAAATTATTAAGAAACTAAGGTTTGAACTCCCTCTAACAAAGTGGACTTTAGATGAGTTTGGCTATTTATTTTCGGTATTTTGTTATATAGCTCTTCAACGGATTTGGTACTTATACATCTTCGGATTTCAAATGTTTGGCTTTGAACGTTCCCGATGAAGGTAAATCCAGAAAAGTGCTTCGGACGCATGAAATTATTAAACGTGTTGTTTTCATTTTTTTGAAGTCCGATGTTGTTGTTCATCTTATCATCAGTTGTCGACTCTCAGTTTTAGGTATGAAGTATGTAAAAATCGACACACGATTAGTTTTTGATAAAGACTTCATTATCTTCTATTATATGCTAAAAACTAAATATTCACTTAAATGTACAAAAAAATACTTTATATCCTCCTTTTCACATTTTATATTCCAAAATTATGTTAGGCATTTTAGGCAGTAAACAATTAAAATTAAATACTGACAATTGTAGATTTCAGCCTTATAAATAAAATGACCTCAGCTTGTCTTCCTTCAAACCCTGTTTATCTAATTTCTAGTGTGAATTAACAGTCTAGACGCCAGTGTAGACACATAAATAGAGTTGTCCTTGTCTGCAGACCATTATATATCGGCATTATATAAATTAGGAGCCATTTATTAAATCACTGTTTCTATAAACGTCTTATGAGAAACATTTCACGCATACTTAAACTAGCAGTAGCAGTATCCAAAATAAACATTATGTAAAATGATAATTTTGTTATACAAAGTCATTGAATGATCAGCCGTCATTCAATAGTATAGACCACTTCCGCATGTCCTTCACCGGAAAAGTTCGTCAATAGACCATTTTCATATTACCGACTTTTGACTCCAGAATTTATAATTTTTCCGCAGGTTTATAGGTTGTAGTCTTGTAATTGACTGCTCCCTATAGGCTTACATGTTAAACAGCTGATCTTTCAAAATAAAAAAATAAAAAATGCTACATAGAAAAAAAAATTCATGTTCATATCATGCATGTACTAATGTGAAATTGTGATTTAATCGAAAAAAAGAGGGTGTTGCCACGAAGAATAAAAAGTTACGTAATCCTGAAGTCAAAACATTTTTTTTCTACTTTCTGTTTGCTATTTTTACTAGGCCGCACCACTTCCAGTAAACATGATATCCTTCCACTTTCCTGGATTGATATCCCCGAAAGATGCAAGATTTTTTTAAAAAGTCTATATATATATGTTTCAATTCAGCATAAACCTATAATCAAACAGAAAAAAATGAGTTCAGAAAAAAATTCAGAAAAAAATGCACTATTTTGTTTCCCTCCATGTTTTGACATGCACCGGAAATTGGAGTTGTAATACAAGACTGGTACTTATACCATCTTTGTGTTAGGACATCCTGGTACTCGAGAGTTGGGAACCTGTCGAAAAATTACAGCTCCTTTGTGACGTCATATATCAGATAGATGGGATTGCCTGTATCATAGACTGGTTTCCGATCGCAATATTAAGTATGTTTCACATATACCAATATAAGCCTCATGAGAGAGTATGGCTAAAAGCTAATACCTGGAACGTAGTCCCGGGAACCAGGATACCTGTATCCCTTCTCAATTTAATTTCGTCAAGCGTCTTTGTGATCTTCATAATGTAAGATAAACTATAAATAATATTTGTTCCGTAAGTGCTTAATCACAATTCTCTAATAACAATACATGCATATATATAAGTATATGCATGTATTGTTATTAGGGAATCTTCCTATATCTATTATATATTAACTTGCTAATATGTAAATAATGGGCCATAGCTAGCTGCGAATCTTTGACATAATTTATACGACGCCATAGGGATATTTCTATAATCCGTAATTGAGCACGACGTCCGAATTGAGGGAGACGGAATTATTTGTCGTTTTTAATGTCAATAACTTTTTAATGGAGGGACGTAACATCTTACACATCTTGCCCTTCAAAATACTTTTAAAAGATGAACAATCCTTAAAGACAGTTACTTGATTGAACTTGCACATGCTTAAATAAAAATACAATAATACCTCTTTATGACGTTTACGATTATGTATACCGTAACCCACGCTAGAACAATAGATGATGTGGCTGTGTGTTAAATGTTCAAAGGGTCCATTATACACTTTCTTGTCGTGGTTAACTGATTTAACACTTGAACATACTAAACAATATATATGAGGGACATTTTAAACGCAAATATGATTATCAATAAAAACGAGTACACCATCTCAAGATAAGAGAAAATTATTTGACAAATTTTAATCGGCAAGTGTCCTGTGAAGGACGGCAGTTAGTGAATGTTGTGTGACCCCAGCTTAAGACAAATCTTTGTCTTCTGCTTACCAATGACAGGATTACAAAATAATTGTTTTCTGTCTTTTGTTTGAAAGTTACTTCCGCCTAAAACATGAAGGAAAATGAAGTAGGACATGAAATATTTGATTATTAAGACAGAGAGGTGCTTTTGACGATAAACGTGAATCAAACCGAGAGCGCTATATATTCTTATAAATACTTATATTCGTATTTTTATAAACAATGAAAACTTACAAAAAGAATCTTTGACCAATCTATCCTTAGAAGAAAAGCCAGATTGATATAAGATTAGCTTTTCCTGGTCATTTTCTTTATAATTTTTGAAATCACCAAAAATGAATTTTAGTTAAATATGTTATAAATCATATTCGTAACGAAGCATCCATTGACTTTAGCAGTCTAACTTAATGTACCACAATTGTTGAGAAAACTTTTATTATTTTGTTGCTATGTGCTCTGAACAACGTTTTTTTTTTATTAATATAAATGCTGGTTCTTTAAGAGAATCAAACCTTTTAACGATCCTTAAGTTTAACTTTGAAAGTGAAAATCATCAGCCTGAATCATCTTTTCAAATTTCTAGTAAGTAATAAAATCTTGCATATTTACCAGATTGTTTTTTTATATATAATAGAAGAATCCTGCACATGGGTTGCAACGAAGGTATTTGAAATTAGATTTCTAGAAACAGTAAGTGTCTTTGTTTCCCTATAAATCTTTATGACACAATGAAATAATGCGTTCCTTGGTTTTTATTAAGGAACTGACACGTCAAAGACAGAAAAAAAAGATAAGCCGACATGAAACGAAACTCCACAGGTTCTTTGTGGAGTAGAGATTTTTGGTAGAACAGCTACATATTCAGGAAGCTGAGATGAAACGGATTGTTTAATGTGTTTTTCTGAAGCTTAGGTACTAAGTGTTTATACGTTTAAAGAACATTTAAAAAAAAGCCTTACTTGAGTTTGAGAAATATGAATTCATTAGTGAGTTGTGATTTGATTTGGACAAACTTTCAGTAACTGCGAAAAGTCAATAGCTTCGATCATTCATTATTTTCTTTTGTATTGATGTTTTGTTCTGCTTTTTTCTATCGGATTAAACAAACCCCGCCCAAGTTTTACTACAGTTTGTTCTCATGTTATGCTTTTACACCACTGTTTTCGGGAAAGGCCCTTAGGAGGAGGGTTAGCGCTTACACACGAGTACAACCCCGTCACATTCTTGCTATGTCTGTCCCAATTTAGAAGCCCATCACTTTATGTATATGTCTATCCAAATTCAGAAGCCGTAATCCTATAATGGTTATCGTTGTTCGCTGTCCCATATTTGGTTTAATTTAATTAATGTTTTTCTCTCAGTTGGTCCGTTTTGTGGCTTTCAGTTGCTAACATCGATCCACGTCATTTGTACTTAGTTGTTCCAGTTACAAACAAAACACCTCCTTAATTTTATATTAGACTTGATGTTAGGTTTTTTTTATATATGAACTCGTAAAGGGCGAACGGTTTTGGATGTAGAACAAAATCAATTGTTGATCTTGATAATAACATTTGTGTAGTATTAACGTCATTCAAATATCATAAGTGAGTCCCGCGAGATTTGACCAATACATTCAGTTTGGCCGCTGCTATCAAGCGTGACAGCACGGACTTTAACAGCTCTTAAGTCGTGGTTGTAGAGTATAAAGTTTTTAGCGTTATCACGGCCGACACTCGGCTAACCGAGAGATAGGTCGGTTAATCTATATTGAGTATGCGGCTATATCGGCGGTGGGTCTGTTAATCGGGTTGGTTAAAGTCTGTTAATCAGGTGTTATCGTGAAAATCAGTTCAAGGTCTGCATGTTTCATTGTGTAACTTTTTAATTATATTTATATCATAAAAACTATTCATGTCTGACAAAATAATTTGGAGTACTGAATCCAGTGGTGTAATTATTTTCTTTCTAGCTTCAATAAACGATCTATAAAATGAAAAGGCGAGTTACTCATCAGTAAATTTATACACATTTTACACACACAAAATGTACACAAAAATGACAAGTTGGTTGAGTTTACTTGCATGCAATCTTTTGAACATCGAAAAAAGACTGCCATTATGTTTGTTTACCATATTAACATCAATATGTGAAAAATCTACACGAAAAACTGTATTTTGGTGACATAAATCAAATTTTAATAAAAATATGGAATCAATAGATAGGCCCAATATTAGTGGCTAGAATAAATGGAAACAACACATGAACAATGAAACATAAGTTAAGACAATGGAATCTGAAAATTGATAAAAAGGATTTTAAAAAGTGTAAAATCAGAGTAATAATAATTTCATCAAAGAATGGTTGCATATATCATGTGGATTCTGTATATTGATATGAATGGCACCAATTTGTCATTTACATAGTTAACAAGTACATAAATCAGAGATAAACTTCTTAATGTTTTGATTTTTTTATCAAATGAACTGACAAGTTGGTTGAGTTTACTTGCATGCAATCTTTTGAACATCGAAAAAAGACTGCCATTATGTTTGTTTACCATATTAACATCAATATGTGAAAAATCTACACGAAAAACTGTATTTTGGTGACATAAATCAAATTTTAATAAAAATATGGAATCAATAGATAGGCCCAATATTAGTGGCTAGAATAAATGGAAACAACACATGAACAATGAAACATAAGTTAAGACAATGGAATCTGAAAATTGATAAAAAGGATTTTAAAAAGTGTAAAATCAGAGTAATAATAATTTCATCAAAGAATGGTTGCATATATCATGTGGATTCTGTATATTGATATGAATGGCACCAATTTGTCATTTACATAGTTAACAAGTACATAAATCAGAGATAAACTTCTTAATGTTTTGATTTTTTTATCAAATGAACTGAAATATGTCTATAATGCAAACAAATACAGACAAACCTTTCAACATCAACCTTTCTCTACACCACCTTGAAGGTCACTCGATAGAAAAACAAGCACGTTTGCGGACTGCGAGTCGGCTAAATGTCTAACGATATCATTGGAATACATCATTACTCGAAAAATAAAATTAATAATATGCATTTATTGTGATTTACAGGAATATAAAATTGTCTTGTTGTTACCCATTATCAGCACCCAACACTAATATAAAAAAAACTTACTAATGTCTATTTCTTGTTTAGAACCACGGTTTAGAAATTGGTACAGACATTTCCTTAGGCGGCAGAAAATGAGAATGATGACTCGGTTAAAAGGAAAATACATACCGGAAATAAACTCCTCATAGATAACAGGATTGAAATTTGATATTTGCGCCTTATATTTACGCCAAGCACGCGTTTCGGCTACGACAAACTCATCAGTGACGGTAAAAAAAATGTTTAAAAGACCAAAAACAAAGTTGAAAAGCATTGAGGAAATACAACTAATACCGGAGTCACACATCAGCGTATAGCTCTGGCGTGTTAAAAATCATTTACGCTGCCAATATGCTTTAAGCGTGAATTGGGCGTACTAGAAGCGTACCTAAGGCTAAACGTTTATCCGGCGTTCAAGAAACGTATGTTGGCGTATGTTGTATGTTTTTTATGCTGCATAAAGATTTCCTCGGGTTGTAGCGTTCATCAAGCGTATTTACTTTCCTTCAGTGACTAGAGGTATCGGGGGAGGGTTGATATCTCATAAATATGTTTATCCCCTCCGCAATTTTGCGCCTGTCCCAAGTCAGGAGCCTCTGGCCTTTGTTAGACTTATATGATTTTTAATTTTAGTTTCTTGTGTATAATTCGGAGTTTATTATGACGTCCATTATCACTGTACTAGTATGCATATTTTTAAGGGGCCAGCTAGAGGACGCCTACGGGTGCGGGAGTTTCTTTCTACATTGGAGACCCATTGGTGGCCTTTGTCTGTTGCCTTTTTTTTGTCGGGTTGTTGTTGCTTTGACACATTCCCCATTTTCTTTCTCAATTTTACCTTTGTATTTCGACGTACTTCAAACTTATGCAACGCGCTTTGAACGATCGCTAAGCGTTCCTATGGCGTGCAACTAACGTATACCGAATTTGTCAGTTTTCTCTGTACGTTTAGTGCACGCTGGTCTATCCGTCAATGTGTGACGCCGGCATAAGGTAATCTATTTCTAAGGTAGAAAAGCCTTAGTATTCCAAAGAAAACGCATGGAATTTAACCAGCTGAATTGCAACGCAACACATGACAGATTCATAGATGTTACAGACTTTGAACAGACAAAAAAATAAGACTGATTGATAACTTGGCGTAAATAATAAATTCGTGCGAATTCGAGCGGCCAATCAGTCCATATAACGCTAATTTGAAGTGACACACCCTTTTAATGAAATGCAGAGAAAAAAAAATAAAATAAAAGTGCTCTTTCTATAAGGATATTGTTGCACCGTATTCTAATTTTTTCGTCATAAGTACGTATCATTGTTTTCAATGTGAAAATATAAACTCAAGGTAGTGGGACTATTGTCATGGCTAAATAACTCTTAACTGACACGATTTAAATTTTCCAACCCATTAACAGACTGTATTTCCCTAATATTCATTAAAATGTGGTATAACTCAACTTATAAAACAATTATGAAATATTTATCAATGACAATTGATCTTTAAGAACCAAGTACTACTTTGTGTCCTTTAAATCATATCTAAAAGTGTTTTTTGGCCTTTTATCTAAAATATTGGTACGCGTACAAGCATAAAAACCACATACTTGCATGACGCCTTTTCGTTTTACTTAAAATTGCGCAGGCTATGCATTTGTTTTAATGGTGGAAAATATTCTATGATAGATATCATTTTGTCTGACACTTTTCTTTTTTTGATGTGATTATCATAATGTGCCAAAAAATCTGTATATTTAACAGAGTTTAAATTGTGAGTTTTACTCTTAACAGACTTTAGCCAACCCGATTAACAGACCCACTGCCAATATAGCCGCATACTCAAAATAGATTAACCGACCTATCTCTCGGTTAGCCGAGTGTCGACCGTGGTTATTGTCGAGATATTGGAAATAATAACTTTGAAGGAGAATGTTTTTGGTTTAGTTCATTCTAGGAGTTTAAGAGCACATTTATTTTATTGAATGTTCATGAGTTCATTTAGAAAAAGATATTTGTATCTTCAATTAATGACGAAGACCGTCCGCATTGCACGATTTTTAATGGCGGATTTGTAATGGGGTTACTAAATTTATTCTTTTTTATTTTATAGCTATAAATACGTTACCATCATAAATTCTGAGTGTAACCCCAATTGCGTCATAGGTCAGATGGAAAATCCCAACTAAAAATAAACGTATTCTCACTGGTCCGGACATATACCCCTGTTTGCCCATATTCTTCCATTCAATTTCCATCTGCGACATCGGTCACACGTGCACATCAAACAGATTCAACAGAGAAGTGTTTAGTTTTTTGAATAGCTTAATTGCTTTTCATATATATTGTGTATTTTATTGGAAATATATTCCCTTGTTTTGTTTAAATTTCTAAACAAATTATTTGTGTTTTTTTGACTAAAGTAAAATTTATTATGGACTTTAATTTGAATAGTCCGTATGTAAGTATTCCTGGTTCGGACTATCTCTTAGATGGGTCACTACCTTTAAGTCCCCCCCAAACTACCAGTACATTGACCGGAGTTTCGACAACGGTGTCTGGTAATGCTACCTATCCGACCCTTTCACAAGGTTCGGCCATGCATTTTGGGGGGGTACCTACGTCAACTTCGGTGACTCATACTTTATCTAGGTCTGTTAATTCAGCGGGTACTATTAGTTCTGTCCCAGGTACAGCTATGGGCTTGAACTTGCCAGGTTCTAGACCCCCATTATCCTATTGTGGGTATATGCTTCCCAACACGGGCACACAACCTTTACCCTCATGGTCTCAGCCACCTTGGCCACAGTCTTACCCTTATGGTGGGTTTATGCCAAACCAACCTGGTTTTTGGCCTTATAGGGACAATTTCTATGGTCCCCCTTCTGGGGTAGCTACTGCACCACCTTTAGCTCCTGCTCTACCCGTAGCAGTATCTTTGACTTCTGCAGTAGCTCCTTCTACCACGGTACCTGACTCTCAAGCTTCTAGTTCTTCACATGGTACTCAGGTTTCTGATCATGCATCACCTTTGGATGGTTTACAGAAGTTACTTTTAGACTTTGGTGAGTCTTTCAAGGCAGAATTCCATACTCTATCCAGTCGTATGACTCTACTGGAAAATAGAGTTTCTTCTCATCAACCTTCTCCAGCTAAGTCTGTAGAATGTGATGAGAGGGAGGATGATGAGCTTTCTGTTTCCCCTGGGAGTCATGAAAGGGCTTTCCTCACTGATGAGGATGTTGAAAGTTCTTCTTCTCCCAAGGTATCGAAGACGGCCCCTGAGCCTTCTTCTAAGTCAGCTCAACAACCTCCCACCAAGGAGACTGAGGATCCTCCTTCCTTGAAGGATCTTAGGGATAAGGTGTATACCTTGATGAGGGATGAAGCACATATCCCTTTTCTCTCTCCTTCCAAGCCGAAGAAACCTTCTTCAACTTTTGAGGCTTCCTGTGGTATTTCTCAGGATACTGTGACTTCTCACAATTCTTTTCCTGAATCTGGCCATATGGCTTTTGCTTTACAATTTATTAATGAAGGTATCGCTAATTCTGCTAGTGAAAAGGTTTCTAATATTAATATCTCAGGATTTGGAATGTCATCCTTTACTGATCAGGTTAAGTACAAGGATTTTGATATCTTTGATTCTTCACTGGGTAGACTTGTTCCCAGTTGTGACAAATCTATGTCATCTTTATTGGGAAAAAAGCCAGTAGATGGTCTTCGTCTAACTCAACCTGTTTGGTCAAAGACTGAGAATCTCCTTCGTAGTGCTTCTCAAGTTCTTGGTACAGCCGAACATTTTCTAGCTGCAACCGGACATTTGCTTAACAGCGAAGATTCGGTTGTTCCAGCAGAAGTACGATCCTTCTTACTTCAACTGGATAAAGCTTTAGGTTCATCTCAGTTGCTTTTAATGGGTTCTATTGCTAATTGCACCCTATCAAAAAGAGCAGAGTTTCTTGAAAACATTTCTATAGCTGAGCCTTTGAAAGATTCTTTACTGAAATCTCCACTCTCTGACAAGATGTTTGGTTTACCCTTACAGCGGGTTCAAGAGGAACTCAGCAAAAATCCTCCTCCAGTCAAAGTTAGTGTACAAGTTACTAATGGCAAGAGGTCGGTTAATGCTACATCTAGTTCTAATAGTACTTCTGCTTCAGGTGGTCCTCCTTCTTCTGCTAAGAAAAGGAAGAATAACTACGGCAAACCGCAGAACAAACCCAATAACTCAGGAAAAAGCTCAGGTAAGCCTTCTGGTGGTTTTAAGGGTTCCAAGAAACCTGGGTCTAGTACCTAGGTTCTTGCCCCCTCGTACGTTATTGACAGCTTCCCCAGGGGAAAATTTACAACAAGTTCCTCAAAAATCAATACCAGTAGGGGGGAGGTTAAGTTTTTTCCTAAATCAGTGGAAGAAAATTACCTCAGACTGTTATGTGCTGTCAATAATTCGAGGGGGATTAACACTTCAGTTCAAGAACCCACCTCCTCTATCTGCAGTTCCAATAAGTTTGTCTCATACACAAGACCCAGTCAAGTGTCAACTTCTGTCAGTAGAAGTGGACACTATGTTACAAAAAGCTGCAATAGAGGAGGTGTCGATCTTAACTCTGTCTCCGGGATTTTATTCCCGTCTTTTTCTGGTTCCAAAGAAGACTGGAGGAATGAGGCCAGTCATAGACCTATCTATTCTGAACAAATTTCTTATTGTTCCCCACTTCAAAATGGAAACAAACAGATCCATCAGGGCTTCAATCCTTCCGGGAATGTGGACTACTTCTCTGGATCTTTCAGACGCGTATTTCCACATTCCCATTTCCAAAACTTACAGGAAATACCTTCGCTTCGTTTGGAACAACAAAGTTTTCCAGTTCAAGGCTCTCCCTTTTGGCCTGTCTACAGCCCCTTTGGCTTTTACAAAAATCATGCAGGCTGCTATAGCTCACCTACATTCCCTGTCTATTCAGATTCATTCCTATCTGGACGATTCCCTTCTCAAGGAATTTTGCCCAATCAAATTGAGGGTTCAGACAGATTTGGTCATCAATTGTTTTCTGTCCCTAGGCTTCCTTATCTCTTGGAAAAAGTCAGAGATAATTCCGTCTCAAGACTTTGTTTTCCTGGGAGAACATTTCCTAACCAGTGTAGGCCTAGTCCTCCCACCAGAGGAGAAATTTACAAAACTATGTCAGAAAATACATTTATTCCTGACGGTTCAATCAGTCACAGCACGTCAATTCTTGCAACTTCTGGGTCTATTGAACTCTCTGGCAGATGTAATTCCATTGGGACGACTTCACATTCGTCCGCTTCAGTTTTATCTACACAAGTTATGGATTGCAGCTTCACAAGAATGGGAAGCATTGATTCCAATCACTCAGCCTTTATTTCCACACCTTCAATGGTGGTTAGTACGGGAAAATGTAATGAGGGGCCTATGTCTGTCCCCTCAAGTTCCCAGTCTAACATTATTCACAGATGCCTCCACCCTCGGTTGGGGAGCATATCTGGAGGGTCTTACAATCTCGGGAGTCTGGAGTCCAGATCTTTTGGAAGAGCATATCAATGTATTGGAAATGAAAGCAGTTCTGTTTGCACTGAATCATTTCCAAATGTCTCTAAAGAATCAGTCTGTCATTCTGGCCACGGACAACACAACAGTTGTAGCTTATCTCAAGAATCAGGGAGGAACTCATTCACCTTCTCTTTATCAGATAGCCAGAGACATTCTCCTTCTGTGTTTTCAACTCCAGGTTCATCTAGTGGTGAGACATATTGCGGGGCACCTCAATATTCTAGCCGACACTCTATCCAGATCTCTTGCTCCAGTAAACACGGAGTGGGAACTACTTCAAGTAGTTTTCAAAGCTGTGACTCTTCATTGGGGGTCACCTCAGATAGATCTGTTTGCGACCAGTCTCAATCACAAACTTCTAACATTTGTGTCTCCGGTTCCAGATCCAAAATCTTTTGCAGTAGACGCAATGAGCCTATCTTGGAAAGGAATGTTCGGGTGCGCCTTCCCTCCTTTCAGGTTTCTCTCCCCAGTACTTCAGAAAATAGCAGGGGAAAATTGCAAGATCATAGTTATTGCTCCAGCATGGCCAAAACAGTCTTGGTTTCCAGACCTTCTGCGCCTATCATGTGCTTGTCCTCTAGTTCTACCTCTGAGACCAGACCTTCTGTCTCAAATCAAGGGCAAGGTTCTTTATCAAAATCCAGAAAAACTTCATCTACACGCCTGGCTTCTCTCAGGGTTAGCCTCAGAAAGAGAGGTTTTTCTGAAGGAGCAACCAAGCATCTCACAAAGTCTGTCAGAGACTCCACTAGCATTGTCTATGATGCAAAATGGTCAATCTTCTCAGATTGGTGTAGTGAGCGGGAAATTGATCCTTTCCAAGTCACTGTACAACAATTAGCAGACTTTCTAGTTTTTCTTTTTGAATCCAAAGGATTATGTCCCTCTACTATTAAGGGATATAGATCAGCTATCTCAAGAACTATTCATATTTCTGGTGGCCCAGATTTTGGAATCAATGAACATATTTCTCTTTTGGTTCGTAGTTTTAGTCTTGAAAGACCAAGACAAAAAACTTTAGTTCCTAAGTGGGACCTTGGACTAGTTTTATCCTTTTTAAAACTTCCTCCTTTTGAACCAGCAGAAACAATAGATTTAAGGTTTCTTTCCTATAAATGCTGTTTTCTTTTAGCTTTGGCTTCTGGACGGAGAAGGAGTGAAATCCATGCCTTCTCTATTTCTGATGCTTGCCTTCGATTTAACAGGGATAAATCTTCTGTTACTCTTTTAACGGATCCTGCTTTTTTGGCAAAGAATCAGATTCCAGATAAGGGTGCAGAACCAGTTGTGATTCCTGCACTCCCTAGCGATTCTATTTCTGTACTTTTATGTCCAGTAAGAATCCTTTCTATTTATCTGGAAAGAACGTGTAGTTTACGTTCTGTTTCTAACTCAAGACTCTTTATTCCTATTAAAAAAGGAATCTCAGATCTTTCTGTTAAAACTATTTCTACTTGGATATGCAAATGCATATCTTTAGCTTATGGTTCTTCTAAGGCAGAACTTTTAAATAGTTTTAATGTTAAAGCTCATGATGTTAGGGGTATCTCTACATCCTGGGCTCTGTTTAACAGTGCATCTTTGGAAGAGGTACTGTCTGCAGGTTTCTGGAGAAATGAGAACTCTTTTATATCTCACTACCTCCAATCTATGGCTACTTTTGCCGAGAGTTTATACTCTCTTGGACCTATAGTTTCAGCACAAAGATTGAACTTCCTCCTGTTTCTTCTGTTACAGGGGATTCAGCTTTACGTTAGATTCTGTTACTCAGAATTTATGATGGTAACGTATTTATAGCTATAAAATATTCAAATTTTAAAGTAAATTTGGATTTTATTAGATAAATACTTACCATCATAAATTATAGGTCCCACCCACCTCCCCTTCATCCCCTTTCCTTATGTTTTCTGTCTTGAGGAAATTGAATGGAAGAATATGGGCAAACAGGGGTATATGTCCGGACCAGTGAGAATACGTTTATTTTTAGTTGGGATTTTCCATCTGACCTATGACGCAATTGGGGTTACACTCAGAATTTATGATGGTAAGTATTTATCTAATAAAATCCAAATTTACTTTAAAATTTGAATATTTCAGCTATGGCTCAGGTATTGAAGCCAAACTGTTCCCTGGCGGGTAAAAGTTGTAAAAGTTTAATCCCGATCCTTTTGAGGGTAAAAAACACGCAGATGCAGAAGCGGTTTTAGAGCTGTGAAGACTGAAAAAGATGAACCTTTAGAGAGTTTAAGGTTTATGTACCCTTCTGTAGTCATTTTTGTAATAATTTTTCAAACCTCAATTGTATCAAAACTACAGATATGATGAATAATAGAGATAGGCCATTTATTACATGTTCCAAGGGGAAACTTGATGCAAAGCATTATTTTTTACTGTTGCATTGCATTTGATAGAAAAAGAGGATTTTGTGGCAAATAAATCAAGATTTTTATATAAATCCACAGCCTTTAATACAGAGATTTTTGTTATAAAATTTGAAATATAAATTATTCACTTGATTTTCTATGATGTGCTGGTGTTTATTTTTTACAAAAAGTTCTATGCAACCTGTAAATTCCAAAACACCTCGTGCTGAGTCACTAAAGTCGAGCGCACCCTAAAAGGTGTGCTTGATTTTGGCCATATTTATATTTGTTTTAACCAATAACTACATTTATAAACTTGTTTTAGGGATATCAATGCTAGCACTGCATGCAATAATCCTATATCTATCAGTTATCGAATTGCCAAATATGAGAGTACAAGGATAAAGGCTGTGGATTTTCTATAAAAATCTGGATTTATTTGCCACAAAGTCCTCTTTTTCTATTAAATGCAATGGAATAGTAAAAAATAATGCTTTGCATCAAGTTTCCCCTTGGTATATGTACACAATGGCCTATCTCTATTATTCATTAAATCTGTAGTTTTGATACAATTGAAGTTTGAAAAGTTCGTACAAAAATGGCTACAGAAGGGTACATAAACCTTAACACAAGTCGAATTAATTGCTCAGTTTGAGAAGCTGACGGGTAATTTATAATTTATTATTTATAACGTTTTCTTAAGACTTTCAGAGTTGTATTCAAAGTAAATATGACTTTAATTTTTGTTTTTGATAATTTGATTAGCTTCATTTGACCGATAATGCTCTTTTGAACAAACATTTTTGTTAGAAATGTAGATCTGCATCTGGTGCGATAAATTTAGCCTTTGGTTCTTATGTAAATTCTTGTTATTTAGTGTCATCAGAAGTTATAATTTTATTGACGGTAACTTGGCAAGTTACCTCCGAGTTTTTCGCTTTTCACAGTTCGTGATTTTTTACACATTATACATGTTAAAGATGTATTAATTCTTCTGTGTGGAAAAAATGACAATATTGAGAATGTGAGACTTCTAGTGCATGAAAGCATATTTTTGGCTAATACTGTTGGTGCTAGAGGTCAGAGGTTAAGTACTAGTAATCCGAGTACAGATACAGCAGCGGCGAAAGGTATGCATGTTTCTTTTTACCTTTTTTTCTTTGGATAAGTTTGCTTGTCCGTCTGTTCTAATTTAGCCCCTTTTAAATGCTTATCGAAGATAATCTCTCCTTATTTGTAACTTGATGTTGATGGACCTTTATGTAGGCTTTTGTTTATTTGAGATATTATTCACGGCAACATATATCATTCACGGCAACACATATCATTCACGGCAACAGATCAAGTCTTGTTTTGTTGCATAATATGCTAAGTAAACTTTTGGCACGTATGTGCCATGATATACGTGCCATGATGAAAGATATTTGTATTTATGGATTAAGGATTTCCCTTTTTCGTTAGATACTCTGAAAGAGGTTCCTAGATTAATAGAAAAGGATTCTTTCATGGCATCTCTTGGTAATAGGTCTGGTTACGATCATATACTTTTAAATCCCAATTCTAGACAGTATTTTGGAATCCAGTTTGCAGGCTGGTACATGGGTTTTAACTCTCTTCCTTTCGGCTTCAAAGCTAGTGCTTTTATTTATTACACTACTGGTCTGGTTCCAATCAGCTATTGTCGCTCCCTTGGTGTACCTTCTTTATTGTACATAGATGATAGTTTAGTTTGCGAGTTTAAAAATATAAATTTGAAGAAGAAATCAGGGCATGCCGAATTGGTAAAAAGTCTGTACATTCTGTGTCAGGTTCTTGTTAGATTGGGATATTTTTTAAACTTGGAAAAGTGTTGTTTTATACCAACCACGTGTTTGAAATTCTTGGGAATGTTTTGTGACTCGGCTAAACTAGCCTTTATCTTGCCGGAGCAGAAAAAAGAATCATTTAGAATTTTAAGGGAATCTATCCTTGATGGCAATGACGTAGGCATTAAAACCCTTCAACGTTTCGCAGGAAAATGTATTTCATTTTTTCTTGCTGTCCCCTCTGCCAGATTATTCTCAAGGGAAATCAATAGGGCCATAAGCCTTGCTTCTAAAATAGTAAGGAAATTAACATCTACAAAGAGTTAAAAGAGGAGTTGGAATATTGGCAGTTTTTTTTTTTTTGATAATTGGAAGGGTACTGCCTCTTGGAGATTAGAAACCCATTTACAATTGATTTTTAGCAACTGACTCGTCGCTTTTTAAGTGGGGCGCCTGTATGATTTGCAAAGAGGTTACGGTAGAGTTTGGTGACTTTTGGAATAAGAATGATAGCTCTCCTATCCACGTTAAGGAGGCAAATGCACTACTACACTCCCTCTGTTCTGTTAAAAAAAGAGAATTATCGACTCTCTGGTGGAAGCGTTTTGTGATAATCTTGCGGTAGTTAATGCTTGGAGTAATCAAGGAGATAGAGACCCCTCGTTGAATGGAGTTTTGCGAAAGATATTCACTCTTTCAAAAACAGTTAACATGGACCTACGTCTTGTTTATGTTAGTTTTAGTAGAAACCCTGCTGACAGGGAGTCCAGAAAGTTGAGATTATCAGATGCTATGTTATCTACTATGAAGTGGAAATTTGTTGAAGAGATGTCTGGTCCCCACACTTCAGATTTGATGGCATAAGACTCGAATGCTATGAGTGATACTAATAGTAATCCGTTAAAACATTTTACACCATTCCCTACAGTTCTTTCAGATGGTGTTAATGTTTTTTCTCCGGACTTGAATTTGGAAAAAAATCCATATGTGTTCCCCCCTTTTTGTTTCATTTTTGCCGTTTTGAAGTTTTGTGCTCAGATTGGGGTTAAGAGTTGTACATTTGTGGTTCCTGAGTTGTTTCCAAGACCAGTATGCTGGCCTTTTTTCTGGGAACATGTGTCAGTATGGAATGTTTTAGCTGAACGAAATGAACACAAAGCCCTGTTGTACCCATCTACTAAAGGGTTTAAGTTGGACACTAATGGTTTACCATGGCGTTTAATTGTCGCACGACTTCATTGTTAGTTTTACCTTTTTGTAGAATGTGTACCACGAGTTTGGCTGCCAGCAGATCAGTGTTTAGGGTGTGGTTATGCAAATGATGTTGGGTATCAATTTTACCAAAGATATAGTAGATTGTCAAATATTGTAGGAAGAGGGTCAGTCAGTTCCATCATGGCTAATACAGGGGTTTCTGAATCTAATATTTGTAGATCTATAATATTCAAGTCGTATTGTGAGGTCAATAAACTTTCCAGTGCTTTTCAGTGACAATTTGAAGTGTTTAGAGTAAAAGTTTGTTACTTTTGATGCTTGTTTTATCATTTTTTGTATTTTGAGGGAATTATGTACTACTACTATTTATGTATATTGACTATGACTAGTTTGTATTTTTAGGGATATTATGTATTTCTATAAGTATGAAGGTATGTAAAAATAGAGATTTTTTTAAATTGGACTTGCCTCTATTTTTGGATTACTTTTTTGTACATGTATGTTAGAATAGAATTTTGTTAAGACGTACTGTATTGAATACACTTTTCTTTAATAAATATTTCTTTTCTTAATCTATTTAACGTTATTTGTTTTGAAAACAAGTTTATTAAGTTTAGAGGGAGACTTGTGGTTTCTGTTCTATTTAGACATTTGATCTTGGCTGGTTAGTTGTCTCATTAGTAATTAAACAACATCTGATTTTATATGGACAACATATTACACATGTCATTCTCTACACATTCTTTTTATTTCATACATGTAGTGGATGTATTGAATATTCAAGAGTATTTCCCTGATTATGGGAAATAAGGGATAAAGGGCAAAGACACCAATCATTTCTTAGTCACCTGGTGTAATACATAAAAACAATCTAGAGCTCATGCACCACTGGATCGTTCTTGAAGTATACAAAAACTACTACATAACAGATAGTTCGCTCTGGGTGTCTACAAACATAAGAGCAGTTCAACTGAAAATATTAACACTTTAAATTAAGTCATAGGTTGCATACGTTTGTTAAAATTCATGAGCATGCACGTAAAAGTCTCGGAAACAACACAAGAAGTACACGGAAGAGTTAGCAGTTGGCATAATTTGCCTTTAGGCCACACTTAAAAATATTTTGGTTTGCCCAAACCGTACCCAAAGGTTGAGACAGTGGGTAGGTAGGTAGGCAATTTCTTTTTTTTTTTTCAAAAAAAGAAATTGAAGTATCAGATCTTTATTAGTCTTCATGCCTATTTGATTAAAAAAAAAACTTTTTCAAATCAGGACAATAAAAGAATTTGAGTAGGCAGCTTTTTTCTGGGTAGGTATTGTTTGGGCAAACAAACCTATTATTTATTATGGCCTTATCAGTTTTCTGCATGGGATGTATTCATTTGAAATTTCTTAATTTTTATTTTTTTTATGTTTGTGCTTAGTTGGCGATATTTCAAGTTTTGTCATGGACTCAAAACTCCCATTTGTATCTTCATTTATACAAGACAATTTTTAAGTTTTGGGTGAATATTGGGAATGTTAAAGGTTAGAATTGGGAATTATAATAAGTGTGCTGTCGTTATACTGGCTTATAGTATTGAGGTCTGATGTGTAACCCAATTTTCACCCAATACTCATATAAATTTGGTCATATCGAGCAAGGGCTCACCTTTTATATTATTATATCATAAGTGAGTCCCGCGAGATTTGACCAATACAATCAGTTTGACCGCTGCTATCAGAGCAAAGCGGGACTTGCACATGCTCTGCATGATGTCGATACAAAGGTGGACTTGCACATGCACTGAGCATGATGTCGATACAAAGGTGGATTTGCACATGCTCTGTGTATAATGGTGGTACCGTATAGATGGAATTAACGTGTGACGTCGGCGCAAAACTTAAAAAAAAACAAACAAAAAAACAACACGAAAGTACATGTATCTCGATATGGCTAAGTTCAAACCCAATTTTCACACAATACTCATATACATTTGGTCATATCGAACAACACGGGTGTCATTCGGTTTATCGAGAGAAATGGGCGTGAAAGAATATCTAACGGCGGTCAAGTATTGAGAGACGATCGTGAAAGTTCTGGTAACGGATCGTGAAAGGCATTTAATGTACATTCAAGTTCAGAATCTTTTCAAAAATCGCTTAATTTTCAAAACGCGGAACAATTCCGAACAAAAAAATATGTCTGTCAAAATGGTTTAACTTCCTCAACATAACTGTGAAAGAAGATAAAGAAAATATGAAGTACTTTTTGAAAAAACACAAAAGGCGCAATGCGTGTCTATGAAATTAATTACAAATAACACGCTTTGGGTACCTATAATGGTCATATTTCAGAATATCATGATATATTTGAAATTTAATCTTTGGTGTACTTGACAGTACAGTAAAATAAAAGTATATTCTTCCATTAAAAGCGTTAATTTGTTTTTGAAAACCTTGAACTTGTTGAATTTCCATCAAACTTGATCGTGAAAGATCAGGCAACGTATTTTTTTCGATCGTGACAGAAAATGCGTGACCAGACTTAATACTAGTAATCAGAAATCAGTATTTCTTTTACCATTTAATAAATCTGCAAGTGATTGAAGCCTGTAACTATTTTGATAAGGATGAACATTAAAGCTATTATCTTTTTTTCTATTCAACACTTTACCTCGAAAGTTAAAAAAAACAAACTAATAACGTGTATAAATAAGTGTGAAATATTCATCTCTGTGAATCGGTCTAGTGGACTTCATGCACACCGACACTAGTTAGCCTTTAATATGGATATGCAACGTTTAAACCAAAATGTTATCCATCAAACAAAAAATCATAGCAAAAACAGCACATTTCATGTGTAATTTTCGATTGAACGATAACCAACATTTTGTGCAACAGAACCTTTTTAAGTTCTTTATAAACAACGCAGATAAGGATTGATTTAACTATATAGTACATATTATAGAATACCAAAGCGCAAATGCTGTAATGTCTTGTTTGCTTTACTTATGATAGTATATTTGTTGAACGTCTATAATATAAAGGGTTTTACTAGAAGTGTCAAATGCGCTTAAGATTATCAATGTTTCAAAAAAAGGTCAAGGTCAGATGAACCATGCAATACAGATCTCTACAAATATCCCGTACACCAAATAAATGTGTTCCGATCTTTACAGTGCCTTAGAAACTGACTAATGTAAAAGTTATGCTTGGCCAATTAATTCGAAACATAAGGTTAAAAGTACATGAACCCTGACCGACAGCCAGACATAGACATCTTTCTATCATTTAATAAATCAAACACAATTGAAGTCAGCATGGTCATATAAGAAACATGCAGACAGACATGTACACCATACACGAAACACCTTGTCGCTATTACATACATGTATATATTCAATGGGCCAAACAACATAAAACAAACATTGCCGAATAATGCATGATATTGAGTTCAATTTTAGTTGAAACCTTGCACAAGTCGAAAATATATACTTTACAACCATAACAACAGACAGTTATCCTAAAGCATCTGACATTACAGCCTTTGCCCTGTATATATTTGTTTGAATCACATCAATAACGTAGGAGAAATTTGCCAATTTCCTTTTCATCTTTCAGTATAAATTTATCGGGTGCGTAAGTTTGTTTGCTAATTAGTTGGCGCATGTCTTTAGTCGCAAGACTGAGATTGAAAGATACATATGCTCACAAGGAAGCTATTAAACCAAGAGTTCCAAATGGTGAAGTTGAAATCATCCCTTCGTAAATTTTACGGACGCCATCACGAGTTGGTTGACCGTTATGGAATAACCGTTTCACAAATGATATCGGATATGTTCCTTACGTCGTAACTACAATCCCCTTCCCTTTCATGAATTTGACCTACCGAATTAGACTATTTACCGGATTTGTAATTACATAAGCAACACGACGGGTGCCGCATGTGGAGCAGGATCTGCTTACCCTTCCGGAGCACCTGAGATCACCCCTAGTTTTTGGTGGGGTTCGTGTTGTTTATTCTTTAGTTTTCTATGTTGTGTCATGTGTACTATTGTTTTTCTGTTTGTCTTTTTCATTTTTAGCCATGGCGTTGTCAGTTTGTTTTAGATTTACGAGTTTGACTGTCCCTTTGGTATCTTTCGTCTCTCTTTTAGGCTTGTAACAAATTCATTCTTGTCTAGTTGGCTCAGAACTGAACCTTCGAAATGTTTCAGACGATCGTATAAATCTGTTTATACATGGTTTGAAATTGGTCCTGTTCAATTTTCAGTGGTATTTCTTCGTATCCAAGTAAATCGACGTCACCAGAATCAGTTGTCAAACCTTGTGCAAATTTCTTACCATCAAATGTTAGTGCAAAAGAATTGGATGGATTCGTTGAAACAACTTTCTTAACCATGAAATCAAATTTACCGGGTCCTTTAATATCGGGTAGATTCAGATCTGTGTTAAAAGTCTCAATATGAATATGGCTGGGAACGGCAAAATTGATGAGAGCGTTGTCGAGATCATAAAATCCTTTGCTTGTATGACATGATTGGCCAGTGTTCTTATATCCAGTCATAAATCTTTGAAAACGTCCATGAAATAGAATTTTACCAATATACCAGAACTGCTTGGTTTCTTTAAACGGATACCGCATTAATATTGTTGTGGGTGTTCTCCAAAATCTTAAAATGTCACAAAGCAATAAAAAGCAAATATTTGAAAAGTCGAATTTCTTATTTGCTATCAGATTGAAGAACATTAAAAGATACTGCAGGAATCCAAACCTTGCTATTTCTTTGATAACAATTGGTAATAACTTTACTATCTCATTCATTTCCACATCATCTTCACAATATTCGTGTGTTGCTTCTGTAACAATATTTGCATCTTCAACCTCTTCCATTGGCTCACCTTCACTGGATTGTTTTTTTCTGCGTTTTATCACCCACTGTCTTTTCTTCTTGACGTAGTTGTAATTTATTTTTCTTTTCATTTTCGGAAAATATTAATACTTTGAAATGCTTAAACCTATGAAGGATATAAATTTCTTTTCGTTATAAGGCTTAACGAATACCGTTATGCGTAGTAATTTGCACGGGTAGATTCACCCGTGCATACCTAAGCGGGATTTAAATCATTCGACGGTTTGCAATCAATCAGTCTACACATTTAATTCAATTGCTGTTAAGGTCTGTTTGACTTTTATCTATTATTTTTGTTTGTTTTGAAACAAAAACAATTGTTGTTCTATAGAACTGGTACTGTCTTTCACACGTATATTAAGATTATTCTTATATAATTGTACAATTGAAAAGATGCACATGTATACTGTCCAAAGTTACAGTATTTAATCAATTTTCTCTTTTCATTCATTTACATGTAGTTGTGAATTGTTTCTAATTTTTGTAATTATATTTTGTAGATTGTTCAGGCTGTTGATCATATTTCTAGTGAAGATAATGTGATAAGGACTGTCTTTTGGCGTAATACTTGCCATTCTAAATTTTGTTTTTTCACATGTTATTATGTTCCGAATGAAATTATTAAAAGACTGGATGCTGCAAACCTACATCCCATAGTATAGAAAAGAAATGCTTTATATTCGGTTGAACCCGTGAAAAAGAACATAAATTGACCTATCTAGCCTGTCTCAATACCAATAACAAATATCAATTATCATTTAAAGGAAGAATAATTTGAACGTCTTCGTAGCATCAGATCTTTCACGATCCTTTTCACGATCTTAAAAAATGCGGTACGTGATCTTTCACGATCCAAAAAAATCAATTTTGTGTGAATAGTTCTTTATTTACCAAGTTTCAGGTTATATTTATACAAAATAACTATGAGAACCGTTTAATTAATTCAAATACAATGCCCTTATTTTGATAAAAGTAGTTTATCTAGTTGAATTTGTGAAAAAAACGTGTTTGTTTACATTTTTTAAGTCATTGAAATGTCGAGAAGCAATCTGCCTTTTGTCGTTTTGTAATAACTGTGTACTTTTGAAACTGGATATTCTGACATACTGATCATAATATTGAACCATTTTGACAGACAGTTTTATTTTGTCGTAAATGTGTCTGTGTAATTAATTAAATTAGAATATTTACTGATCTTTCATATGTCTTCTCGATTAAATGTCTTTCACGATCCGTTACCAGAACTTTCACGATCGTCTCTCAATACTTGACCGCCGTTAGATATTCTTTCACGCCCATTTCTCTCGATAAACCGAATGACACCCGTGAACAAGGGCTCACCTATGATATGACTATACCGAATTAAAGGCTACTTTATCGGTCGGTACAACAAATAAATAAATCAATTAATCAATCCCGTGATAATGCTATTTAGACAAATAAAATATACTGGCGGTAGTAGTGTAATCCAAGACGACTCCCGAGAATCATAAATCTGTTAATATTTACATAACGGAACAGATATCTATGTTTGCAACATTAAAATTGAGAAAGGAAATGGTGAATATGTCAAAGCGACAACCACCCGACCATAGAGCAAACAACAGCCGAAGTCAACCAATAGGTCTTCAATGTAGCGAGAATTCCCGCACCCGTAGGTGACCTTCAGCTGGCCCCTAAAATATGCATAATAGTACAGTGACAATGGACGTCATACTAAACTCCGAATTATACACAAGAAACTAAAATTTAAAATCATACATGACTAACAAAGGCCAGAGGCTCCTGACTTGGGACAGGCGCAAAAATGCGGCGGGGTTAAACATGTTTATGAGATCTCAACCCTCCCCCTATACCTCTAGCCAATGTAGAAAAGTAAAAGAATAACAACACGCACATTAAAATTCTGTTCAAGAGAAGTCCAAGTCCGATGTCAAAAGATGTAACAAAAGAAAATAAATAAAATGACAATAATACATAAATAACAACAGACTACTAGCAGTTATTAATAACTGACATGCCAGCTCCAGACCTCAATTAAACTGATTGAAAGATTATGTCTTCATCATATGAATATCAGGTAAAATCCCTCCCGTTAGGGGTTTAGTATCATACTATCATAAAATATATGAGAAGAACATAACCCGTGTCATGCCAACAACTGTGTTTTTAGAAATAAATGTATTTAGTTCCGATGCAAAGACCCTATCAGTGAATCAATGTTAAAGCCAAAATATGCAATCTTTAATGACCTGACAACAGTAGCGTAACTATAATTATCCCCTTTTAATAAGTCTATTTAAAGGTTTTGTTAGTTTCTGAGGAGAATACTGACATTTTTGTGCATTATAAAGAATATTTCCATAAAATTTTGGATGTGAAATACCTGAACGTATAAGATGTCTGCATGTTGAGTTATATTTACGAATTATTTCCTTATACCGGTGATAAAATTTAGTAAATGTTTTGACCAGTTTGTGATATTAGTCCACTTGATTTTTAAAGGACATTATGAACGGGAAAAGAAATGTGAGCCGTCTCACAGATTTAAAAGTTGCTAATAATCTGACAGGTGAAACGTCGCTATATCCGAATACTTCCATCTTTGACGTTCATAAGCGCGAAGGACAACGTCCTAATTGCATTGTAAAAGGGCGATTATTGCTCGATTTAATTTGACAGACAAAACTATTTACAACATAAATTAGCTGATTGTAAAAAATCCTAGATGGTATCATCATCTCAGTAGTCATTACTTCGTACTTCGGTACTGACATGATTTAACAAACTTTTCTAAAATTGTCCGTATATAAATTTTGAAATTATTAAGAAACTAAGGTTTGAACTCCCTCTGACAAAGTTGACTTAAGATTATTTTGGCTTTTTATTTTAGGTATTTTGCTCATCAACGGATTTGGTACTAATATATCTTCGGATTTCAAATGTTTGGCTTTGAGCGTTCCCGATGAAAATAAATCCAGAAAAGCGCTTCGGATGCAGGAAATTATTAAACGTGTTGTTTTCTTTTTTTTTTAAAGCCTGAAGTTGTTGTTCGTCTTATTATCAGTTATGTGTCAATAGCATGCTTTAAAAAAATTTGTGAAAAGATGTAGATCCTATTTCATCTGAATTCATTTCACTACGATAACTTGTGACTTGAAAGTGCTTTAGATTTTGTAACTTAATGATATTTTCAGGCAGCAAAGATTAACATTTTGAAATTTCATTTTCACTAGCTGCTTATTGGCCCCTTAACACGTAAGTATAGTTTTACATTATTAAGATAAAACATCATGTGTTTGCATTTACATTTCTAAAAACACAATTTCACTACTACTTTGTTTAAAATGTACGAAATTTGTTTAAAAATAACCTTATATAATTATTGTCACCGACTCTGTTTTACTGGTGAGTTTGTCCATTTGTTTTTAAGAATAGTTATGTTTCTATTGTTCTCATCGGTTTTGTCAATACATAGGAACAGTTGAGACCCGATATCGTTTTAGTGGAAAGTGGAAAGTATTGGTTCTTTGCACGTCTCATGGGACCTTGGAATTAAATTTTCTTTATTTTTATACCATAATTTCTTTTACTATCGTTTTGTTCACATCTAACAGGAGTGCTCTCTAACTATAACACGGCCTCATTCTTATTTATCAAAATATTTTAAATATGATAAATCCACGGGTTATAAGGTCTATTAATATAGCTTTAGAAATTCAATAGACACTCTCCTATTATTAAAGACCATTTGTTGATCGATGTGTTTGTGTCTTATGCCAGGGGTTTGTTGTCGCATTGTATACGCTTAATTAATCCTGTGACCAATTATAAATACACATTTGTGTAGTATGCCATGGTACGGAACTTGCAGGATATTACTTTCCTACTCTATCGCTTTCGATATTTAAAATATTTATTTTTTTGACATTAAATCGTGTGTAGGTTATGTACGTGGGCACCAGTTCCATAAAATACCACAAAATATCAAGAACCTATAAAAATTTGTGAACAATATTTTCATAGTTAAATGTCGCATTTTGGCTTTTATTAGTTGTTGGTAAAAGTTTATCAAGAGAAGCGCTTCGGAAGCATTAAATTTTCTTTTTGAAAACAACTTCATGTGTTGTAAATATCATAAAGTCATGTGTTGTAAATATCATAAAGTCATGTGTTGTAAATATCATAAAGTCATGTGTTGTAAATATCATAAAGTCATGTGTTGTAAATATCATAAAGTCATGTGTTGTAAATATCATAAAGTATGATTACAGTTATAAGGACAGTTTCTCTCTTTGCAATTCACCAATGGTGGGGGAAATGGCATATTGGCATATTAGATTAGAAACTAGGAAACTTTAATTTTTCTCGATAAATAAGACGAAAGAACGATTCTGTATATACCCGTTTTAATTTTGGACATATATAATCATTTATCACTACTAAAAGACAAACAAATATATTATGGAGTAAATGTGTTAGTTGTTCATTGAAAATGTTTCTTTTTATTTTATGTCACCATTGATCAAATTTTAAATTATATATTCAAGAAATGGTCTATAGTCAGTATAAATTCACAAGCAATTATTTATGTATTTCTATAATGATATTTGTAAGATACTTAACTTTGATTAGCAAACTTAAGTTAATTTACAACTTATTTTAGCATGGAGTAACTCCAAGAATTATAGACCGTTTGTTGACCACTAGATGTGTTTTCTATGCCATAGGTTGGCTGTGACATAAAAGAAGCACATATTATTGTCTAAAAATTTGAAACTTGTGTAGTATATCATACTTCTGAGCTGGCATAATATTACTTTGATACTTTGTGGATATTTACATTTCGAATATTTACTATTGTATAATTAGTTTCCAGGTCATTTAATAAGCATTGGTATAATGTAATTCGGAGACGTGTACATTTTTTTTATCCAAAAGCTCAAATTTACACTATTCCCTGTAAAGAAGGCCTCCTTTTAATCACATTACTGGTCGTTTTATGAAAAACATCGGTTGTGTGACGATTACAGGAAACAAAAACATCGGTCGTGTGACGAGTACCGGAAACTACGACACTTAAAGAACTTGCAAAACGCATGTGTATAAAATGGACGTGGGCATCTATTTCATTAAATATCAAACATCTGAAACCTGTGAAAAAGAAATTTGCATAGTTAAATGTCTTCATCAACTGTTTGCTTCACGAAAAGGTTGGTTTAAAGTGATAATAGCATCAAAGGGCACCGTTTGCTTTATAAAAAGAAGGTCGATCTGTCGAAAGACTTTAATCGAAAGGAATCTGCGTGTAGCACCTACAGTAAGTTTCAATAATCATGAATATTATATTTTAATTGCCATTAAACGTGGTTCCGTTTCACTCTTGCAATGCTAAAACATGCTATGATTGCACCGCAAAGCAATAAGAACAATTGATAAGGAGATTATCTTTGCCTTTATTGACAAATCTTAGATTTTCATCATGACAATAAACATTTTTGAATGTTGCGTTTATAATCCTTTCATTTTGTTTTTATTTATCCAACTGCTCTTTCAAATTCTTCAAGATGTTTGTACATAATAAGCGCTGTTTTAATCAAAATCTTTATTAAAAAATATTGTATACTAATTTTAGTATTGTTCTTTTACAGGTTGTGCAACTTTTTATTTGAAACTATGGAGGCTTAATCTATCTTCGTACAATGAACGCCAAAAACCCCAATAACGCCACAAACATTGTGTCGTCATCTCTCAGCTCTGTTTTTCTTCATCATTTTGGAAACATGGATCAAAGCATAGATTTCACAGACACGAAAGTTGATGACTTTTACCGCTTATTAAACAGCACCAACGCTACAATTATCAATCCACCATTTTTTGCTTTTTATTTACAAACTGAAATAATTCTGACTGTCATATTGTATCCAATCATTTCAGCTCTAATTCTACCTATGAATATTTTTGCTATTACGGTGCTATCAAACAAGAAAATGCGATCGTCAACAACTATATTCCTACTAACACTGAGTGTCTCTGATATGGTAAGAGTTTTTAGCATCTTTATGTACTTCGTTTGTGCCATAGTGAAAGAATCGTCAGTATTTCTGAAAGTCTACCCTTACGCTAACTATCTTGTTAATGCAACTACAACATGCAGCGCTTGGATGACAGTTGCCATTGGAGCGGAAAGATACATTTCTGTTTGTCATGCAAATAGCGCAAAACAAATCTGTACTTGTAAGCGAGCTGGGATCGTGTCATGCGTTATTCCAGCAATAACTTTTATCTTCTCATTGCCATATGAAGATATGCTAAGTTTCCTGAATGATGGTGAAAACTCATCCGAAAACAATATGAATATGAAAGCATGGAAAATGTTTCATTTTACATATCATTCGTTCCGGGCAGTTCTTCCTACTTGCTTTCTTGTCTGCTTTAGTGCGTGTATTTTACATCGTATCCGAAAAAGTCGTCTAAGTCAAGGTCGTAAAAGACTAACCATGACTTTGTTATTAGTCATTTTTGTTTTTATTGTATGTGTTTTACCTGACGCTATCCTTTTCATATGGAACACGTTCAGACCATCAGATAGTAACTCGGAGTATCTTCTCATGGGCATACAAAAAATAACAGATTTCCTATTATTATTTAGCTCAGGATTGAATTTTCTTATTTATTGCTTGTTTAACAAAACATTTGCAAAAAGCGGAAAACATGTTTTCGCTTATTTTACTAACTCTGATCGGCGGAAAGGAAGCCTGGAACCGCTTATGTTCTTGCGCAGACTCACTCAACAAAGCGAAACCAATGTGTTCTAACTTTTATTTGTTATGTTTTTATACTTGAATAAAAATTTGTCTAAAGCATTAAACCATGTTAATTGCTAATATTGCACGTCGTTTTATGGATTAAGACCTTTTTAGGGTAATTATTTTTAATTATATATTTACAATATGTTTCCATAAGCATGTTATGCTGGGTCATGATCAATAAAAACGTAACTCTCGAAAAATAACAGAAAGTTGTAAAATTGTAATAAAGAAGTCATAAATGGAACATGTTTCAGCAAACAAGTTCAAAAATTATGAAATAAACACGTGTTTTGTAGTCCATTTAAACAACCGAGATACCGATGTTTGTTTTGTTCATTCATATTGAACATCAAACTTTAAACTATGATATGGTCAAAATTTACATCTTAAACTTTCTGGCTAACAAAAATGAGTCAATTAATGTTCAGTTGAAAGCTCTAGTGCATGTTTTACCACTCAGATAGACAAACAATGGTTTTGCAACTTTTTGTGATGTCGTTTCTCTCCAAAATCGAGAAATTACAATGTCTTTAAATGAACAAATATAGACAGCATTAAGTACAAGATAGGATAAAATTGAAACGAGGTATTTTTTTAGGAACTTTATTACTTTTCAATCCACAAGTAAACAGAGCAGTGTTTTGTCTTCATACGACTTGTCAATGACACTCGTATCAAATAAGGTGGAAAGCCAAATCAAATGCGAATTTGAAGAGCATTTAAAACTAGCATGACAAACGGTTATACTACATACAGTCAATATTTGCCTTTAAAACGTTAGTGATAGGACATCACTGAATAAACCGACAAAAGAAACAGATTCAGAATTAGGGGTAAGGAAGCACGATGCCTGTTTGAGGGTCTGAAAGTATTTGTTTCGTTTTTAACATAAAAATAGGGCGATGTGGAATGATTGTCAATATAAAAGCTATTTACCAACGATCAAATAAAGTGTATGTGAGAAATTATAGGCAACCGTACGGTCTTTAACAATGAGGAAAAAACGTGTTTCACAGTCGGCTAAAAGGGTACCGACATAAAAAAAAATATCAAAACGATTTAATTGGGAAAACAAACGGCCTGATATGTAGGAACACAATTTACTTCAATCAAATATGACTAGTGAACCAACTACAACCACTGAACTTCAGGCTCCTGCCTTGGGACAGGTACATAAAGCAAGTGACAGGATTAAACATGTTTATCTCTGCACAACATAACAATTGTAACGATCAGTTGAAAAAGGATTAAATCATCAGATCGAAAAAGAAAAAGAACAAAAGCATCAAACAAAAAACACAAACACCAACACAAACAAGGAATGGCAGGTGATATATCAATCCTCATCCGAAAAGACATTAAGTACAGATGTAAGAGTTCTCGCAGTTGCTGACAGCAAACTATAAGCCTATAACAATTGATAAAAAAAAATCATGTATCTTAGACTAAAATATCAATCAGTACACATCAAAGGCCAATGTATTTACCAATGGATTTAGTTTAAAGACGTCATAAACAGTACGAGAAAACACGCCCTTACAACAGTGGAATGCTAAAATATAATTTATGACAGATTGCACTACCGTGAATAGTATGAATAATATAAACTTTGAATTTTAATACATATTGAAGGACCTTTGGAAAATGGCTTTGATGTGAAATAATTTTAAAGACATTTATCCTCTTGTTTTTTTATTACAATCAAATGTGGCTTTTAAGTAAGATGGTCAGGGTAAGATAAATAACAGCAAACGGTCCCCTTACTTACCAAAAATAAATCTAAACTAACATTTCTAACGTAACTATCATAATGATTTATTTTTTAGTTCGGATTTGGTAAATAATCTAGCAAGTACAGAGATATTTAAAATTCTTACAACTGATATTTTTCTATTTTAATGGGGTTATATGTTTGTGTGTTAAATATAGCTTGAATGCTAGACATATTCTTGTCACGAATGCACTGACCAGTGATATATTTTTTATTGTATTTAAACATAAAAGCTATAATCTTAAATGTTTAACTATTTGTTTCCAAGACCATGATATACCTATCATTTTTTACCATAAAGAAAGTCAAACTACGATAGAGTGTTAAGTTTACACACATTTAAAGGTTAAATGATATCTTAAATGTCTCAATACACTGTTAATTAAAACTTCTGCATAAACAAGATGACATATTGTACGACATGTGTCCAAAAATATTTAAAATGTTGTGATGTAAATGTTATGTTTCAGCTGGAACCCACCTGCAACGACGAAAAATTCCTGTATCAAATCAGGAATATGAGAGTTGTTTTCCAATCGATCCGTTGGTTTAAGATTTGAGTTCGGTCATATCTAATAATTTTCTGCGAATTTATTAAACTACCAACGGATTGGTACGTTTTTACGTACATCTGCTAGCGAACTTCCATTTCTGGTAATACAATTCTCAAAGTGAAGTTTTAATTTTGATTTTTCAGTCTATAAAGTTTATCAATGTTTAAAATATCGTATGGTCGTAAGATTCAATCACAGAAATACACATTTAAACAAGTACGTCCAAACAAGTGATAACTCTACAAGAGATCCAACCATTAAATCACCAGTGAAGGTGATACACATAACATTTTCATAACTATACTAAATATCAGCACAACAATGTTAAATCTTGTTCTTCCATGACCGGTATTCGAACTCATGCTATTCAGATATCGTTACAACACTGACTGTACTGTGTCCCGCGCTTTAGATTACTCGGTCTCCTTGACTGGCTTAGTGTTACCTTTCCTCGTCAGGCCAATGGATGGATATGGTGTCACTTGTTTAGACGTACAAACTATTATATCTGTAACAGCGTCTTACAATATTTTTTCTACCTCAGGAAAAGATTACCGTTACTGTATTTGACCAATGTTTTAGGATTATTTTTGGTCCTCGATGCTTTTCAACTTTGTACTTTATTTTGCCCATTTTATCTTGTTTTGAATCAAGCGTGACTGATGAGTCTTTTGTAGACGACACGCGCGTCTGGCGCAAATACAAAATGTCAATCGTTGTATCTTTGACGCGTTTCTTTACGACAACTTATTAAGCTAAGCTCCAATCAATTCCATCTACATGCCTAATATATTATATATTGTGCTACATTTCTCCTAACGAGGATAGGTAAGACTGGTTGTATGGTACATCCGCCTAATATTCACTTAGAATTGTCATCCAGTAAACATTGATCACTCGCCTTTGCCACAGAAGTTATATATTACTAAGGCTTAATTCATATGCTTCTTTCGTTTTTGTTTATTGGCTTGACAGTTATCGTACTTGCTACTGTAGAATTGATTTTGTGAAAAAAGATGAATTTGAAAAGAGAGATTTTGTAAAAAAAAATACAAGAGAGGGACGATAGATACCAGAGGAACAGTCAAACTCATAAATCGAAAATAAACTGACAACTTGTATATTCCTTTCAACGGGTTTTCCGTTTGAAATAACTTAATTGGAACACACATTCTAATCACCGACTGTGCTGACCAGTGAGAGTACTGAAGCTCATGTATAATCTTATTCAAAATGAGGGGCGAAAGATACCAGAGGGACATTCAAATTTATTTATCAAAAATAAACTGACAACGCCATGTTCAAAAACATTTAAAGGTTGAATATATAAATGTCAAAAAACTGAATTTTACACAGCCCTCATCACAGTTGTACTTTATATAAGTAATAAAAACTTCATTAGCATAACCAAGATGACATGTTATTTTCTATGTTCTTTTATCAAATCACGATTAGGATAGTTGTTTTTCAATCGTTCCGTCGGTTTAATATTTGATGGTATCATATTCTATCCACTTCATTTTGTGAACCTTTTTATCCTTAAAGTTTGGTGTTATTTGCGTATATGTTTTACTATCAAAAGATCGGCCCGTTTTTTCATTTGCTAGCGGGTGGCATTTTCACATTTCTGGAAAATAATACTCCTCATGTTTCTAGTGGATGAGTTCTTATATGTCTGAAAAAATATTTTAAAGACTTTCTATTTATTTGTTCAAATAACAATTTCCTTATGTTTGATACCAATTTTTTTGTGTATCATGTGTTTTTCAACGTCGTGTAAATACAAACATGTATTTACACCAAGTGCATATACTTCATAAATTTTCAGATATTTTTTGTGATTTCAGCCTTTTATATCAATTCGATTTGAGATTATTACCAAAAACCAAATGAAAAAATGTTACCAATAGCACTTTTCAAAAACAGAACTGTATCTCGTGTCTTGCACATCTTTCTTGATTGAACGTAAAATATTCTTCTACAATATAATGTCTATATTTCTGATATTTGTTATTGTATTTAAAAGACAATAAGCTATGAACTAGGAAGTTTAACTATTTCCTCATGAACATATGTTTTTTAACATAAAGAAATCAAAGTACAAAATATTATTGAGATTACAAACATTTAAAGGTTAAATAATATCCCAAATGTCACTAGAGTTAATTTTATACAGCCATAAATACACTTTGGACTTTTTGATCGCCAATATATTTGTTGAGTTTGGAGGATTGATATTTCAACAGACAGTTGGTATTCCAATGGATACTACTTGTGCACCCCTACTGGCCGATTAATTTGTGTACTCGTATGAGGCAGAATTCATTCAGAAACTTCTAAAAGACAAAAATAAAAAGCACCTTGCGAAATTCTTTAATTTTACTTTCAGATATATATTGATGATTTCCCATCATTGAATAACCCGTTTTCAGACACTACTTACATCTCATATATATCATGGACTTGAAATTAAGGATACTTATGATACCAGAAGAACTGTTCCATACCTTGGTCTTCTCCTGAATATTGACACATATGGACGACTTCACACTGAAGTCTATGATGAACTGGATGATTTCAACTTCCCAATAATCAATTTCCTATTTCCCAGAAGTAACATACCCTCTGCCCCTTCGTTTTGGTGTTTACATATCTCAGTTGATACTTTATGCTCGTGAATGTTCACACTATGCATACTTCATATACAGGAGTGTGCTCCTAACGCAGAAATTGCTCCAACAAAGTTATGAGGAGGACAGATTCAAAATGACCCTCCGTATATTTTATGGACACCATCACGAATTTTGGTTGATCCGTCAAATGTGTGTTTGTATAAACTAACTAAGTACACTTTTACCACGTCTTAGATTGGGGTTTACCATAACTTCGTATGATCTTTTATGTACAGAATGTGAATGTTTTGCTGAGTGTGAATTCGCATTGCTATTAGACGTGTCACGATATTACAAAATGTAAGTATTAAGTTTTGATGTTATATTTGTTATTCTCATCGGATTTTGTAAAATGTCTTATAGTTTTTAGTTGTGAATCTTATTTTTTCTGTTTTATTCGTGTGTTAGGGTAAAGATATTAATCACCCAGTTCATTTATAAGATTTACAGTTTGATTTAGAAGAAATATCGACATAGATAGATAATACAATTAATTATCTAATTACTACAACAATTTTATATTATAAGTATTGTCATTTTCATTGTTTTCAATACGTGTTATATCAGTATTACAAACCTTATCTTGAACTCATTCCTATTATACGGATTTTTTAAAAGAAATCAAAATGTGACGTCACTTGTGTTTGTTGATATCTTCGACTTACATATTATATGTTGTTCTGCTATGCCTTTTTTATGTGCTGATTTAGGTTGTTTTACGTATTCGTTTTTATTCTGTAATCAGTCACCATTTCGGTGTTAAGATGTACGAATTTATATATACTATATAGTCATTTTTATGAATTTACTTTTTGCAAAGATGAATTATTCTAAATTCTAAGTATTTTCTCATCACAGGCAGATGACATTAGCCATATTTGGCACAACGTTTTTGGAACTTTCGGTCCTCAATGCTCTTCAACTTTTGGCTTTCGAACTTTTTTTATCTGAACGTCACTGATGAGACTTATGTAATCGAAACGCGCGTCTGGCGTATTGAATTATAAGCCTGGTACCTTTTGATGGCTATTATGTGTGTGTTTCTCTGTCCTGTATGTTATCCCATTTATTTGTATTGTAGTACTGACATGTAATTTTGCCAGTTTAATGTTATATTTAACATTGCCATAACAGGTTTGGCTAACCACAAACCAGGTTCAACCCACCATTTTTTCTTAAAATGTCCTTTATCAAATCAGGAAAATGGCCATTGTTATATTATAGTTCGTTTCTTTGTGTTGCATTTTAGTGTTTTGTTTCTGTTGTGTCGTTGTTCTCCCCTTATATTTTATGTTTCCCTCAGTTTTAGGTTGTAACCCGGATTTGTTTTTTTCTCAACCGATTTATGAATTTCGATTTCGAACAGCGGTATACTACTGTTGCATTTATTTATATGCAAATTATTAAAAATTTAGCATAACCAAGATGACATGTTGTTTGCCTTTTTTTAAAAACATACTTGTATCGAATCAGGAATATGATAGTTGTTTTACAATCGTTCTGTCGATTGAACGTTTGGTGGTGTTATACTTTATACACCTTTTTTGCCAAATTAACATTGGAGATTGGTATTTTTGTCAATATATTTTACCACCAAAGAATCGTTACGATTTTACATCTGCTAGCGGACTAACATTTCTAGAAATACTGACCACCAAGATATCAGTGAATCAATTTGTACAGACTTTCCGTTTTATGTATTAATGAATTTTTATTTTATATTTGATACAAAGCTTTTTATGTATAAAACGTTTCTGAACGTCGTGTTTAACGAATAGATGTATTTACATGAAGTAATTTTTGTCTAAATTGTTTTCATAGTTTCTACCTTTCAAATCACATTGTTTTGTGATTATTACGTGCTGCAAAATACCTTCCAGAGAACTTGTCCAACACACAAAAATGTATATTTCAGATCCCCCTAGATTGCTACGCATATATTTTGTTCTACAATATAATGACTATATTCAGAATCTATTGTTTTTAAAGAACAGTAAGCTATGATCTAGGAAGTTTAACTATTTCCCAATTTCACATAAAGAAAAGATTTTTGCATAAACAAAGTACAAAAGAGTATTTTTACAAACATTCCAAGGTTAAATAACATAATAAATGTCACAAGAGTTAATTTCACAAAGCCTTCATCACAATTGTACTATATATTAGTAATTTAAACTTTGTCAGCATAAACAAGATGTCAAGATGCCATGTTCTTCATACATCTCTATATCAAATCACGAATATGATGGTGTCATAATTTTTGCATCTTCTTTTTTTTAATTTAACATTGGAATTTGGTATATTTGTTATTATGTTTTTGCGTGCATAGTTTACTGCCAACTGATCTGTACGATTTCTATCATGTGCTAGCGGGATGCCATTTTTACATTTCTGAAAATAATGATCCCCATGTTTAGGTGGATAAGTTCTTGTATGTCTTATACGTATGAGTTCGTATATGTTTGAAATGATATATTTGAATTATACCATTTCATAGAAGATGTGGCTTAGAAGATATGTATATTGGTTAGGCCTAACTCTGCCTTAGAAGATATGTATATTGGTTAGGCCTAATTCACGTGGCATTGCGTTGATCGTGGAATTTCTATCAAATTTTTCATAATCATGGTATGGGCTTTATGAACAAAACGATTAATGGTTATAACAATTACCACTGTAGAATTGATTTTGTGAATATATGTTTAAAGATTGACCCTATATCTTTTGTTGAGCTTTTAAGTCAGACATTTGCAATACGAATTAAGTAAGGTTTTCAAAGTTAGAACAAATAGCAACAAATGACTCCCTTAAATTCGCGAATAAAATAATTAAAGTAACATTTTCTACAAAACAGTATTATTTATTACTCTTAAATACACTTTAAGTAAGTAATCTTTTTAAAATCATTTTATACATATACAGTTAAAAGTGAGAGGTTTAGCTAATTATACAACCCGGTTTAATCTAATTTTCTATATACGAAAATACATGTACCTTCTCTTTAGAATATGCCTGTACCAAGTCTGAAATATTATAGTTGTTATCCATTCGTTTGATATGTTTGAGCTTTTGATGCTGTCATTCGATTAAGGACTTCCAATTTTAAATTTTTCAACAACAAAAATTCAATATTTTTTTTATTTTTTTTCTTTTTGTTGTAATTTTACTTTTGCGAGTTATAAAATGTCCAAGACTGCCAGTTTTTTTTAATGTATTTTTATCTTACAAAGCTGTGTATTTGCAGCAAACAAATAAAACAACTTGTCATTTCCTGGAGATAAATGTTTCGGTGTTCCTTTATCCAACATACGCTCATGATCAAATAAAACCCAAATTTATGAACTATCACAGAGATTTGCCGCTTGTAATATTCAAATAATATGCCAATTGATGGTGATTTTCGGTATTCACTGTAATAGACAAAAAAGGTACGTTTTAGCTAGTAAAAATTATAATTGAACATTTAAAACCTTATATCCTCATACAATAGGTTTGATTATATTCCATCTGAAATAATAGTGGATTGGAAAACACATCCGTTGTCACCTATCACACTGACCATTGAAACGGATAACATTAAAAAATCTCTTTTATCGCTCATGTTTAGTACTTAATTTGCAAACATATGCAAATAACTCTACTTTTAAGCACAAAAGCAGACGTATAGTATTCAAATGAGTCACGTAATTATATGAAAAAAACTTTTGTCATTTTACGATATAAATCATAAATATTTTTATTTCAGATACCTCTTTATTCCAAATAATATTATTGTATTCACAAGAAAAAAATAAACTATGTCCTTAAAAGTTAAGCTATTTCCCCCAAGAACATGATAACAATTATGTTTGTTTTAAAAAAAAAACAAACTCAAAACTATAATAGAGTCTTTAGTGAAACACATTCAAAGGTTAAATAATATCATTAATGCATACGAGTTAATTTAACACATCTAACATTATATTGTTTGACATGTGTCCCAAAACTCATGCATTGCATCATTGATATGGTCATATTTAGGAATTAACTGTTTATAAAACGATTGAATTTTTTAAATATTAAGGCTTCCTCATGAAGAGATAACCGTAGCTGTATTTGCCAAACTTTTAGAATTTTGGTCCTCAATGCTCTTCAACTTCGTATTTTATTTAGCCTTATAAACTTTTTTGGATTCGAGCTCACTGATCAGTCTTTTGTAGACGAAGCGCGCGTTTGGCTTAAATACAATATTTTATCCTGGTATCTATGATTAGTGTATTTATACTGAAGTTGCTTTGTCGCAGGTTAAACTTTGAAACATGATTTATTACGTCAGGAATATTACAGTTGTTTCCATTTATTCCGTTGGTTTTACGTCTTATATTGTCATGTTTTATAGACTCCCACTGTGAAAATTTACCTTTGACATCAGCGTTTTTGTTTACATTTTTTTTATGTACACAGTTTATTTCTTACAGATCGGTACCTGTATCTTTACATGTTTAAATCAACAACCGGACAGATATATATGTGAAACTTTACATGTTTAAATCAACAACCGGACAGATATATATGTGAAACTGTTTCTCCAAGTTAGTAGTTTGGCAGTTCTTGAATGTCTGAAAAGATAAATTTTTAGTTTTAAATTCAGTTCATGTACACCATTGTTCAAAAGTCTATAAATCAAGAAAAAACTAATCCAGGTTACAAACTAAAACCGCCAGAAACACATCAAATAAAGAAGAAAACAACGGAACAACAAAAACACTGAAGTGTTACTAAAACAAATGCGAAAGCAACATACATAGAAACGATTTTTTTTAATAACACCTGCTTTTTCCCGACTTGGTACATTACATTTATAGACAAAAAATGTGGGTTGAACCTGGTTTTTATGGCTAGCCAAAACTCCCGCTTATATGGCAATGTGAAAATATCGCTAGAATGACATCACTACGTGACAGATATACAGAACAAAACAAACGCAAAAACACTCAGCACAGAGAAAGGAACAAATAAATAATAAAATAGTGGTTAAACATGTCAACCACAGAATAACAAGGAACCTCCATTAACGCCAGCAGAGAACATAACAAATATTAACTTATTTTGTAAAAATTGCTTGAATAATATATCTCGTTTTACATTATACGTCCGCATATTGCCCGTTAAGACTTACTTTATGGTAATCATTGATCCATGGTCTTTGCCACAGAAGGTACTACACGTTCATTATAAGATGACATCAGCTAAATAATGTTGTGAACAAAAGTGTGATGGTTACTGTTATCACTACTGTGAACTGATTTTGTGAAAATGTACCATTCTATCATTTGAATTATAACACAGTTTGAGTATATAAAACAAAGACTGCATACATATGTATTTTGAATGAATAGTAATGTGCGATATGAGCTGTTACAATTCTAAAATTTCATAGTAAATAGATTACAACAGAGACTATAGATATCCATCCCTAACGACAATTCAATATTTTAAACGATTTTGTATTGCAAAAAACATAAAACTTGTGTTTTATTTTGCAACAATTTCACAATAGCATTAATATATATGATTTATTTACGATTTTGTTCTTATATGTTGGTGTTGTGCACGTTTAAGACGTTTATAGTAATATGTAAGGTGAATAAATGTCATCACCTATTGTTTGTACGAACTATTTCGCACTATAAAATTTCACTTACAATTTTAATAAATTGTTTTCAGGAAAAACAAGATGACATTATTTGCTACGTGTCCAGCGACTCGTTCACTGTGCACTAAAATTGTTATTTTGCATATGTGGTTAAATACGATTGTATTTTATAATGTGTACGGGGATTGAAAGTCCTGAAAATATCATTCACCTATATATCTACTTAGTCGATGTTGTAAGAAATTAACTTTCGTCACTCTTTCTTTTTTTGGGAGGCATATCTTTGCAGTTTAAGTTGTTAATAAATAACCTATGTCAACATTGAAGTTTTAAATGGTACAACCAGAATAAAATTGAGGAATGACTGTAATATTTTTTTCAGTCTACGGAGAAATAACATAAAAAATGTGGTGTACATTGAAAATTGATTTATTTAGTGTGCATATAAGACAAAGAATAATATGCAAACATTACGACACACTTTCTCCATAGGACACCCTGTGGTTTTAAAGGGCGTACATCATAACTTATAACACATGGAATTAATATGCAGATGTTGCTCCAAAACATGTGTACAAATAAGCATGGAACGCAATACATGGTTATTGTTAAAACGAAAGACCCCGGTTTTAGAATTATGGTGGCCCGGTGTGGTAATTATGCATGACTTAAGTCACAATTGGATTTGCACCGTATGAGTTGACATACTAGTTCCTTTTTTCATTAATCTATTTTCGGTGCCTTCATATTTACATTTCTTAACAAGAATCTTTCCTTATTGATCCTTTCTTCCCTAGGCCAACATGGATTGAGAGGAAGGTGACTTAAGAGCATTACGATTATATTCTAGCGTTGTAGAATGAATCACCAACTTACTATTAACTACATTTATTTAAGCTGTTGACGTTTTTCAAATAACTTTGCAAATATGGTGTATGTCGCTACAATGGACTGACAGTTTAAAGTCTTTACATGCAGTATTTGTTTGAATGTCATATATCTTTCTCGAACCTTTGGAAGAGTTTGGTAAATATGAACACAAAAGCAAATATTCTAAAGTTTTTTTGCCAATAAAGGCGACTTGGTGAAGATGGTGGACAATTTATCATGTTTTTGTCAATTTTGTTCCGATCTAGCGTGGAAGGTGTGACCATTTATCAAACTTTCGATTATTAGTCCTTATAAACTTATTATCTTCTCTCTAATAGTGTAAACGTTTATGTCTTTGTATGATATTTGCATGGGAGAAGCTCTTATTAATGTCTTTTGTGTAAAGCCTCGTTTGTTTTGGTAGACAAGAAGTTCTTGTCATTGCGTTGTAACTGTATTTGTGATGAAAAATTCAAAGAGTCTAGCATATATTTCATAGGGAAACAGGTTGAGGAATGAATGTTAGCTGTATTTGGCAAAACTTTTAGGAATTTTGGTCCTCAATGCTCTTCGTCCCTTTTTTTTGCCTTTTTAACTTTTTTGGGTTTCGAGCGTCACTGATGACTCTTTTGTCGACGAAACGCGCGTCTGGTGTATATACTTAATTTAGTCCTGGTATCTATGATGAGTTTATTGGAAGAAACACATTATGTTCCTTAATTTATCCAGAAGATTTCCCGCTGGTCATCACTCTAGTTAGTTATTTGTTTAAGCATTAGGACTCGTGCAGTCAAAATCGTCTAGTTTATTATCCAACCGATTGTCTGAAATGTGGTCAACACTAAATGTGTCCAGTATTATAATACTTCATGTCAATATGTAAATGAATCGGAACCAAGAGAGGGGTTGGTGATGTTTTGAGAATTTACTGTTCGAATTTGTCCTTAAAAAGTTGAAGCAGGACGGGGCCACCTTTGTTCCCATTGCGTTGTAAAAACCTATAAATTTAAAAACCATCATTGAATGCAAAGTTATTGCCTTCTGATTACAAAGTTTGACGCAGGACTTCAGTTGGTAGATGTTAGTGCTGCGAGCATTCTAGACTTCGCCACAGTTTGCAATGCCAAAATCATTAGAACATCAATGTTGAGGGAAGTAACTATATGCGATACAAGGATTGATTCAAATAGTAAGGGGTTCAAGGATTTCAATGTGTTAAGCGTGTGTAATAATGTGATAATGTATGTGGGATGGTATATTTTCAATGCGTGGTAATAAGTCAATGAGATCTGACATTTTCTTTATCGGTTGGTCATTGACAGAAACTATTAGTTTTCCTGTATCATTGACCTTGCGTATACGTATTTCAGGCAGAATATGAAACGTTCCCGGTTCGATTTTCGGGATTTTGGTATTCAAATATCTTCATTTATATGACCCTTTTCACACATCACGTTAGGACATTGTGGTTATACTTTTGTTTGATATTTTGAATATAGTCTTATGTCTTATCAAATCAAAGAAAATTCGACTGGGTGTCTATTGAATATAAGCATATTTGCCCAAGGCAACAACACTGCCTTTATCTGCTGGTTTTATAGTCGTCTTAGTCTTAAGCAAGTGCATAGCTTCATTTTTTCATATGATAAATTATTGAAGATATGGGAAGTGGTGGTGGTAGTGGTTTTACATAGTTTTTATTATTTTTTAATGAAATCCTCTAAAGGTTGCACGGAAGTATTAACATTCCAGAATTTAGGTTTCCTTGTGTAACCTACATAAGTCAATGGTATCAGAACATTGTGATTGGCAAAATAGTACAACATATACTAGTACTGTACATATTTGCAGGTGTAAAAAAATATGAACAATTTTACATAAAGGTGAAAAATATTTTTAAAAACTTCACTGCATGATAAAAAGTCAAATTAAAAAAAATACTGAAATGCAAGAAGTCAAATAAAAAATACTGAAGTGCAAGAAGACAAAATTTAAAGCTCAAACACAACAAACGAATGGATAACAAATGTTATATTTCTGACTTGGTACAGGCATTTTCTGATGTAGAGAATAGTGGACGAGAAGCGTTTTTGGCGTATTGAATTTTAAACCTGATGCTTTTTGTTATATATTAATCATGTGTTTCTTTGTCTAATATGTTCTCCTATTTTATTTGTATTGTAGTCCTGTTATATTATATTGTCATTTCAATGCTATATTTAACATTGCCATTAAAGTGTGAGGTTTAGCATGCCACAAAACCAGGTTCAACCCACCATTTTTCACCATTAAAAATGTCCTGTACCAAGTCAGGAAGATGGCCATTGTTATATTATTGTTCGTTTCTGTGTGTGTTACATTTTAACGTTGCGTCGTTTGTTTTCTCTTATTTTTGAGTGTAAATTCACATTGCGATAAGACGTGTCACGGTACCTGTCTATCCCAAATTCATGCATTTGGTTTTGATGTAATATTTGTTATTCTCGTGGGATTTTGTCTGGTGATTGGTCCGTTTCTGCGTGTGTTATATTTCAGTGTTGTGTCGTTGTTCTCCTCTTATATTTAATGCGTTTCCCTCGGTTTTTGTTCGTTATTTTTTGTTTTTTGTCCATGGATTTATGAGTTTTGAACAGCGGTATACTACTGTTGTCTTTATTTATCAAACCTTGTTTTAAAGCTAGCTGAACAGGTGACAGGATGTATAAGTACAGTGTCACGTCATATATGTATCAAAGAAACATAAAAAGGCATATAGACAAAGCATATAAGCAGAATTTAAAGACAAGCAAACACAAATTTACAACACAATGACTCAAATAAACATAAAAAGGTATATAGACAAAGCACATTAGCAAAAATGAAAGACAATTTTTGTTTACAATAGCACAATACTGGATGTAAAATAACAGATACGTCATATGTATCAAATAAACATCAAAAGGCATAAAGACAAAGCACAATAGCAAACAGGAAAGACAATAAGATATTATTAGATAGAACAATAACACAATAGACATAAAAACACCAGTGGACTGATAAGTGTAGCAAAACAATTAAAAAGTCATCGTATTTATTCAAATGTATTTCTGAATACTGCAATGAATGTACTTCAGTTAATGAAATTAACGGTACCAATTTTCTTGCACCAGATGCGCATTTCGACAATACATGTCTCTTCAGTGATGCTCGTGGCCAAAATATTTGAAATCCAAAGCTTATATAAAAGATGAAGAGCTATAATCTAAAAGGTCCAAAAAGTATAGCCAAATCAGTGAAAGGAATCAGAGCTATGCATGAGGGAGATACATTCCTTAGTTTATTATTATTTGTAATATTATGTAACAGCAAATTTTAATAACCAAAAAATCCGTATTTTCATGCCAGTACCGAAGTACTGGCTACTGGGCTGGTGATACCCTCGGGGACTAAAATGTACATGTAGTTTCTTTGGAACATTTACTGGGTTTAGAAATCCACGAACTTTGATTCCAGGATCTTAGAGTTTCGACATCTTCTTGTTTTCTTTCTCGGAATCACTGATGTCCCCAAGTGTGTTCATTTAGACTTCGTAATAAACGTGTTCTCTAATTCTGAACGATCTATCTTATTTATATATTATTCATCTTCTACCTTTGTTTTATCTGAGCGTGATAAATGTAGACGAAACGTGCGTATGGCGTTACAAATTATAAGTATTGTACCTTTGATAACTATTATTTTTCAAGGCAATCTTCCAAACATTTATAATCAATATTGGCCACCATGGAATAGAAATTATGATCTTTTGTATGATTTATTCTCTGTCTCCAAATTTATGTAGTTTCGAGGAGACAGTGCTCTCGTTGGTTGTGAGCAATTCAGAATCAGGAAATTACTTTCCGCGATTTCGTACAAATTTTTGTGAATAAAAATAAACGATGCGTCGGCATGAAACATGTTTGTCAGCTTAAACGAACCTAGGTATTCATTAATCTGTTATGAATAGTTTGAATAGATTTTTCATCCGTGGTAAGATTTAAAGCTTTTAAAACAAGCTCTATTGGCGCATCGGACATGAATGTTTTCAAATCTGTTATGAATAGTTTGAATAGATTTTTCATCCGTGGTAAGATTTTTAAAAGCTTTTAAAACGCATCGGACATTCATGTTTTCAAATTTGATAAGTTATTTTCGGTTATAACTATTCAATTATCCAGTTTTCTAAAATATCTATAATAGGCATAATTGAAAATCGGGTCGTGTCATGTCACACTACGCGGTCTAAAAATTAGTATACATTTAAAGTTTACAAAACAACACCCATATTATAAAGAAATTCCTAACTGTTTAACGGAAGAGGTTCATAATGATAAATACAAAATATTTACCTGTAAACTACAGTACACAAAAAGCGAAAAACAAAATAAGCGCAAGTGAAATGCAAATCGGCGCTAAGGCAAGACGCCGTAAAATTACATTTTAAAAAATACTTTTAAGATATATTTTTTCGTCTAGCAATTACGTTTGTCACAAAGACATTAGCATATTATCTGTTGATGACAACATTTCAATCAACAAATCTTAAAAAATATACTGTCGATCAAAAGGTTCAGCATGCATGATAATTATAATTTTTCGCGTTTCGAAGTAGAGAGGAAAATTATTGCACTAACGGTTCTTTCAATATATGTATGGACACGTGATATTAATTGTAGTATCACGTGAATGGTCATTTTTGGCGGGTTAATTTCCCTATCAGACCATGTTCTCGCCAACTTTGAACTGGTCAAGTTCAGATTTAATGTTGGTTCATTAATATTTGATTTTTTCTTGTTTTTGTACGATGTATTGGTATTTTTGTTTGCTATTACACATGTAGATGATATTTTGTTAATGTAAACATAAGCTAACTTTCAGTGTTGTCCAAGTACACCTCTCGAGACGATCTTTCGAGCATTAGAATTTGGACACAGGTTTCCATATCGACCAAGGTAACTTGGTTGTTGGTGTTTCCTGGCCGGCGGGTTCGTTTATGACGGAGTCAATGTTTTCATTTTGTATTGAAAGCATTGTTTATATGTATATAGATATTATTTGCATAAAATATAATGTTTGTTATGATAGACTATAATAAAATCCGGTGTCCTTCTTGTCTTTTGGGCGATCGGCAATTATAAATTGTGTTTGATATATATATTGTTATATATAAGTATAGTGTGTACCAGTTTTAATCCACTGGACACGTACGTGGCGTTCAAAATGTCATCTTGTTGTTTACAGGAAAACGTGTGCATTAGTCACCTGTCATGACATTTATAACATTATTTAACCTTAACATTTTTTTAATCTCAATGTTTTATTATAGATTGAAGTGCTTAATGACGCAGCAAATAAACATGATAAACATAGGCTAACGAGATAAAACTGGATGCAAACTATGAAGGAGTTGAACTATGGGTTAAGTTGTTCGGTCTTCGTCGTACCATCTGTTTTCCACCAAACTCTATCAAAACATATCTGTGCTCTTTTATAAACTTTTTATTTCTGTTTACGTTTTTTTTGTAATTATAGCATCTTTTAAATTCATTAACTTTTACTGGATTTTGTATTTTGGATGTTGATGTGTGTACATCCTTGGCTGATAAATATTCGGCATTAATCGTTTCACGTTCCTGATAAAGTTGAATCTAAAAAAAATTCGAACGCATGACAATGTTGTTTTATTTTGTTTTCGAGTATATTAAATCAAACCTAAATATCTATTCCCATTTATCCAATACAGAATGTTTTGCACATGGCAACAAATAATTGATAAAAAGAAAACATGGCAAAATTAAAACAATCAGAATGACTAAATATTTTACTAGCATACATATTTTGCAACAACTAAAGCATCGAAAAATAAATAGAAAGAAAATAACACAGAGCGAATGTAATGTTTAAAAACTCTGCCCGAGCAGAAAAGCATAGCCTTTAAATAATTTCAAACAATGAATTATTGGTCACGTCAAGTGGTACGTAAAATAGTTCTAAAAGACTTCATTTAACGATAATATTAAAAACCTGCAATGTACATAAAATAATATTTGCAAGCAGAAAGTTGCTCGAAAATACATCTTTAATTTATTTCATGTGCACACGACATGCATAGATAAAATGTTTTCTCTTTATTAGTTCAAGTTACGTTTTAACACATCTTATATAGGGTCAATTAATTTTTGAAGCAGAGACAAACTGTTATAAGTATACAATCAATTTACAGTGTTTTGTAGACATTCACTCATACATAACTACTTGTGCAGGTGGACTATAACATTCGTAGTATAGAGTCATTATCTTAATTTTTAAAAGAATTGTCTACGTACAGTCTGTCATTTTTACGTGTATGACTAAAGAAAATTAATGCTCATCTTGACGCAATCAATGCGGTGATTCGTTTCCTTATGATATGTTTTTTAAGTTAATATACTTGTTTACAGAAGAACAGATACAAGGCATGTATTTTCCATATATAATGAAATAGGGTACCCCGTATCAAGGTAAAACAAATTGTCCATCTAGTTTGATAATTACAGAGTGTTATTTTCCTATCTAAACCATTAATTTTTAAGCAAAAAAGCGATTTCTTTTTATTTCTTTTTTTCTTTTTGTTAATTTCAAAAATTGGATTATTTTTTTAAATTAAATAAAAAATCGATATTAAAACTAAAAATGTAAAACTTAAACATGGTCTTCTTAAAACTTTGAATACATTTGCACATATTTGAATACTTAATTCTCATCTTTAAAATTAAGTGCCGACTTTTGTCATCAATTTCTGTACAATAAATTTGACCCCTGTATTCAATAAATCTTGATTTTTTAATGTTTCTAATTTGATCAGAATATTTTAATTATATGCATTTGCTTTGTAAATGAATGTTTTATGGATAATGTAACTGTTTTTCCTATTTCTTATATTTTATGATAAATTGGAGTTATAACTTGTGTATCGTTTCATTTGTTGATTAGCATGATTATTATTGTATCCACATTGTATTTATTGACTGAGCCCCGAAAGACGAAAGAAGTTGCTCACCATTTCAATTTTTACTGTACATTATGTATTCAACAACACACGAACCGATATGAAAGCTAATTTAGAAACTTTGTCATAGGGTGTGAATATTTCACTCGTCACCTCAGGGTGTGATCACATGTTCTATAAAGAAAAGTGTCTTATTGTTAAAAAGGTCTAAGCGATTTCTAAGTTCTTGAATACTTTAAGTAAATACTTCCTTTCTCCATCCTCTCCAGTTTTACTTATTATCCGCCTTTTTCAATTACCCAAACCCAGAAACGAGGCTTTTCTTTATAATCAATCAAGGCGTAAGTTCTACTCCAGTTATTTTGTGTCGGCGAAAACTCAATTTAATGTACATGTAGTAGTGTTATAATTTTGAATACAAGCAAAGGCTTTAAAGAAGTTGCTAAAATCTTTATCTGATCCCATTTGAATCATTAATCAAATAAAATAGTTATAAACATAATCTGGGGTATAAGCACTTACAGAATGTGGCCGTTTAAAACATGTTTGTGAACGCTTGAATCTCTATTGTAATAACACATTAGAACAGACTGTAAAATCAGTTGGGAAGAAACACACAAAGGAAACCAACATAATGACCATGGCTCAAGGTACCGATTACAGAGTACTCACAAAGAGGGAGTACACTCATCCGATTGTCAAGAAACGCAAAGGAAATCAACAAATCGACAATAACTCATATTTTAATGCAACTATATGTACACGATTTGTTTGTTTTGCAGTTTGATTTAGAAGAAATACCGACATAGCTAGATAATACAACTAATGATCTTATCACTAACACAATTATATATTAATATTCTTTTATATATTTTTTTTTATCTGTGACGTCACTTTTTGTCATTTTGTGGCGTTGATTAAATCGTGTGACGTACAGTTTGTGGGGCAGTAGTGCTGTATAAGTGTGCTGTTCTAGCTTGTTTTTATATTCGTTTTTATTCTGTTGTATTGTTTATTTGTGTGTGTCTATATCCTGAATGTTCTTGCATTGATTTGTAATGTATTCCTGTCATGTAATGCTGTCCTTTTAGTGTTATATTTAGCATTTCCATTTAAGCGCGACGTTCGGCTAGCCACAAAACCAGGTGCAACCCATCATTTTTTTCTAAAAATTTCCTGTGCTATGTCAGGTCAATGGCAGTCGTTATCTTATTGTTCTGTGTGTGTTGGATTGTCGGTTTTGTGTACTGCACTTCAGTGTGTCTGCTTTGTTGTTGTTTTGTTGTTATAGGTCATGTGTTTTCCTCGGGTTTAGTTTGTATCCCGGATTCATTTTCTATTAATCGAATTTTTTTTTACTTTATTCATAGTACAAATTCAAGAGTGATCACAGGGAGGGTCTTCAAGCTAGTTTAACGACAATAACAGCGAAAACTTGTTATATATGTTCTCATAAACCGAGGTTGCTCTTTGACAAATTAAACCGGAAAATTCATTAAATACTCCATGTGGTAAAATACACTGACCTCACACAAATTTGATTTTACAGATGTGTTTTTAACGCTCTAGAAAATTATATAAAAATCTAGGTCTCTAGTAGATATCTTTTTATATGAACTACAGCTTTCTATACTTTTTTTGAGAAAGCATCGTTTAACCCGTTCTTTACCATTTTCGTTTACAAAACGAAAAACTAGGAGTTCTCTCCTTGATTCAAAATATTGCTCATCTTGTAAAAATATCATTCAAATAGAATCATATTCAAAACAGTGTGGTCCTGGCCATTAATTGACGACCTAAATTATCCCATTGAACTGGACAGATTAGGTGAACGTTTGTCTGTAACGACCATTGCTCACTTCTTACTTATTAAAGTGAGAGGGTTAGCGCTATAGAACCAGGTTTAATCCACCATTTTCTACATTTGAAAATGCCTGTACCAAGTCAGGAATATGACATTTCTTGTCCATTCGTTTTTGATGCGTTTTGTTTTTTGATTTTGCCATGTGATTATGGACTTTCCAAATTGATTTTCCTCTGAGTTCAGTATTTTTGTGATTTTACTTTTTATTATAGAATTTAAATTGTGGGGTCATCAAAGGTTCTTAACGCCTTTAATAATAAAATGGTTCGAAAAATTAATCAGGAATAACCTTTATGTTTTGATTTATATTATTGATATAAATCAACACATCGTATTATTCCGGATTCGTTTTTCGAATTGCTTTATTTAGGTGTTGAGAACCTTTGGTGACCCCACAGATTCAGTGTCTTTAACAAGTACATAGTGAGCAGTGATTGTTACCGACAAACGTTCACCTAATCTGTCCCAGTCAATGGGATAATTTAGGTCGTCAATCAATGGCCAGGACCACACTGTTTTGAATATAATTCTATTTGTAGGAATTGAGATTTGATATGAGAACATGTGTTGGTAAAATTTATCTCTTTTAAATTTTTGTTTACACTGATTTCAATGGCTTTTTGTGACATTCAGTACTTTACAAGTTTGGACATTTTGATGAACTTTCTTTCTGTAATCTCTTTACAAGTGTCAATCAATTTGATGCCGAAAAATCAAAAATAGAGACAGTTTTGATAATTTTGCCGTTTTTGATCCGTTTTTGATCAGTTCAAACTTAGAGTTTAATTAAACAAACTGATTTTTTTTATCTTCTTTCCATCCAAAAATATCTAATGTTATATTTAAATTATATATATTTTTTTCTTATTATTAAGAAAATGAAGAAGTTGACATACATAATTGTATAATTATAAAAGTCTATATAGGCTTTTACTGATCGGATTGCATTTGATCTGCATATTTAATCGCAAAATCATGTGTGTCCACTGACTGCATGTTCTGAATAATCCTTATTATATATATGATGATTAGACATACATATGGCTTCACAATAAAATCTTAACAACTTTAACACAAACGTACGGGTGTCATACTTTTCATACAAGTCTAAAGTGATACAAATATAATTATGTATATCAAATAAAAGTGCCTAGAAAGTCAATCTAACAATTTTAGAGTAGATTTGATTCGCTACTTCCTCTCCGGCCGGATCTTGAACCTGTACTTTTCACTACATACTGCTGCGACTACACCGATTAGCATTGCGCACATACCTTATCCCCACTCCTAATCATTGCTGATAAAAAAAATATCAGCCTCGTTGTGGGAGGTGTTACCTTTTAGTAGAAATTAAACAAGATCATCTAGACTGCAACATTGACTCAACCTCGGTTATCGATCTATTTTATATCATACAAATCTAATGTGACAACAGTTACCTCCCTTACAAGCATACGTTATTATGTAACCATAGATTCATAGTGCGCTATAACTGTTATTTCAGTCTCCTGACTTTTGACAGGCACGATGTAGATCATGGACCCTAAATCCGGTCATTTGTATCTGTTTTTGGTTTTTGAGCATAGCTTCATCTTCAATATTCGGGTTAGTGTTGTCAAAAACATGGTAACTGAGTGGCCAACCGAAATTGAGAACAGCAGTTTCAACAATTGATTACGCTTTGACCTCCAACATATAGCAACATTCATATTAAAAGAGATATTCATACCATATGTACAACTAACTCACGATACAGGTTTGTAATGGTTAATAAAAAAACACCATTCACTTGTAATCTGCATTTACCCTATCAGCGAAAATGAAAAACAAAATCAACACAAGTGAAATGCAGATCTACATCAACGCAAACCACCGTAAAAATTACAATTACTTTGAAAAGATTGGTTTTTTTTCGTTTTGTCTTAAAGTTTGTCACAAAGAAATTGGCATATTGACGGTCGATGACGACTTTCAATCAACAAAACTTTACAAATATGCTGTCGATCTAAAAGTTCAGCATGCAAAATAAAACAAATTACCACTAAACATGTGGCATACAAAATGTCATCTTGTTGTTTTGACAGAAAACGTGTGCATAGTCATCTGTCATAGCTTTTAAAATATTTTTCAGCTCAATTTTATTTTAATCTCAATACTTTATTATAGATTAAGGAACTTAATGGCGAAGCAAATATACATAAAACATACACATTTAGGCAATCGAGATAAAACTGGATACAAAATATGAAAAATTTGAACTAAAGGTTTAATTGTTCGGTCTTTTATGTACCATCTGTTTTCCCGCATAACTGTTTATCAATCAATGTTTGTGTTTTTTTCTTACTTTTTCTTCATGTTATTTTTCAATTATAGTATCTGTTGTATTCATTATCATTTTTATGGGTTAGGTAAGATTTCGAGCTTGGCATAGTTTACTGACCGATTTTAGAAATGCAACATAAGATTATTCTTTTTTAAATTTTTAAATGAATGTGTCACCGTCAAAAGCAATGACTGCCTGTAACAAAGACCAAAATGAAAGGTCAACCAATTCTGTAAGACATGTTTGGGTTCTGTGTTACGCCTACTGATTTTGCATTGGTCCGACCCATTATAATGCGGTTGAAACTTTTGATGATTTTCTTCAGTCGATTCTTTGGCAATTCAGTTTATGGGAAACGTTAATGGCACGAATCTTTGCGTCATGGCATTCGTTAATTTGATAAGCAGTTGACGTTGCTGCCGTGAACATTTCTCGCAGATGACGTTGCGTAATCATATTCTATTGACGTTGCGTTGTCACTTCATGTTGATATGGTCATTGGTGGTCAGCATTAAATCCAATCTACCTGTATCGTTGTCGGAAGGACAGTTAGACAAATTGCAGAAGTCAAACTGTATGATAGCAGTAATTTTATGGTTTTATTCCTCAGTCTTGGTAATATGGAGATGTAACATTTTAAAACAGATTCGAGTGTGGCCAAGTACTTATGATTCGCCTGGCCTTTTTCAATTACCCAAACCCATAAACGAGGCTTTTTTTTAATATCAATCATGTCTAGCTGCTACTCCGCAAGCTCAGTTTAAGGTATTATTGTTGTTGTTTTTTTTAATACAGAAGACTTTTAAGAAGTTGATAAAACCTCTGACTGATCCCATTTCAATCATTGGTCAAATAGAATAGGGATAAACATAACCTTGGGTAAAATCACTTCAAGAATGAGACATTTTTAAACATTGTTGTGAACGTTGAATTTCCATCATAATAACAACATTAGAACAAACTGTAAAAATCAGTTTGGAATGGATAGACTTATCAGATTAGTACAAAATGCTCTAGAAAATTATATAAAAAACAATCATATAGATTATTTTATATGAACTACATAATTTTCATATTTTTTTGTTTAACCTGTTCTTTGCCGTTTTCGTTTACAAAATGAAAAACCGCGAGTCCTGTACTTGATTCTCAAATAATTGCTCATCTTGTAAACATATTGTGTAATTAATTGTAGGAATTGAGATTTGATATAAGTACATGTATTGGTAAAATTTATCACTTTTGATATTTCTTTACACTCACTTCAATGGCCTTTGGTGACATTTAGTACCTTACAAGTTTCAATATTTTGATGATCTTTATTTCTTTAATTTATTTGTAAGTGTCAATTTGATGCCGAAAAATCAAAAATAGAACTATAATTGACAGCTTTTACCATTTTACCCTTTTTGAACATTTTAAACTTTGGAATTTAAATAAACAAACAAAATTCTCTTTTTTTTTCTTTAGTTCTAACAGCTTTGATATAATGCATTTTTTATTTATGCCTTTTATCCTATATATATGAAACTGCTATTTCCTATTCTAAAACTCTTTCGGTCTTTCAACTCAGATGCAAACCTTAATGATGGTTCTCGTTTCAAATCATATCATTTTAACAAGTGCAAAATTAACGAAATTCTCAAGGCAAAATAAACACTTAATCTTTGTATCTTTTATTATAAAAACAATTAACTGAAATTATTAAGTATTTAAGTACGTATACTGCTCTTTATACCTTGCATTTAATTCATTTTTTTTTTAAATATTTCATCAACCTTAGGATTTTAGTTTTCCTTCATGAGTTTAAGCATGGTGAAATCAAATATCAATTGCAAATCCTATACGAATGAGTCCTCATAGCCAGAAATTAGGTGTAAAAACAAAAACAAGCAACAATGCAACACGCACATAAACGAGTTATAAGACTTGGTACATGACATTTTAGAAAAATAATGGGTTGAACCTTGTTTTGTGGCTAGCTAAACCACGCGCTTTTATGTATAAAAAAGAAAATGTGGTATGATTGCCAATGAGACAACTATCCACAAAAGACCAAAATGACACAAACATAAACAACTATAGGTCACCGTATGGCCTGCAACAATGAGCAAAGCCTTTATGGCATTGTTAAATATAACACAAAAATGACAATATTACATGACAGGAATACAGCGCATTGTCATTTTCCACAAGACAATACAACATAATTTTAGTTTTTTAAATGGCATCTGCGCCTGCAATCACACTGTATAACCATTCCAACCCCAACTGACGAACGTTAATATAAATTTCTTATTAGTAAACACATTGTTACAAAACTAACAATACGGGTGTTGGTGGTGTATTTACTACAGGGTGATGATATGGCCGTCAAGTTTGGATATTGAAACCAAGACCAACTACAGTTACGGAAACAAGGAAACAAGAAAAAAACTTAGCTCGTCTGGTAAAATTAGAGAACTACCAAACAAATGCAAGCATGAATCGTGTCAAAGAAGACTAAACGCAAGCTGACAACAGGAAAATTATTCTGAGCACGAGAACACACCTAAAAGGAGAATGCTGGAAACCGGAAAGCTTGCTAGCTATTAGTGAATGTAGATAAACTGGTTATTGTTTACACATTACCATTACAGGTAAAACATTTGTATATTCGGATAGGAACGATGAGAAACACCAAGAAGAACCAATTTTAATGAGTAGAAACAAAGGCAATAATAGAGTCTACCACTATAAACGAAAGAATGGTGCGAAGGAACCCATCATCCAATGCTATGCTCCAACAAATGAAGCAGATGATTAAGAGAAACCATATTTCTATAGAGCTATATAATCTGATATAAAAATAAATGCCAAAACATAATGTTACAATAGTGATAGGTGATTATACGGGGCGCCGAATCGGACTCTTATGGTTTTGTACAAAATTCAATTTTCTCATAACAAAATCATTTTTGTTTTACAAAACTATGTGATACAGACTTGATTTATGAGAACTTCAATATTGTGATGACAAAGTTCTTTTTTGTAGACAAAATTCATTTTTGTCATGACAAAAGGTGTGCAAATATAAACTTATTTGCATACAAACTTGTCTTTTGTTTCCTAATATGGAAATTAAAACACAAAATTCAAATGTGTGAGACAAGATTCAATTTTGTGAGACAAAATTGACTTTTGTGAGACAAAATTAAATTTTTGGAGACAAAATTCAGTTTAGTGAGTTTTGTGAGACAAAATTCAGTTTCGAGAAACAAAATTCAATTTTGTCAATTTCGTCACACAAAAGTCAATTTTGTGACGATAAAACTATGTTTTGTGACGACAAAAGTCAATTTTGTAACGACAAAAGTGACAAAAGTCAATTTTGTCTCACAAAAACTGAATTTTTCCACAAACGTCAATTTTGTAGACATAACTGAATTTTGTCTCACTTGAGTCAATTTTGTAGAAAAATTTTTGTCTCACAAAAGTCAATTTTGTCTCACAGAGGTCAATTTTGTGTAACAAAAGTCGATTTTGTATGCAAATTAGTTCACAGAATCCAAACCTAACTAAATTGCATACAAAATTGACTTTTTTTGCCCAATATTAAAATAAGGTAACAAAAGTCAAGTCTGTGTGACAAAAATGAATTTTGTCATGACAAAAGTGACTTTTGTCCACTGAAAGATAATTTTGTGACAAATTAAATTTGTAGTATTCTACAAATTTTGTTAAACTGAACTTATTTTGTTGAACAAAAGTCACTTTTGTACGTACAAAATTGAATTTCTAGTACAAAACCACAAGAGTCCCATTTGGCGCCCGTAATTAGAACGCCAACGTTATTATGTAAATTATTACATCGGAAATACAAGCTGACATGGATTTCTTCATTTGGTAGAGACCAGAATCAAACAGACCATTTTGGATCCGGCTAATATGTTTAATTCCGCCACATTATTTTTGTATGTGCCTGTCCAAAAACAGGAGCCTGTAATTAAGTGGCTGTCGTTTGTTAAATTATTATATATTTGCTTATGAATAAAGCCGTTAGTTTTCTCGGTTGAATTGTTTTACGCTGTCATAAGGGAGCCTTTTATAGCTTACTATGCGATATGGGCTTGCTCATTGTTGAAGGACGTTTTATCATGAATCGAAAATAGAAAGGATCAAACACATGTGTACGTGTTTATGAGGGATACATGTGTTGCAAGTGAACAACCATCATATAGTAATTGCAAACATCAAAGTAAAACTTTTAAATAAAGTTGTCTACCCTTGTAAAGGTGAAAAGGATAGTGTTGCTAAATTATAAGACATAAAATTAGGAAGAGTTTAATCTGGAAAAAAAACAGTGCCAGAGGCTCCTGACTTGGGACAGGCGCAAATCAGACGGGAGTAAACATGTTTGTGAGATCTCAACCATCCCCCTATACCTCTAGCCAATGTTGGAAAGTAAATGCATAACAATACGCACATTAAAATCCAGTTCAAGAGAAGTCCGAGTCTGATGTCAGAAGATGTAACCAAAAAAAATAAACAAAATGACAATAATACATAAATAATAACAATCTACTAGCAGTTAACTGACATGCCAGCTCCAGACTTCAATTAAACTGACTGAAAGATAATGATTTCATCATATGAACATCAGGCACAATCCATCCCGTTAGGGGTTTAGTATCACACCATTATAACATATATGAGAAGAACATAACCCGTGTCATGCCAACAACTGTTTTTTTAATAAATGTGTTTAGTTCCGATGTAAAGACCCTATAAGTGAATCAATATTAACGCCGAAATATGCAATCTTTAATGACCTGACAACAGTATCGTAACTATATCCCTTCTTAATAAGTCTATTGTTGGTTATACGTCTGTTAAAAGTAGAATTTTATGTTAAACTCTATTTGATATACAGATTTTTGGCATATTATAAGAACCAAATCAAAAAAGGAAAAGTGTCTGACAAAATGATCATTATCATAGAACATTTTCCACCTGTAAAAACATTTCATAGTCTGCACAGTTTTCAGTAAAACTAAAAGGCGTCGCGCAAGTTTGTTTTATTCTTTGCTTATGCGCATAGCATTTTTTTTTAATAAAAAGCCAAACCAAACAAACAAACAAACCAGCTGAAGGACGCATCCAGGTGAGGGAATTTCTCGTTACAATGAAGACCTGTTGGTGACCTTTTGCTGTTTTTTTTTCTATGGTCGGGTTGATGTCTCTTTGATACATTCCCCATTTCCATTCTCAATTTTAATTTTAGGTATGATTTAAAGGACGTTAGAATCATCCAATTAATTTTTTTCTTCTATTACTTAATCATATGTTGTTTACAAATCATTCTAAAGAAGTTAAGGGAAAGGAGCGAATGCAGCTACATAAGGTTATCTTATGTTTTAACTCATTTCATTCTATTTTTAGTTCCTTTCTACATAAGTGCAGAGGAGAACTACACATGTAAACTTCTAGCATTTGTCACCAACATGAGTACAATATTATACTTTTTGAAACCATTTTTGTCAATTTTCATTTTCCATTGTCTAAATTATTCATGTGTTGTTTCCGTATATTTTATGTTTCATTGCCCATATGCTGTTTCCGTATATTTTAGCCGCTCGTCTTGAGCCTACCCATTGGATTCGAACACACCCATTATAGCAATAAAATTATACTATATTGCGATTCGTTGCTCTTAACATACCAATTAACAGACCGGGCTTTATCCATCCGACCCATTAACAGACCAGGTTTAAATAAAGATTGATTTATGATACGAACATACAGATTTTCGTGTATATTTTTCACACAATGATATCAGTATGGTTAACAAACATAATGCCTATCTTTTTTCGATGTATAAATTATTGCATGCAAGTAAATTCAACCAACGTGTCATTTTGTGTACTTTATGTGTGTGTAAAATGTGTATAAATTTATTGATGAGTAACCCGCCTTTTCATTTTATAGATCGTACATTGAAGCTAGAAAAATAATAATTACACCACTGCATTCAGAACATTGAATTGTTTTATTAGACATGAATAATTTTTATAATAAGAATATATTTAAAAAGTTATACAATGAAACATGCTGAACTTTCTATTATTTTCTCGATAACACATGATTAACAGACTGTTTTTTGTCCATGGATTTATGAGTTTTGAACAGCGGTATACTACTGTTGCCTTTATTTAGCCAACCTGATTAACAGACCAACCGCCCATGTAGCCGCATACTCAATATAAATTAACCGACCAATCTCTCGGTTAGCCGATTGCCGGCCGTGTAATTGCTCGTTCCTATTCTGAAACTCTTTCATTCTTTCAACTTAAATGCAAGTCTTAAGATGATTCTCATTTCGAATAATATTTAATAGAAATTAAAAACGGAACGAAATTCTCAAGGCAAAACAATCCCTCAATCTATGTACTGTATTTATTATTAAAAGCATTATCTGAAATTCTCAAGTATTCAGTACGTATACTGCTTTTTAAACCTCGCATAAAAAAAAAATCAAAATGTTTCATCAACCTTTGAATTTAAGTTTGCCTTCATGAATTCAAGCGTGGTGAAATCAAATATCAATTGCAAATCCTACACTGATAATTCCTAATGCCAATTATCACATATTAAAATGTGTAAATTGGATGGAACTCACAAGGCAGTAGAATTTTTTTTTTTAAATGTGTTAAATCTGTTAACAGTATTATAAAATTGACACTTTCTTTTCCTTGCATTAACTTCATATTTCAAAGAATCTATAAAATTTAAATTATTATTTAAATCCTTTAAATTTGACTTTGATCGTTGGAGTCTAGAAATTACAAAATTAAATATTACCAGTCATGGTAATGTCCGCGAACATTAAATTATAATCCTGGTACCTTTGATAAATGTTTCCTTCATTGTTAATAGTTTGTTACTTTTTAAAGTATTAATTTTGCATTTCAATGTGAACAATATTAAGTAAAGGCAACAGTATTATACAGCTGTTCGAAAGTCATAAACCGGTTAGAGAAAACAAATCCGTGTTAAAAAATAAAACTGAGAGAAACACATGAACTGTAAGAGGAAAACAATAGAAACTCTGAAGTACACCAAAAAACAAGCGACAACGCAACACTCACACATAAACGTATTATAAGACTTGGTACATGACATTTTAAAAAAATAATGGGTTGCACCTTAATTTGTTGCTAGCCAAACCTCGCGCTTTTATGGCATTGTTAAATATAACCCTAAATGTTTTCACCACAAGACAACACAACATAATTTTAGTTTTTTAAATGGCATCTGCGCCTGTAATCACACTGTAGAACCATTCCAACCCCAACTGACAACCGTTATTATAAATTCCTTATCAGTAAACACATTTTTAGTAAGTAAGTAAGAAAGTAAGTAAGTAAGTAATGACTTTATTTAAAGAGGGTGACTCAATTAGCTTTCGCTAATCTACCTTGAGGCCTTCATAAAGAACAAACAGTACAAATATTACAAAGCTTACAGTTTCTAACATAAATGCACTATTCATACTAACTATAAACTACCTGTAGAACAAGAGGAAAATAAATGCATATATATATATATACATAACATACAATTCATTGGAATATCTGAGTAAGTTGTTATAAATCATTTATAGTCAAGAAATCAACACATTTTTGTTTAAAGTGTCAAGGTTTTCACAACATTTTATTTCATTTTGTAGTTTGTTCCAAAGTATAGATGAGCTATATGCAAAAGATTTCTTCATGGAATTTGTGTTCGGTCGTACAACAGCTAAAAGAGGGAAGAAAGATAGCAAAGGGACAGTCAAACTCATAAATCTAATACAAACTGACAACGCCATGGCTAAAAATGAAAAAGACAAACAGAAAAACAATAGTACACATGACACAACATAGAAACCTAAAGAATGAACAACACGAACCCCACCAAAACTAGGAGTGATCTCAGGTGATCCGGAAGGGTAAGCAGATCCTGCTCCACATGCGGCACCCGTCGTGTTGCTTATGTGATTACAAATCCGGTAAATAGTCTAATTCAGTAGGTCAAATTCATGAAAGGGAAGGGGATTGTAGTTACGACGTAAGGAACATATCCTTTATCATTTGTGAAACGGTTATTCCATAACGGTCAAACAACTCGTGATGGCGTCCGTAAAATTTACGAAGGGATGATTTCAACGTCACCATTTGGAACTCTTGGTTTAATAGCTTCCTTGTGAGCAGTAACCCTCTATCAAGAAAATCATGATAGGAAATGCAAGCACGGGAATATCGTAACAATTGGGAGATATATACCCCGTATGCAGGTGCTGCTGGAATGCTGCTACTTAGAAATGGAAAGTTCACAATTTGAAAGCTGAAATCATTTCTTTTGTCGTAAAGTTTTGTCTATAACCGACCCTCATTGTCAATTTCTAGATGTAAGTCAAGATATGAAGCCGACTTAACTGTATCTGTAGTATCCTTTATCTCCAATTCGATGGGATAGATGCGTTCCACATAGTCACCAAATTTTGAATTGTTTAGTGAAAGAACGTCATCTATATAGCGGAAAGTAGAGTTAAAGGATATTGCTAACTTCTTATCTTTCTTCCTAAGAAGTTCCTGCATGAAGTCAGCCTCATAATAATAAAGAAACAAGTTAGCAAGTAGAGGGGTACAGTTTGTTCCTATTGGAATGCCGACAGTCTGAAAAACACGTCCTCCGAACGTAACAAATATGTTGTCAATCAAGAAATCAAGCATCTTGATAATATCGGTTTCAGAGAATTTTTTGTTTGAATCAGAGTGATTCTTTACAAAGTAGGATTTATCCCTCCCTAAGACAAGATACTTGTATCTACGTTGGCTATTCTTTTTTTATGAAGCAAAGTAATACCAACTCCTTTAATTTGTCTTTTAGTTTGGAATGTGGAATACTTGTGTAAAGAGTAGAAAAGTCAAATGTTTTAATACTGTTACAAGATGAAAGAGAGTTAGATTGTATGTACTCTAAAAGATCTTTGGAATTTTTAAGTATCCACATCTGATTCACGCCACCTCTAGAATAGGCAGTTTCACAATAACCTTGGAGCCCGTCTTTGATTGCTGATAAAACAGATGTTAATAATTTAGAAAGGGTTCGTGGAGCACTTGGAAGACCCAGCAATATACCGTTGTTTGTAAGGACACTTATGTAGTTTAGGTATCCAATTCAGTGATGGAAGATCCAGTTCTTCATCTTTGGTTGAAATACCAAAGGAACAAAGAACAGACCTATGATTATCCAGGATTTCCTCTTTGGTAAGTGTCGTGAGGGTATATATTGAGTTTCCAAGTGAATTGTCTATACCTAATTCGTTTATCAAGCAATTAATGTAATGACTTTTACAGACAAAAACGATGTTATTTGGGGCTTTGTCTGCGGGGACAACAACATATTTATCATGGAGGTCGGATAGGTGTTTAGCAACATTTTGGTCTTTGAAGATTGACGTAGCATGGGCATTAATGGACCAATTCAGTTTCTTAATTCTGATTTGTATTAACGACCTCACTGCTCTTTAAATAAATTTATGCTAGGTGTTAGTATTGGTGCATCAAGAATAATCCTTGCAGCTCTTTTCTGCATTTTAAGAATTTTTTATATCCGTCCTCATAGCAATTTCCCCATATTGAGCAACAAAAATCAAATATGGGCAGAATATTAGCATTATAAAACAGCTTTCTACTACTTATATCCAAAAATTTCTTAATTTTAGATAGCAGTGCGATATGAGAACTTAAGTTTTTACATACATAGTCAATTTGAAATTTCCAGTCCAAATTTTTGTCAATATATACATCCAAAAGTTTCTGTATTTCAACGCGTGTGATTGGGCTATCTTGTATACATATATTCATATCATTTCCTAGCAAATTACGTTTCTTATTTGTTCCAATAAACATAGAAGTGGTTTTTGAGGGATTTATAACCATCCTATTGTTCAGACACCAATTATTTATGGTGTTGGCATCGTAATTGAGTTTCCTTTCAATCTCTTCCTTATTTGTTCCATATGTATGAAGTGTTGTATCATCAGCATACATATCAATGGATGTATGAGTGGCTTCTAAAGTCATGTCATTTATGAAAAAGACAAACAAAAGGGGACCTAAAATGGACCCTTAGGGAACCCCATATTTGATACATTTAGATTCTGAGGCTGTATTACCAGAGCACACTTTTTGTTTTCTATTAGACAGGTACGACTCAAACATTTTATTGAATGATTAGAGACTTTGTATAAATGTAATTTATGGCAGAGAATGTTGTAATTAACGAGATCAAATGCTACAAATATAACAATACGGGTTAATGTGGTGTTTTTACTATAGGGTAATGATATGGTCGTCAAGGTTGGATATTGAACCCAAGACCAACTACAGTAACGGACACAAGCCAACAAGAAAAAAAACTTAACTCGTCTGGTAAGATCAGAGAACTACCAAACAAATACTACCATGAATCGTGTCAGTGAAGACTAAACGCGAGCTGACAACATGAAAAGTATTCTGAGCACAATAACATACCTAAGAGGTGAAAGCTTGCTAGCTATTAGGGAATGTAGATGAACTAGTTACCATTACAGGTGAAACATATGTATATTCGGATAGGAACGATGAGAAAAAACAAGGAGAACCAATTTTAATGAGTAGAAAACAAAGGCAGTAATAGAGTCTACCACTAAAAACGAAAGAATGGTGCGAAGAAACCCATCATTCAATGCTATGCTCCAACAAATGAAGCAGATGATGAAGAGAAAACATAGTTCTATAGAGCTTTATAATCTGATACATGTATAACAAATAAATCCCAAAACATAATGTTACAATAGTGATAGGTGATTATAACACCAATGTTATCATGTAAATTATTACATCAGAAATGAAAGAATTATGTGACGTACTGGTATGGCAAAACTAATGACAATAGAAAACGCACAAAGATGTGTGTGGAAACAATAACTTAGTTATGGATAGTAATATCTTCCTTCATAGACAGATACAAAGGCTTGCATGGATTTCTCCAATTGGTAGCGACAAAACCAAATAGACCATTTTATCATAAATCGAAAGTAGAAAGGCTCAAACAAAGATGTACGTGTTATGAGGGGTTCATGTGTTTCGAGTGACCAACCACTATCTAGTTATTGCAAACATCAAAGTAAAACTTTTAAAAAAAAGGTTGCCTACCCTTGTAAATGTGAAAAGGATATTGTTGCTAATTTAAAAGACAAAAAGTCATGAAGAGTTTAAACTAAAAATGAAAAACAGGCTACAGCTAATAACAAATTCACAACTGACAATTCAAACACAATATCCGTCATTGATGAATGGTAGTACTTACATAAATTCCATATCGAAGCCAGTGAAAAGGTACAAGGATTTAGACGACAAGAACACAAAGAACGGATAACTTGGAAATTGATAAACGAAAGAATATAAGCGAACAAGAGGAATTTAATGGAAGACATAAAAAGAAAAAAAGTAAAATCACAACAATACTGAACTCCGATGAGAATTTAAAAAGGTAAGTCCCGAATCAAATTACAAAATCAATAGCTCAAACAGATCAAACTAGAATAGATAACAACTGTCATTTTCATGACTTGGTTCAGGCATTTTCTTATTTACAACATTGTGGATTAAACCTGGTTTCATAGCTAGAAGAGAAAGTTCATCTTCAAATCAGAAAATGGGACAGTTGATTTCAACAATTTAACAAACAAAGTGGTATAAAAGCTCAAAAAAGCATGTCAATTAAAGACAAAAACAACAAAATACAGAACAGAACGAGAACAATACTTAAGATAGAAGAAACATTTTCAAGAAGTTCTTAACCGATAAGATCTGGAAGAACTAGAATATATTCTTCAAGTACCAAGGACTTATATATAGATACAGATTAAACTTTAAAAACAAGAATACCTGAAGCAATTAAAAAATTGAAAAAACAAAGCAAAAAACACACCAAGCACCCAACAACTTAATATACATTTTTTAAGCCAGTTCACGAGCTAGCAGCTGATACTTTACACCCATTATTCTCAAGAATATAAGAACAAGCTGTTATTCATATGAGTTGGTCTGAAGTCAACATCATAACAATACCAATACTAGTAGACTTGACTAACTGCAACAACGGAAACAAATAGATCAAGCCATATTCTCGTAACAGAACACGATATTACATGTTTTTTTTTATCTATCTACATTTCAAACAACTTCAAATAAAGAGAATATGTATGATGCGGGAGCATTATATACCAACATCTTATTAAAACGAAGAGGGTAGAATCTCTTCTATGCTTAAAATAATAAGGACGTGGTGTTTTTTGCGGATTAATGTCAGTGAGAATTCAGAATAATAAAGACTACACTTTACTCATTAAAATTGAATTTAAGATATATGTTTAGCCTCGTTACCTTTTACTGCGAAATAAGACGTCACACTACCGATATTTTATATATGATGTCCTTAAACTATGCTGAGATATTGCTAGCTTTGATAATTAAAAAGAATCAATGATTTATAAATCATTTGTAGGCTTTATTTAGTAATTATTTACCGTAATAATAATATGAAACGCCACTAACCATAAACTCAAAGGATGGATATAAGACATGAATCCATTAGATTTAATACCAGCTTTATCTTCGTATTAGAATATTACATAAAGGTTGCTTGAGAAACAACTGTAATAGAAATGGCGCTAGGTGTTTGGATATCATGCCTTGTCGTCACCTGCATGCTACTATCGTTTCATGGATGTTCTATATATGTTTCTATTACTTCTAAAGAACTACAGAAGAACAGGTTTCTTCTGTTAGCTTTATATCTAAGTCTTAGTGATTCTGTTATCGGACTTGGTTACATATACATCAGCATTCTAAATCTTCTTAACAACCAAACAGTAGAATATCGTTATCAATGCATGTTTATAAAACACTTTGTATCAGGTGCTGTGATTTCGTCTTTGATCCAAACGTTGATAATATGTTTGGAGAGACTGAATGCGACATTTGTACCAAAGCTTAAAATTTTACAAATACTTACTAGCAATAAAACCGTTATTATTTGTTTTGTTTTATGTCACATATTTGCTGTGACAAGATTTATTATAGATGCTCTTTACGGTCGTATGGAACCTTGTCATGTTAAGCAGACGACTCACCCAGTAGCTCTTTTTTCCCATGACGTACCTGCTATGATCATCGTCAGTTTCATCGTCATTTTGTACGCGATTATTCTCGCAAGAGTTAAAAAACAACAACAAAAAATAGGGATTCAATCATCTACAGTTGAAAATCAGATAGGCAGAAGGAAATTAGAAACACAAAGAATGCGCCGGAATAATACGACCCTTGGAATAATTATATCCGTTGCATTACTTGCTGTTCTACCGCGTAGTATTCTGGTATTTTATGTGTACAGTATAGAGGCATCTGACGAAATTATGTCCTTATTATGGATTGCTAACAATATATTCATGTTATTTAATCCACTGCTTGATCCAGTGATTTATGTCCTGAGAATAAAAAAATATAGGCAACATTTGAGATTCTGGAAGTCAAATAAGGTATCAACTATTAACACAAATACATCAGTACCGTCATAGAGAATATGGAAGAGGTATGAAAATTAAAACCAAAACCAAAATTAACATTTTCAGAGTAAATCAAAGAGTATAAAATCTGCTCTATGTTTGACAATGGTAGCATTAATTGTAATATTATACTTCCATGGTTTAATGTTCTATCTTTGAACCTTTTTACACAGGGACTTTTATTTTTATGACAATGCGTGTGTATTTTTTGTTTGTAATGTATATGTGTGGAGAAAGGAGTAAAATGACTTTATTTATAATACAGAAAAGTGTTCTTTTTTTCAATATATGATCACCATTTTGTTAAATCTTATAAAATGTTTAAAATGCATGCCGATCTCTTTAATCTGTTTTACTGAGACTTTGCAAAGTACTGTATAAAAGAACAAGAAACAAAAACATATGATACCAATGACAAACCAACGTTTTCTACGTACATGCATACAAATTAACTTATATAAAGGTACTTTCCGTTTTTGATCATGTTCGTTAAACTACAATTGGATGTCAATCGTCGGAAAATATAATGCCTCTTTTTTTTATAATTTTGAAACTACATCATTACAAAAGGTAAGAAATTATACTTGTTGCTTGACATAGACAATATTAGAATAAAAAAATTCACTGTATATCAAGAAAAAATATCGTGAACGAATAACTGTGGTCAAGCATTGCGTTCGGATCGTGGAAGATCTGGTATAGGATAGTGAGTGCAATAAAATACAATTCAACAATAAAATTCATGTAAATATTCAAATGTTTTTCAAAAGGTGGAAAAACAAGAAAAATAATATCTGTCTGCCTAAATGATTTAACTTTCTTATTAAAATAATGTGTAATAAATAAATAAGCACGTTTAACAAAACAACGAAAAGGTGACACTTTATCATAGGGCTAATGCGATTCAATAAAGATAAACACTTTTTCATATGTATCTTACATGGTAAAATTCCAATAAATTGTTATATATTTAAAACTAAATCCGGTATATGTCAGATAATAGAGTAAATTGAGAGTGGAGTTTTTCTCGAAAAGTTTTAGATTATTTGTTCAAAAATGTTAATATCGTGAAGATCAAGCAATGCGTTATTTTGATCGTGTACTCAATGCATAACTCGAAAAGACTTTAAATGGTTTGGTCCTATTAGAAGACCATACGGTGACCTATTAATGCTTACCCCGAGGTCGTTTTATATCGAGTGGATATTTGCCACATTGGCCATCATTCCACACCATTATTTTTCATACACCAAAAAAATATTTTACCATTGTTGTGCTTATATTCATTTACATTAAGATTTAACTGCTAAATAGCTGGTGTATTTTTCATTATAATTTGCTACTTGTTTGTCTTGTTCGTTTTGGGACTACTATAGTTTTAAAGATTACAATTTGTTTTTTGTATCAATATTACTGATCATCTATTTGGTGGTTGATTGTAACAGTTAGCGGATAATTATATTGTATGTAACTACTCGTATCTTGATAAAAACTGTTTGATGATGTGTTCATGTGTTAATTGTTCCCCTGGAATTAACACTGGATTTCACATGTCTACTCGTGTTAAAATCTCCAGTAAATCTGTTAATCGGTCGACGCTTATAAGATGATAATAATCATTAACAGAACTGATTTAATATTTATTTCGTTAAGGACATAATGCTGTTTTCCTGGATCAATCGTACACTCTCAATGTTCTCCCTGGAATATAATAGAGGCTCCCTTGACGTTCGTTCGCACGTATTGTCGAAATCCAAGATATAAGAAGTTATGATTTCCACTGAAAATATATCCACTTGAGGTCAAATGACGTCCATATACGCATTTAAAGGTCACAATTTGTTTTTGATATCTTCCGCATTTCATGATACAATCGATATAATAGAAACTTTGTAGTTGAATTGTATTCAAAATTGCATTCACAATCCGACCACAATGCTCGACCACCGTTTATTCTTTCATGATGATTTAATTCGTTAAACCAAAACACAGCCGTGAGAATAGAACGAATACGTTACAATGAGAGAGATACAATTGAAACGTTAGAAATAAATGAAATAACCAGTTAATAAAAAATGCAATCAAACGATTTTTTAAAAATTTATGTTTAAATACTATCGGACAAGGATTTTAGTAAAGAGAAATAAGAAGATGTGGTATGAGTATCAATTAAACAACTTTCTATATCAGTCACACTTTATTAATTTAACTTATTGGCGGCACAAAGTAAAAGTTTCACATGTATCAGACAAGTTAAATGAAGAAACTGACCTCTGTTAAATAATAATAACAGATGCACCTGGTTTAATGAATTATTTTAGATAAAAATTTTATCATCAAATGGATGGTCTTATCACATGTTTGAGTGCTTCCACCAGTCGAAGTTATGGACTTCTTCGCCATCGAAAAAACATTCTTCAGGAACATAAGCAGCCAAATTATTTCAATAATCATTTAATGCTTCTTTATTAGCATATTTGTTTGTTTATAAAGTGATTGAGGTTATAACACAATGTTGAATGCAGTATCCCTTATTTGTTTACATTTTTACCTATTATATCTCTTTGTTTTGATAACACATCGCTGTAAATATATACGGAATTTAACTATCATACAAGTAAAAATTAAGCTGGCTATAAAACCAGGTTTATTGCACCATTTTCTATACAAGAAAACGTCCATACCAAGTCAGGAATATGACAATTTTTATCCATTCGTTTGAAGTGTTTGAGCTTTTGATTTTTTTATTTGATTAGGAACGTTGCGTTTTGAATTTTCTTCGGAGTTTCGTAATTTTGTGATTTCATTTTTTTCTATATTGTTATATATCAGTATGTATGGTCAGATTATGTTTCTGTTTGTGTGAGAGAGTTGTTCCCCTTTTGTCAGTATTTTGTATTTATGTTTGTGACGTCATCTTGGTCTGATTAAAATGTAGAAATGGAAGCTGGTGTGTTTTTGTGTGTCCATATGTAATCGCCTCCATCCATGCTACCAGAGCTTTTCCCCTGGTCTGTAATAATATATGTGGACAAACAACACGATAAATTGAAGTATTCTACAAGTTTGTGAAAATTACAGAAATAGTTTCGTCGCGACTGAGACTTTTTGGGTTTGCCCAGGGAGAGAGAATTTAGTTTCATATTGTGTCGAACAGTTGATATTTTATAATATGCATTAATTTGAGTTTCCCCTGTGCTTCTGTTATCTAACAGTTCAGGTTAAGGTGCCGTAAATAATCTAAGCTACAGATTCTTGGAAACCTTTGAATACAACTTGGCTCGATTAACTGTATCTGAAAATCGAAATATTATGCATTCATCTCTTATATTTTCTGAAATAATTCCGGATAAATCCTTTAAAATAATTGAATATTTTCCAAAAACGTAATCATTCATTCTTCTTAAGAATTATAATATTGTTGACACACAGACTCCGTTTTTGTTTTATTCACAAAGTATGGTAGTGAAATCATGCACATCAACGCTTTCATCTAAACGTTTTATAACGCGATGATTGGAGATAAAATGATTGTAAGACAATTTTCACTATCAGTTGTATGAGTTAAATGTTACCAGAGAGAAGAGTAGAAAAGAGATGCGAGAAATACGAGAGAGTCATTCAAACCGATAAGTCACAAACGTACAATGCCAGGTTAAAAATAAAATAAAAGATAGACAGACAGACAAACAATAGTACACAAAAAACACCATAACACACATAAAACGAATGACTGCGCATAACGAACCCCCACCTAAAACAGTATAAGAGCTTCCTTGTGAGCAGCAACCCAATATTAAGGATATCATGATAGGAAAAACAAGCCAACTGGGAGATATAAACTCCGTGCATATTTTCATGTGAAGATTTGTAATGTACGTTCTGTTTAAAATTACCTTGTTTCAAATCACTCATCGGAATTAAATATAAGTGGATTGTCTTACTTCCACTATTTTAATTATTTTTGTTTTAGTTCATGCATTATTTTTTTCCGAAAACGACAGCATGGGCAATAGCGATATATTTTTCGTTGGAAACAAGACGTTGTCTTTAATTATCCATTTTCAAAGATTTTAAGTAACCCGACGATTTTGAGAGATGTATTATTAAATGAAAAAGATAGAAGGGTATTCTGTTCGTTTCATATCATAAACTTAAAGCAGAATTGTTTCTGTTAAAGACCTCTGTTATCAATTAATCTCGGTATGAAATTATATATTTTTCAGCATTTTACCCGAAAAACCTTGCTTTTGATTTTGTTATCCAGCGATCTTTAGTTACCTTAGAAAAACTGATATATGATTTTTTTTTTATTAATTCTCTTTCTCCTTAACTTATTTGTGAAGTTAAGGTATGTTATTGCTGAGAGCCATAACAATTTAAAAACCAGATGTTTAAAAAAAATGACACGTATTTGTTTTTTACTCGACAGCTTTTAAGATATTCAAAATGATTTATTATAGGATTAAACACATTTTTTCTAGAGGTTATTGATGTGTAAACCGGGGCGATTAACTCGTCAAGTTTGTGAGTTAGAGACCCGGTTTACACATCAATAACCTCTAGAAAAAATGTGTTTAATCCTTATAATTCTTCAGTCAAACATACGCGATTATTAATTTACATTATTACTTTGATTGCTACTATATGTACCATTAGAAGCACAATGGCATGTCGTAGCTAAGGAGTATACCGCCATCTTGACTATCTAAAAAGCTTCAATGTTCGAAAAATGCAACAGAATCTAAAATGAACTAGCACCTACCTCAAAAAACTTCATTTTAATTAGATACTATCCTAATTTGAAGCGTACAAGTAACGAAATAAACTTCCGTCTGAAAGTTTCAATCGTATGACGTCGTGTTTTGCCATGACGTTAATTCGCCAAATCATTCGTGAAATTTCCCCGAATTTTATTTAAATTTAATTTTTATACATTTTCGAAGCTTTAGTGCATTTATTTTATTTATTTATTTGGTTATATATGCATTAGAATATAAACAACTGTTATGCAATTGTTTTATAATCTCAACTTGCTGAAAATCCCAGTATCCCTGCAAGAATGTGAATCGCGCATGAATAGATTACAAAAGTAGTTTCGGAAACATGGTTTATCGAAGTGTAAACCAAGAGAAAAATTCTAATTGACCAATCCAATTCAAGTATTTATAGATATGCAAATGATATAAGAATTATTGGATTTTAGCTACTTTACGCTATACTCTAAGTACACTAAATCTGACACTTTATTGTTACTTTCATGTTAAATCGTTTGATTTATTCATCATCATATTTGTTATTCTGGGGTTTTTTTTCACAATGTCTAGATATGATTTAATTTTAGGCAATTGTAACAATGAATTTGTACGATTGTTGTTGAAACCAGAAAAATGATGTTAATTGTTATTTTTAACACAATTCACAGACCGATTACCCATAAGTTAGTTGTCTATAAGGTTTCAACGCTGTACTGTACTAAATGGAATAATTACGTGTGCTAGTGTATTGCAGCAGGATCACTTATGCTGGGGATTTAGGAATGTAGACCACAGCTTGTTATGTTTTTAGATGACGACAGTTGCTATTTATATTTGACGACACATCATCTTATGTAAAAGAAATTTTAAAAAAGGAGAGGCAAACTTCAATTAATTTCAAATTTACAGCATTTATAAATGATCACTTATGTAAGGGATGAAGCAATTGACAGCTGATGTGTCAGATTTATGAATCTGTGAACTTTAAATTGAAAAATGAATATATCAATTTAAAATGTTTTTTTTATTTTGTAAAATTTGACTTTCAAGCATATCAGTAAAATATGAGAGGTGGATACCACAGGGACAATCAAAATGCATAAGTCGAAGAGACAGAAAACACAATGGCAACAACATAACGAAAAACGACAAAATGACACCCAACAATCTACAGTTAATATGGTACGTAGATAACTTAAAGACGGGGCAAAACGAACCCTTTCCAAAAACCCGGGTTTGCGATTTTTTTCCATCGCATTCAAATTGTTTTCATTTTAGATTTGTTTATATATTTTCTTTAGGGCTTATTTTATATTTGACTTCGGATTCATTCTATTACGACTCCTAAAATTCAAGAGTCTATCCTAAATTGAGGTAAACTGTATGGCCTTCAAAATACCACTCGTATAAAAATTGCGGTTTTTATCCAACGCAATCAAAGGTTTGAACGTAGTTTTCAATTAAGACTTTTTCTTTATATTTTTTCGTATGGGCTTGTATTATATTTTCACTCAGGTTAATATGATTCTTTCATCCATTTTTTACTCTTTTAAATTAAAAAAATCTATCCTTAATTGAGGTAAATTAAATGCCCTTCCAAATATCGTTTCGATTCTTAACATCACTGAAAAGACATTAATTATCGAAATCCGAAAATAGTGTACAAATTTTTGCACCTCATATTTGCGGTATACCATCTTTTACCCCCAAAAATGGTTTTCTGTTTGGTATGTAATTAATAATTAAGATTCAGTTTGTTATATATGGTGATCCGTATATTTTACAATCGCTATTGCAGTCAGCCCGGGTTTAAGAACATTAGTTGTTCGACCTGCTGGTCAAAGGCGTTTATTAAAGAATACTTTGTTCACTTTGTTTTGTCTTTCGGAAAATATTGATAGTGCTGTATTAAGTTCCCTTTACCAAAAATTTGGTTTTGCATGCACACGTATTCAATTTTTGGTTTTTTTTTCACCTCAATCAGAGGTTTGAACGTTGTTTTTATTATGGATGTGTTATGTTTTTTTCGTTTGGCCTTGTATTATATTTTCCTTCGGGTTTATAGGATCTGTTCATCCTTTTTCGACTATTCAAATAAAAGAGTCTATCCTAAATTTGGGTAAAGTTTATGGCCTACCAAATACTGTTTCGAATTCAAACAACACTGAACAGATACTAAAAGCGGGCGAAAGATACCAAATGGACAGTCAAACTCACAGATGAAAAACATACTGACAATATAAAAAAGAAGATGTGGTATGATCGCCAATGAGACAACTATCCACAAAAGACCAAAATGACACAAACATTAACAACTATAGGTCACCGTACGGCCTTCAACAATAAGCAAAGCCCATACCACATAGTCAGCTTTAAAAGGCCCCGAACAGACTATGTAAAACAAATACGAGAAAACTAACGGCCTTATTTATGTAAAAAAATGAACGTAAAACGAATATGTAACACATAAACAAACGACAACCACTAAATAACAGGATATGGCATGACAGGCTATGACAACGCAATGGCTTTAAAGGAAAAAGACAAATAGACAAATAATAGAACACATTACACAACATCAAAAAATAAAGAATAAGCAACACGAACCCACCAAAATCTTGGGGTGATCTCAGGTGCTCAGGAAGGGTAAGCAGATCCTGCTCCACATGTGGCACCTGTATATTGCTCATGTTATAAAAAAAAATGGTAAATAGTAAAATTCGGTAGGTCATATTCGTGAAAAGGGAAGGAGGATTATAGTTACGACTTACGGATCATATCCGATATCACCTGTGAAACGGTTATTCTATAACGGTCGACCAACTCGTGGTGGTGTCCGTAAAATTTACGAAGGAATGATTCCAAATTCTTGGTTTAAAAGCTTCCTTGTGAGCAGCAGTCATCTAACAAGAAAATAATGTAGGACATACAACCTCGATAATATCGTATCAATTGAGAGATAAATAATCCGTATGCAGGCGATATTTTCAACCGACTCTCATTGTCATTTTCTAGATGTAAGTCAAGACACGAGGTCGACTTAACTGGATTTGGCGTATCCTCTATCTCTAGATCAATGGGATAGATGCGTTCAACATAGTCACAAAATATAAATAGTTTGTGATCATTTATATAGCGGAAAGTAAAATCAATTGTCGAAATCTGGATATGGTATACAATTTTTTGAAAATTATGTCTCTTCAGTCATGTTAGGATTCGAAACGGTATCCCAAATGTGACATCTTTGAAAAAATCAACTGGAAAATTACTTATTCAAAATTTGAAGTACAAGACTCTAGAAATCGTATCCAAAAACAAAATTTTTCACTCGAAATTAAGTTAAAAATTCATGCAAAATGTTTTGTTAAATTATTCCTTCCGTTAAACACTTTGAATACAGTTTTAGATTAGTAATTAGTTGTTTTATTTATTTCCTGCTAAAGGCCTGACTATGGAAATGAAATAACTTTGAGTTGCATGAGACGGGCATAAGCCAAACTTATGTATTATTACAATACTGAATTTTTGGTTCAAACTCATAAGGAAGTATTTTAAAGTGTGAGAACTTCTGCTGGACACAATATGCCATATGGATATTCTATGCAAGCATTTAAAGAGATGTGTAGTCTTAGTTAATTAACAAAATACAAAACGAATGGCACAATCAAAAGCTCTAACTCAAATACATCAAACTTATTGAAAACTGTGATATTCCTGATCTGTTGAAGGCATTTCCTTATATAGACTCAGGCACTTATGAATACACTTCGTGTTGTTTATTCTTTAGTTTTCTGTGTGGTGTCATGTGTACTATTGTTTTACTGTTTTTCTTTTTTCATTCTTAGCAATGGCGTTGTCAGTTTGTTTTAGATTTATGAGTTTGACTGTCCCTTTCGTATCTGTCGTCCCTCTTTTAATTAGATAATAGGTCAACTAAACTAAAAAATCTTTTTAGTAACTTCCTTTTTAATCCTCAAGTTATTTTTCATCATGTGTTTGCGTGTACTTTTAATGCTTGAAAATGCTTATCTAAATAAAGGAATGAAATTGTCACTTTTGAAAAGTGTTACATGATCAATGTCTTAAATGCTAGTTAGATAAAAACAGTCCCTTTTCGTGACTAATGTAGATAAAAGTAATTAAAACATTACATATCTAGAGGTATTAAACGGGTTTTACCGTCTATACGCCATACGTGCAGGGTTATTAAAATGTAGTAATTGTTTGGATAGGGTTGTAACATCTATTATTTACATGTGAAGCAGGATGCTTACCCTTCCGGAGCACCGGAGATCGCTCCCAGTTTTTGTTGGAGTTTTTGTCGCTTAGTCTTTAGTTTTCTATGTTATGTTTTGTGTACTATTATTTGTGTGTTTGTCTTTTTCTGTTTTATCCAAGGCATTGTCAGTTTATTTTCGATATATGAGTTTGACTGTCCCTTTGGTATTTTTCGCCCCTCCTTTATTTCATATTTTAGAGAATTATATAGAACTGATATGGTTAAAATGACATTACTGATTGAAGAATGAAATTAGTCTAACAAAATAAAATATTATACATTTTGTAATTCGATGCATAGCTTATTTTTTACACTAGCACTTATTTACTGAATTATTTACATGAAAACTGCAACATTTATCCTGATGACTCGGTTAATAACTATTGCTAATAAATAAACTCAGAAATACCATGCTTCTAGTTGAATTGTGTATGCTAGACACGCAAGACTCATCGGTGACCCTTTTATCAAAACAGGTAAAAGACAAGTAAAGTACAAGGTGGAAGAGCATAAATGACCCACATTTTAGAAACAAAATACTTTGTTAATAAAAACAATACCAAAATCTTTTCATTTTCTGAAAAGAAACAAACAGGAAACCATGATCACCCCAACACTTGGCATTATCACGGCATGCTGATATTACTTTATACCTTTTAGTTCGACTGTTCATATGGAATCTGTTGACTTATTTTTTAACGAAGATCTAAGTTGGTTAGTAATAGCAATGGTGTCCATTAACACAACTGTGAATTCAGTTATTATTAACAATTAATTGGTAAACACTTTAATTTTTGATATTAATACCAATAAACAAATTGTTGTTGAAGTTTTATCACATTGAAGTATAACAAAAGATATATTGACGAAACAATAATCTATAACAAATATGTTTAAGAAATGTTATTCAAATCATTCTTTTTGTTTCATTGACTATTGGAAAAAGTTTTTAAAGTTTGACTCAAAACTACCTTTAATTTGTTTTTGTTTGGTTTTAAATCAACAAAAAAGTGGTTCTTCGACATTGTGTACAATATCCTAAGCATAGCTCACTAATATATCTTCATGCACTGTTTTTAAAATCTAGTAGGAAATAAGGCGACGGATATCAATTGTATGTATTGTTTTATGTTCCGGATATTACGGTTAACAGGTCATTGATATACTATAACATTTGGAAATCTTATATACCAAAGGTGATGAGGGGTATACATCAATGAGAAAGCAAACCAACTGAAAACTTTTAAAACAACTTTATTTTTCTAAATATTCACCAAAGGAGTAGGTTCGGTAACGGATTTTGGTTCCAAATGTTAAGTTCATCGGGCGAAAGATTTTAGACACTTTTTAAACACTTAAGTGGTAATTTTAGTTTATTCAATAAGTATATGTAAAAGATTTAAACTGATTAACTCATTAAAAACGCCCCAATTCTAGCTAAAATATGACAAATCTATCAAATATGCCAAAAAATGTCACTTTTTAGATGGTTTTTGTCAAAAATGAAAGTGGCTGCATCCGTGTTCATCCTCAACCTTTATATATGTTATGTATTACCATCAAATACAACTTGCATTTCAATATTAAGAATGAACACGAATGTGGTCACTTTCATTTAAGACGGAAACCGTCTAAAATATAACTCAAATGCTAAAATTGTGAAGATTTCAGTAATTTAGTATGACTTAATGATGCTAGTATCCGATATATGTGCATTGTTTTGTCAAACACAGCCCATATTTATTTAGCAGAAGCATTCTCTTGTCCAATAAATAACTAAAAGTATGCATTTTAACAATTTTGTAAAATTGCAATAATTTGGGGCCAAAACGGGGTCTAACTGAACCTACTCCTTTAGTGTTTTTTGTTTGTATTGCCAGTGCTTCTGTTGCCGCTTATCAAATGAGCCTATTGAAAACCTGATAATTATTACAGTTTTTATGTAAATAAAGGAAAGAAATTATCACTTTAAGATGTAAAACATGTACAATGTTTTAACTGCTAGTTAACTTAATACTTTGCCCTTTTGTGACATTAACGTCGAGAAAAGTATATTAACACTTTATGCATGAACTTAACTAAAGGACAATGCAAATTAGATATATATCTAAATAACTGCTTGATTTACAATATTGTTCTATTAAATGTGACAGATCTCAGCTTCTTCTTTATAAGTAGAGTGGAATGAAAAAAAGGTTCATTATGTTTCATTTTTAAATTTACCGTTTATGTACACCAGAACTCACACAGTTCTTGTGGCTGCCATTGAAACACCAATTTCGCCTATTACCGATGGTTACTACACCGACTATTGAAGACCCATGAAATACGCTTGACAATTTTTCTTTTTATGTATTTTAAGACTGTCCAACAATACGATGTGTTTGCAAAACATTATTATCTATAATCTGGGATGTGAGTTCCCAATCTAAACATTTTTTTATATAATTTCAATGCAGTCTTTTCAGTTGACTTTTAAAACGCCTTGATCTTATTTCATACTATAAATCTAACCCTAATTACTTCTAAGGGGAACTACAAAACATTATCTCCAAGGTATCAAAACGGCTACTTTACCATACAAATAGGTACGCAGGTTGATATTGATAATTTTCCTGACAAAAGTAACACTGAAACAAACGGCAAAAACGATTTTACAAAACTTTGAATTTCTCAAAATACTAAGGAATGTCTTATCCTCGGCATAAATTACCTTAGTTGTATTTGGCACAACTCTTTGGAAATTTGGCTCCTCAATGCTCTTTAACTTTGTACTTGTTTGGCTTTATATATATATTTTGATATGAGCGTCACTGGTGAGTCTTTTAAAGACGAAACGCGCGTCTGGCGTACTAAAGTATAATCCTGGTACCTTTGATAATTATTAACACCACTGGGTCAATGCCACTGCTGGTGGACGTTTCGTCACCGAGGGTATCACCAGCCCAGTAGTCAACACTTCGGTGTTGTCATGAATATCAATAATGTGATCATTTTTATAAATTTACTGTTAACAAAACTTTCTTCAAAAAATTATTAAAGGAATGTCTTATCCAAAGCATATATTACCTTAGTCGTATTTTGCACAACATTTTGGAAGTTTAGATTCTCAACGCTCTTCAACTTTGTACTTGTTTGACTTTATAAATATTTTGATATGAGCGTCACTGATGAGTCTTTTGTAGACGAAACGCGCATCTGGCGTACTAAAGTTAAATCCTGGTACCTTTGATAATTATTACAACGGAAGTTAAACAGATAGTTAAATTCTGTGAAAAGTAAGACGTAAGTGTTTTTTAAAAGTTATATGTTGGGTAAAATAAAGAAACTTTACTATGTAAAACAAAATAACCTGGTATTAGAATGCATCTGATAAAAAGAAAGCCTTGTTGTTGAAATATTGTTAACAAATTTATAAAAATAATTCATATTTGAATTTTCCAAACAGTAGCAACTTTGACTGCTATACAAGAAGACAACTCTGGTGACATAAAAAAGCCAAAACAATTCAATTATCAATTCTTATTCATTTCTAGGGATACAAAAATGCATGGAAGGGTGCTCATAAACATTTCATAACGATCTTAGTTATTTAATAGGTTTATGCATTTAAGGATGTTTGCTCCTCTATTTTTTGATTTTTTGCCAGATTTTGGGAATCCCCTAGTTTTATCCATGTATTGCCATTAAAAAATGTTCACTAACTCCTACTTTTCTTTTCATAATTTTATTACATAAAGTTTAAAAAGCTATATTTCAAAATCTTATAAAATCATTGTTATTTTTTTTTATACCTTTTTAAACAAAAAAGGTGTCAATGTTAAATATATAAAGAATCTGAAGAGAATTATTTTCCGTCAAATTTTAAATTGCTTATATCTCGAAAACAAACACACGGACCCACCATTTTTTTCTGCTTTTTTCGTTACTTTATTTATATACAATCAATTCACAACAGTCATTTATAAAGCTTGTTATTTTTAAACAGAGTAGCGAACATCCTTAAGTGTCAAGAATGATTATTTGTGACATCACAGATAATTGAAACGATTCGAATTCATCTATAGAGATTTACATTTAGTTTCAAGGATATCTTCATTGTTTTGGCGAGCGGCTTATGAAATGCTATATCAACATGTTTGTGCAGACAACTCGATAAACTGAATTATCACTTAAAATTAAAATTGACAAAAACAAAACTAATATTAAACTGGTTAATAGATATATTGTCAACAATCTGTGAAATATCCCGATGAAATTAATATAAGTTGAAGAAGAAGTGATACGTAAATGAGACAACCAACCACTACAATCAAACTGATATTGTTTTATAGATTGTATAGATGCATGTCATTAACTGCATGATTATATCTGGTATTTTACAGAAATAAATATGAATAGTTAATCAAGTTATAGTGATGTGCGCATAACATATGTTAACTTTGTTTCCTTTTTTTCTGCAGTTTTGTTTTCATTAATTTTGCTATATATTAAACCGTCTTCATAAGAAATCTGTGCTTTCAAGTATTGATTTCGATTTGACTTTCTTTATATGGCAGCTGTATTTAAACAGAAAAAATTAAAAGGGATGAATTGAAAGTATAATAAAGAGTATACATATGCCTTCATAGATTCAAAGTGTTGTACATCTTCATTTGTTGTCTTATGTCATATCTTAATTTGATAAAATTTATTGATAATGACAAATTCTTAATGAGCTTGACTTTTTTGTTGTCTTATGTCATATCTTAATTTGATAAAATTTAATGCATGGTTGGAGAATGTGTGTTGATCTCTAAATGTTTTTAAGATATTTGGAACGTCTGGTGTTTTACGCGTAGCCCACAAGTTCGTTTAAGATACCTAGTGCTATAGAATATTAAAAATCATATGTGGATGACTTAACTCCGGTGTCAGATACCTTTTATGCACCAGGAGAAAAGGAATAGAAAAACATCTGCATTGGGGTCTTTTGATTTCCTCAAATGATGTGTATTATTATTACTACGTATATGAATGGATAGATTGTTGGGTTTTCTGTACATTTATATAATAAAATATCAATCGCGAGCCTCACTTTAAACCTTTTGAGAGGGAAAGGGAACGTGCAAAAAGCCTCACATTGTGTCGAGTGGTTGATATTTAAACGATACATGTAATGTGAAAACCCGATAAATGAATTATCACGTTAGGTAGGAAATGACGAAAACAAATCATTAATCAATAAAAAAAACTTGTTAATTTCAATATAATATGAAGAAAAAAAATATGTGAAAAAATAAAATGGTTTTGATCTTTACTTAATATGAAATAACTGTTATTAGTTATTTTGTACCTGTGATTGTAATTTTACAGTCTAGATCAAGGAACAGTATATGATTTATATCACTGGTTTCTTGTAAAACAAAATCGCATAAAACTTTAGTTCGTTTAACTGTACAAGCTAACAATCAGTAAAATTCTTTACTTTTTATGCCTAATGAATTCTTTCGAAATAGGTAATAATTTTTCAAGACAGCAGATGAAATGAGCGAAAAAAAAGGTTTTAAAATCATCAAATATATAATATAAAATGCATATTTAATAATTAACACTTATGTTGTTTAAACCCACACTTTCGAAAGTTCACCAACTTTATCAACGTATCTGTTTATAGTTCACGGGGGTAAATGTGACGATGTAAGACCACAATTGATGACCCCGCTTTTCGTTGTCCACGAATATAGTTCTTTTAAATGAAATTGTATTTTTTCTTAGTTTTTTTCTTTCCCTTCCTCATTCATTTCATATTATTTAGTTAGCTATAAAACCAGGTTCAATCCATCTTTTTCGTCACAAGAAAATGCCTGTACCGAGTCTGGATATGCTAGTTGTTATCCATTCGTTTGATTTGTTCGAAATTTAGATATTGCATTCACTATCCTCGATTTCATAGATCGGACAACCAATTTTTTTAGGTAAGAAAACATTTAGAAAGTCGATCGGAAACAGAAAAGTATTTTCACATCATTAGAAAAAATATAAATTCAAGAACTTGCAAGTAAAGAAACCAACAATCTAAAGGCAATCAAAAGGTCAGAATTGAAATCATATATACGTTCTACATGATCTCTTTATAAATTTTACGGACGCCATCACGAGTTGGTTGATCGTTATGGAACAACAGTTTCACAGATGATATCGGATATGTTCCTTATGTCGTAACTACAATACCCGTTCCCTTTCAACGAATATGAACTTCCGAATTCAGACTATTTACCGAAATTGTAATAACACTAGCAACACGACGGGTGCCACATGTGGGGCAGGATCTGCTTACCCATCCGGAACACCTGAGATCACCCCATCTGTGAGTTTGACTCTTCCTATGGTATCTTTCGTCCCTCTTTTACATGTTCACATGTCTTTAATTAGTGTTTCATTTCTTAAGCAGTTGTAGTAACGGTTGATATAAATTACATAAAGATGTTGGAATATGTTGATGTTGGATTCAATTTTTGCCTCCAAGAGCACAAAGAATGAACAACGAATCTGCAGAGATACTATCACTCCCATTTTGGTAGTACAATTCCTGTTATTAGCTCAATGCCAAAATGACTAGACTTTTCTATTATGTAGAGCTTTTTGTAATTTATAATCATCCGAGTATTTGGTTTTCATGTATGGCAAAGGTTTGTTAGTAACATATATTGCATCAAACATTAACGGAAGGATACCATATCACAGTTCAGTTGGCACATATCTACAATGTGGTATAGCGGCGGCTTTTAAAGTATAGTATTGTGTAATTTCAAATCTTTTGAAACATTTGGCTTTATAACTATTTTTATCTTTTTATTTTTTCAACTTTTATTTGATCACTCAGACACAATACATACGTGTAACAAGAGGAATACAATATTTACATATATACAAACAATACATAACAATGGTGGGTAAAACAAAGGAAAACCCCCAAAAAAATATTTCTAAACAATAATTTTACAAAATTTTCGTAAGCTAACTAATAAAAAGTGTTAGATTTTTTAATATTATTACATTACTTCGTCACACTAAGCCTGGATATGTAGTGTAGTAAATAGGAATATGTGTGTTTCATATTTTTACGACTGTCGGAAACTGACACTCTAAAAGGTAATGAAATATCAGAGCGTCACTGATGAGTCTTGTGTAGACGAAACACGCGTCTGGCGTATTAAATTATAACCCTGATGCCTTTGATAACAATTAAACATGCTTTTAGTAGATGTGGAAAAAACCGAGTTGTATTTTTGGATATTTTACTTTTCCTTGTACTTTTAAGTCGTCCTGTATCACATTTTTAAGGTCATTGATGTACCAAACCGTGGGATATTCAATTATTCAAAAAAATGTTGGGGAAACATGCATGAGAATAAGCTCCTCATAGATACCAGAATTAACATTGTGGACACCAAAGTCACGTTTCTTCAACAAAAAACTCACCAGTTGCACTCGAATCATAAACGTTCAAAAGCTAATTAACCTTAGTTAACACTTTTCGGTCACCTCTACTTTTCTCTATATAGCTATTGATTCAATGGATTCTCCTAAATTAAACCTTTTGATGACTTGAGTGTTAGCAGAGTCTGTACTTTACAAAATGTCACTCTGAAAAGTGTTACATGTGCAATGCTTTAAATGATAAGAACTGTTCCCTTTTGAATTTTACGTACAAAAATACACGTTATTCTTGAATGTAAGAAAAGGTTGATGCAAATTTAAAATACATTCTAAAGGTCTCCCTGATTTCTAACATTGTTACGTCACAAACGATAGTCATAAATCGATAGTTATAAATAGATATATTGTTAACAATCTGTCTGTGAAATATTCCAAATAAGTCAATATAATTAGAAAAAAAAGTGACACGACAAAAAAGGTAATCATTTGAAAAAGTACAGTGAAGAACAAATTTGAGGACTCACTTTGTTGATATTCACAAAATGCAGTTTAAACAACGGCTCATCTGTATGTTTTAGGTTTTTCAGCGATAAGGGTTCTCAGGAAATACTCTGCAACTGCTTCCTGGCGCAGTGGAATTTATCATATGTGTATTTAAAAAAAAACGTTAAAAATCGTCATAAAAGAAATAATTCAAAAACAATTCAATATAATATGTTAGAATTAGCATACTCTAGAAAGTTATTGCGTTGGAATACCAAACGGCATATTCTGTTTACCTAATGACCAGATTTCTGAGTGAAATCTTAGTTAAAGGAGCACTAACATATTTTATAAATAGGGATCCTGATCAGTACAACCACAAACACAAGTAACAAAAAAACGCAAATCCAAAGAATAACAATCTATAGTACAAGCAATCATTAGAAGATGGATCAGAGCAACTGAACGGATAAACAAGGTTTCTACACTAAAAGATGTTTGTTATAATCTATTCATACATATCTCGACACTTTAACATATTTATATTTCATTCCTTAATCTGTTGTAGTAACAGTTGATATGAATTACAAAAAAAAGATGTTGGAATATGTGGATGGTCGGTTCCTTTTTGTTTCCAAGGGCACACAGAACTTACATTGAATCTGCAGGGATACTATCATTTCCATTTTGTTATTAAAATTCCTCCTACTAGCCTAATGCCATAAATTTCTATCATGTAGAGCTTTTTGTTATTTGTTATCAACCGAGTATTTTGTTTTCATGTTTGGCTAAGGTATGTTTAGAGCATTACTTGCATTGAACCATAACGGAAGGATACAATCTGTTAAAAAAAATAGAAATTATATTATAACAGTATAAGTCAATGTGGTACGTACGTTGTAAATAAGACCACCAGAGTCAAACTACTATAATTTACATATTGTATAGATACATGTCTATAACTCCAATTTGATTAGACGCAAATAAACAAAAGTCACTCATCAAGTTATAATAGAATAATGTATGTTTATTTTTGATTTTCTCTATTGAATTCATTTAGAGGTGTTTTTTTGTCATTTCATAAGATTTGTTGAGGAGATTTATGTATAGAACATGTAGAATGTATGAAATACATCAATCGGCATCAGTGTTTCATTTCATTTCATATCAGTATATTGCGTATAGTTCAGTTTCATCTACTATTATATGATAGGGTAAACTATTGTTCAATAATTATTTTGTTTTTATTAGGTTTTGACGTATAGCCTATCTGCTGTTATCTGACGTATTTTCATTTAGATATATGCAATATATGTCCTTTTGTTATATAACTTATTTCAATACAGTAATCATGATTGACACGGAAATGGTTGAGATATCAAATTTACAAATTAATATCGCCATATATTCTTGTGCTTAACCGAAGTAAGGAACTTCGTGTTTGGTTGAATAATGTCATATATTTTATAAATTTTGTTTTCGTTAATGTATTATGACGTTAAATGATCCACGAGAAACGAAATAAAACACAGCTTTTTTTTCAAAACGTTGGTTAACACCTGATACCATTCCCTGTTTTTGATTGAGTTCGTGTTGCTTAGTTTTAAGTTTATGGTGTGTCTATTGTACTATTATTTGTCTGTTTGTCTTTTTCTGTTGAAGCCATGGCCGTGTCAATTTATGTTCGATCTATGAGATTGAATGTTCCACTGGTAGTAACTTTCGACCCTCTTTTTTATCAATCTCATTGAATTACACTATCAGCATTATACTGTTCACCTGCAGAAAAAAGTTGTTGTCAATTGTCAATTATTGTGCCTGGACCGACTTCTATTAGAGATGTACTCAATGAAATTGATCAAACTTAGACCGACTTTTATGAAAACCTAAATTTGTTTAAATAAATGGATATCATTAATGTATTGTATTGTGGAAGGTAAATATATTCTAAAGACTATATGTTTCATATAAGAGACACATATTGTCTTATGCTAGACACCTTTAAAAAAAATGAAATAATTGATTGGTTTGCATATCACGCCAACGTTAAATCAATAAATTCTGGACATGATTTGGTTCGAGTCAATGGTTACTAAACTATTGTGCGATCGGTATTTGAAAAATTAGATAATGAATATATTGCTTATTTTTATTTTAAATACATTAACAGAATTAATTAAACCAAAAAACAAACTTAACTAGATTCCACCAGATGGACAAAAGTGTACAAAACTACGCCCTTTAGTATTGGTGGGCTTAAAAGACACAGCAATAACTTTAAATGTTTTCTATTCAGTCTCAGTGGTTGTTTCGTATGTACCGATACAGAAAACAGCTAGTAACTTTTATAATGGACTGATGAACATATTGACGAAAGATGTGAACCGCAATGACACTAAATGCTCTTAGGTAAATGGATATATAAAACAGCAACTACAAAATAATTTCAAACATACAGCTAATGCTTTTTTTGACTGGAAGTCATCCATCGTAAGATGAATAATTTGAAAAAATATCGATTTTCTCAAATGTTGGTAAACATTGATGTATAAAGTAAAGGCAACAGTAGTGTACCATTGTTCAAAACTCATAAATCCATGGACACAAAAAAAAATCGGGGTAACAAACTAAAACCGAGGAAACGCATTTAATATAAGAGGAGAACAACGACACAACACTAAAATGTAACACACACAGAAACGGACCAAGCATCAGACGAAATCCCACGAGAATAACAAATATAACATAAAAACCAAATACATGAATTTGGGATAGACAAGTACCGTGACACGTCTTATCGCAATGTGAATTTACACTTAAAATAAGAGAAAACAAACGACGCAACGTTAAAATGTAACACACACAGAAACGAACAATAATATAACAATGACCATTTTCCTGACTTGGTACAGGATATTTTTAAAGGAAAAAATGGTGGGTTGAACCTGGTTTTGTGGCATGCCAAACTTCGCACTTTAATGGCAATGTTAAAATATAACATCGAAATGACAACATGATATTACAGGACTACAATACAAATAAATAGGAGAACGTATTAGACAAAGAACCACATGTTTAATAATTAACAAAAAGCATCAGGTTTAAAATTTAATACGCCAAAACGCACCTTGTCCACCCAAGACTCACCAGTGACGCCTAGATATAAAAGATCGAAACTTTCACACTTATGAATAAATACCGATTGTTAATGAATATCTTCTATATAAGCAAATTATGAATTATAGAATCTATTACATTTTGATAATTTTTTATGAGCTCACATAACAAAATATATGTTTAAAAGAGTTTGAAAATACCATAGAGTCAACCAAAAGTAATAAGTCTAGGAAACCGACATCATGTCAAGTTCAAAAGAAATATGACGAGAAGAGTTACAAGTCTTCAAAATACTACCTATATAACTTTTAGACCATACGATAGGAACCCAAACTAATATCGAGGTTACAATAGATGATAATTTTTTTCTCGTGCTGATCAATATAAGTATAACGTCTATAATACCTAGGACAGTGGTGTAACAGTAAAACAAAAGGTTGCATTTTCTTTTTCTCGTTTTGCCTTTTTTCCACTTAGGTTTGAATGATCATCAAGATTATTGATTGTCTGTTTGTTGAAGGTGAAGCCAGGCGTTTTATGTTCCGCATCAGCTGCTTGGGTTGTTTGTGACACATCCTTTTGACAGCTTTCTGGATGTGTGGGAATGTCTGAATCTGACTCTGATTCAGATTGGCTATCTTTGCTAGAAGAATCAGAGTCTGCATTGCAGTATTCCGCTGTATGACCAGACTTTCCACATGTCTGACATACCCAATCATCTGGGCAAGTAGTGCAATAGCTTGCTTTATGACCGCTGCCACCACATGTTCGAAACACCCAATCATTTGGGCATTCATAAGATGTATGTCCCTCTTGTAGAAATTTATTGCATGTAATGTTTGTACAGATATCAACTTGACCTCGAGGAAGTACTACTGCTTTGTATTTACATATGAATAAAGTTTTTGGCAAAATATTTGGAATTGAGTCAGATATCACAATGCGATCGCCAGTCTGACCATTTGTTACACGTCCATCATCTCGTAGCCTTTCACGATGTAATGTATTTACAACACAGTGACTAACTTCAAGGGCTCTTGACCGTCGTCTGCTAAGCAAGGTTTATTTTTTATTTTTACTCGAACATAATATTAATAATGATTGTTAGGATTTTCATTTTCAGCAGTTTTGGGATTTCTAACATATTTTGGTATTAGCATTGTACGAATAACAATACCATTTGTAAGTGTTTTATCCCGGTCTACATGCATTAAGGAAACAATACATACATGAACAAGACAATGGAGTAAGGAGACAATAAAATATGCATACATTCAATACAATGTACATGCGTCATTCCATCTGTCTTTTTTCACTTTTTTAAGATTTCAATAATATCGATATCAATTTGCCGGAATATTTTATTGAAAAGATCAGAGAGTTTTGAAAAGGGGCTAACTAAAGCGAAATACCAACGGTACATTCAAAGTCAAAAGTCTACATTATACTGGAAACGCCATGAACAATTTTAAAAAGACCAAGAGATAAATAACAGTACACAACACACAACACACGACACGGAAAACTTATTGCTGAGTAGTACAAACACCACCAAATAATTTTTATTTGGAAAAAGGTTACTAAGATGCAACAAAAAATGTTCTCTACAATTGTTACAATTTTTGCTGATGTTTGTTAATTGTGACATTTATTGATACGAAGGGTTGGAATTAGCTATAACATTTCAATGTTTTTTTTATTATCAGCCGAAATCCCACAAATTTTACATATAAATATAAAAATACTTTATTCAGAAGCAAGACAGCATATTAAATATATATTTTTACCATGTTTATAGAATATACACATATGGCGGCGAAAGACAATAAATTCAAAAGATAAACAGAGGCGATAATACTATTGATATTAAACAACTAATCTTGGCACATCGCGAACGAAGATATGACCCGAAAATTATGTATTTTTATGTTCAAACGTCATATTAGAACCGATATTTACATAATGTATTTTCAGTATGTTCACGAAGGGTTGAAATAAACCCTACGAATTTAATGTTTTGAAATTAGCCGTATTAATTAAACGCGCGTCTGGCGTACTAAATTATAATCCTGGTACCTTTGATAACTAATTACCACCTGTTTGACATAGAAATAGATGCGATGTTACATTTAATTCCAAATAACTTATAGTGGGTATTTCCATGATGTATCACTGCACTAAAACAACGTATTTGACAAAATTTCACAAACTGTTCGGATTTTTTAAGCTTAAATGAACACTCTTATGAAGTAGTTATCAAAAGTACCAGGATTATAATTTTATACGCCAGACGCGCGTTTCGTCTTCATAAAACTCATCAGTGACGCTCAGATCAAAATAGTTACAAAAGCCAAATAAATACAAAGTTGAAGAGCATTGAGGACCCAAAATTCCAAAAAATTGTGCCAAATACGGCTAAGGTGATCTACTCCTGGGGTAAGAAAATCAACGAAGATCATTTGTTTTACCTTCCATTATGCTATTGACACAGATTCAATTAAGAACTAGCGTAGTGTAGTTTAAAGTGTTTTATACAGTCGATTTAAAGGCAATGCTTTTTCAAAAGTGACCATTGTCCTTTGATAGTAATATATGTTATGTTTATTGTTGTATGATGATGACAAACAAATATTTGGTGAGGTATGGTCGTCCAAGAGGCTCTAAAAGCTTTTCATATTTTACTTAAGTGAAGAAAATTGTGTTTATACCATATATATCAAGTATATAATGCTATGATGGCACCAATTTAGTTTGATCATGCTGAAGTATTGCCTATGATAATAATGATATAGTTGAATCTCTTGGTATGGAATTTTATCAATATCTACTGGGTTTTTCTATAGATCGCACTTAATTGCATTGTATATTGGAAAACAATATTTTTGTGAACTATCTTTTGCTACCAATAAAGGGAAGAAATAGCTGTCTTCATAAGCATTTAATACGATGACACATTCTGACTAAGACATGCGCACCAGTATTACAAATAAGAATACTGTGTTAACTTTAATTTCGTTGTTATTGTGATTGTTTCAAATTAATTAATCAGTTCCTTAGACTTTTAATCTTTTCTATATTTATAATTAAAAACTCCCTGCAATACTTGGGGTTGAAATTTATTGATCTCCCTTAGAAATCAAATTCTCCATTGACCTTTGACATATCAGTATTACAGGTTGCTAAAAAATCAAAACTAGTAATGCTTATTTTGAGCCGAAATTAGAAGTTTCAGTGCCAATTACATCAAAACGTATCGCATCGACTAAAGTTCAATACCATATCAGATGTTTAAAGGTATAGCTACAAATATATGAAATGAAAATGATATGGTAGTCCCGATTTACTTTCGATCAGTGGGAAATCAGTTTAATGAGTGATTGTAATAATGCACAAAAATAAATTTCGAATAACATTTAATTGAAACATAACATTTTGATATTGTCATATATGTCTAAAATGTATTCTTGTGCTTTAAATTTTAAAATTAGATAAAGTATAGTTCTATTGCCAAAACTGGTGCTCTAACGTTTCAAACTAAATACTTTCAAATATTAGTTCGCTGAAATGTTCCCCTCCATTTTTTATAATAGACAAATTAGCTTTTCATTTCGACAATTTGTTTCAATAATGACAAAAGTTTTTGACTATTTTGTTTTCATTTCTTCACTTTCTTCACTTGCGCATGTGTCATAATCATTAAGTTGATAGTTGTTGCTCTTGATTTGTTGAAGTCCAGGATCAACATGTTGTTTTCCAAAAGCAGTAATATTGTATTCCTCATTTCCAACGTCTGCTACATCGTATAACAATAAATCATTGTTCTCTCTAAAAACCTTGTGTGAAGCATGGTCATAGACATTGTTGTCAAATCTGTTGTCATCAGACCTAAGGAGGCTTACTGGTTCTTGATCAGACCATGGGTTTTCATATGCAGTTTTTATACCAACTGTTGCGTCAATAATACATGGGTTTCCACAATGTTCCTCTTTTACACCAACAGCCTTCTTATTTCTAAAAGTAACCAATATTACATATCATAAATATAATTGCTTTAAATGTTTTTATATCGCTATTAGCTTTGATAAAATTCAGTACATTTTGTAATTAGTTTCCTGGAATAGCCTCATTGTATATCATTATTACTTTTATGTTATTGACCGTGTCAAAGTCGGCTTTACTTTATTTTACCGAAACGCATAAATTAGCAAACTATGAAGAACTATAATATCATTGTTTGTTTATAAAATAAGCATCAGCGTTTAGCTTTGATCAATCTAGTGATTGGCTTAAAAAAAGATTAAAAATAATTCATGAAAGCCTTGGATTTGTTAGAAATTTACACATGGCCTTCGACGTGATATTCGAATTTTATCCTGAGCGCTAACGAATATCAATTTCTTCCATGAATCGTTTTGATTCTAACAGGTAAAATACTGTCATTTAAGCGAAGATAAGATTGTCATGAGTATGGCTGTTCTATGTAAGCCCATATAAGATATGAATGTGTCAATGTAGTGGGTTTTATTTTTGTTTTTAAGATTGTTTTTGTTTTATCTATGATGATGTCCTGTCTTATATGTTTATTTTGATTTGCTGTTGGGGTTTCTAATTGTGGTAATATGACAGAATATATCTTTTTTTCTTGCAGATCAAGTGATTACCTTAATTTGCAGTACACACATACCACAAAACCAATAACGAATATAACTATAACTATGACTCCTACAACAACTCCAATTGTAAGCCCTGGAAATGAAAAATCACAATAGTTTTTAAAAGTGCATATTTAACTGAGATCCGCAGACAAACCGGATATTTTTCTTGTACCTTTTCACAGATCCTGATTTATGTTTTCATCTATGTTTTCAGAACAATGTATTATTTGTCGGTTCAGCATTTGTATTTACATATTAAATATTGGTGTTATTATGTACACTTTTTTAATTTTGTATGTTACACGTCTTCTGATTAGCTAAAAAATTGTCTATTAGTTTGTCGTGTGACCGTGTCGTCATCAACGTTAATACATGATTTGCTTCTTAAAAATCAAATTTAAATCTAAATTAAAATGAATGATTGTTATATATTGGGTGTATATTCGAAATGACATACTACGCCGGTTATTCAGTGGGCAGCACATTGTTGGTGTTTTTTCTTCATAGACATACGAATATTACTGTCATTCCTTTATATATATATATTTAAACATATGTATACATTTATTAGTTTCAAATTGTTCCATTGCTGTTTTCTTCGTATAAAAAAGATTGTTCTGTCAAAGTTTTTACTGCAACAATGTAAAAACCTCCGCTGGTGGGCTGTTAAGTCTCTCATAATATCACCAACCAATTATTCAGGACCGCGGTATTAAAATACGGATATTATTGTGTTTAGATTTGATGTTTTTAAAATTCATAATTATTTTAATTAAGGAATTATGTTCATTGCGGATATTTCTACTTCCTTTTTCCGAGTGTGGCGTAAATTTAAGGTCGATTGAGGTTTTGTACGAGTTTTTGACTTTCCGTATTTTTGGCAAGGGTTTCACTGAAGAAACATTAATTTTCGAAACACGCTCTAGTGCAGTAAAACCGGTACCAAAAATGATATTACTAAATAAAATTGAGAAAGATAGTGGTGAATGTATCAAAGCGACAACAACCCGACCATAGAGCAGAGAACAGCCGAAGACCACCAATGGGTCTTCAACTAGTTCGATTTATAGCATTGTTCAATATGCTTACCATTCCAAATCTCATTCTCTGCAACCGACGTATTTTCTATAGTCCTCATTGTTGCAACATCTGATGAGGATAAACATGTGTTAAATAGAGACACAATTAACAAATTTAAGTCTGTTTTCATAGAAGCTGTTAGTTGCGGCGTTGATAGAAGTTGTTTATAGATTCTTAACTTGGATAAAATAATATACAATTTTCATAAAAAAAATTACCCATATCGTTTCCTTTTTTGCTGTTTGATTTGTAATATGATTATCAAGTGAAATCAATTAATTACAATGTACGCATATGAATTAAAACATGTTTTACATATTACTAACAACAGCAAAAGGTTACCAAAAAATAAAAAAAAAACAATACCGAACTCCAAAAAAATCAAACCAGAAAGTTCCTAATCAAATGGCAAAAGTTAAAATACATCACACGAATAGATAATAACAGTCTTGTTTCTGACTTGGTACCGGCATTTTCATATGAAGACAATGGGATTAAACCTAGTGGTATAGCTACACTGCTCACATTTATGACATTGTTTTTCCAATGATTGTGGGTTTTTTTAATTAATGTCATGATGCCTGCGGAGACATATTTTCCTTTAATATCCAATCGCATTGCTAAACAGATCAAATACAAACAAAACTCCTTTGGATCGAATGAACATGGATGTATAGAACACGACCCACATCAAAGGTTCAATTCACTTTGCACATGTCAGGTAATATGTTTTTTCCATACTATTATTATTTTCAAAACAAGCTAGGACTATATGGAATAATAAACAATAATAAGCTATAATTTTCGTCATTCAAATAAATTCCTGTAGCAGTCCAAATGGCAGCTATTGAAACATATTGACCTGACATCAAGGGTGCATTGGTCAATTGCGTGATGCGCCATTTTCTTAATACGACAAAATGTATAAAATAGGAAACCAATGATAACAGTCTCGTAGTTAAAATTCTGACAATTAAAATTGATATTTAAATGGAAAGTTTGTCGAAGAGACAACAACCGACCCAAGGGAAGACAACATCCCAAGGCAAACAATGGTTCTTTAACACAGCAAGAAAATTTCGCTCATGTAGATGGGCTTCGGCTGGTCCTAAAATAATTATGTGAACGTCACGGTCAATTCCGAAACATAAATGAATCAAAAGTGCGGCTGAGATTCGAACCTCCCCCCCCCCCCTAATACCTCTAGCCAATGTTGAATAAACATAAGCACCACTACGCATAACAAAATTCAGTTCAGTCAGAGTCTGATGTTAGTATAGGTAACACAAAGTAAAACAGCAAACATACCATATCACATATCAAACTGCAAAAAACAGCTAACCGACATCAAACGAACTGTTATTTAAAATTGTCATATAACTGACTTGGTACAGGCATTTTCTTGTGTATAAAATATACAGATTAAAACCTGTGTTTTTTAGCTAGCTGAATAAATCACTTGTGTGACATTTACATTAAATTGCATTGTATTAACAACAGTGTGTGAACAGAACAAACATACATAATAAAATAAAATGTCAAAAATAGGGGTAAAGCATTGTGGTATTATCTTAATCTATATGAAAACAAAGAAAAAACATGCATATAGACAAAGCACATCATCAAAAATGAAAGACAAGAATACAAAATTGTATCATAGTACGATAAAACAATAATGGGATATTTAATTGCCGAGCCACGTAAGAGTTGATACGAAATATTTATCAACAAGGTCTGGGTATCTTCCTATGAACTTTTTTAGAAAAAGGGCGAGATGTTATTTCGATAAATCCCTGGTTACTCAACTTTTTGCTCAGTCACTGGTGACGTTTCAAAAAGTCTGAGTAGCAACTTCAAGTTCTTGAATACCAAATGTATTGGGAAAAATATATATATGTATCCCATATGCAGGTGAAAATAGTACATTGGTTGGTGAAATTGATAATTTCAAATTCAAAATGAATGCTTATGTAAAATTCGAGTGACAAATCTGAAAATGAGACAGAACAAGCCGTGACTGTTGTTTATTAATTTCAAATTCTGTAGGATATATTATTGAAGCCCAATCAGAAAAGTTTGGATTGTTAATGAAAGCAAAATCATCAGTATATCTGCATGTGAAATTAAATAATCTGGCTTCCTTGATCTTGTTGTTTTAACAAATGTCTGAAGGAACTCCGACTCATATGTAAATCAGAAGAGGTCGGTAATAAAAGGGACACACTTCGTCCCGACTGGAATGCAGACAATTTCAACAATTAGTTTGCCAATTAGTAACCCCAGCATACTGAACCTCGGTGTAGCATTTTTACCTTATTGTTAACTTTTAACAAAATATGCCGTATGGTATCCCAAAGTATTAAATTTAAAAGCATTGCAAATAGTTATCAAAGGTACCAGGATTATAATTTAGTACGCCAGACGCGCGGTTCGTCTACATAAGACTCATCAGTGACGCTCATATCGAAATAGTTAAAACCAAACAAATACAAAGTTGAAGAGCATTGAGGATCCAAAATTCCAAAAAGTTGTGCCAAATACGGCGAAGGTAATCTATGCCTGGGATAAGAAAATCCTTAGTTTTGCAAACAGGAAATTTATAAAAATGACCACAGAATTGATATTCATGTCAACACCGAAGTGCTGACTACTTGGCTGGTGATACCCTCGGGGACGAAACATCCACCAGCAGAGGCATCTACCCAGTGGTGTAAATAGTTATCTAAACATTTCGTTTAGACGATTTTTCCATTTCACAATGGGAATGGTGGTATACAGGGTTAAAAATCAAAAGTATTGATAGAATCAAAGTCAGAGAAAGATCGATATTTTAAATTATCCAGACGTTCTTTAGACTTTTTCAGAATCCACAAATTTTAATTTATACATTTTCACAGATAATACACGAGCTTTATAAGATATGAAAGACGAATCACAAATGGCATTTAAGACTTTATCGGTCATATTTTGTTAGTGTTTCTACCTTCTACCTTTCTGTTCTGTGGAAAAGTTTGTCTCGTATACTTATTTCGTGTTGATAAGGTATTTTCTGTTTCAGATCACCTATTCTGTAGAATGTTATAGAATGATGCATGTAATAGCAATTATTGTTTATCAGATAATTGAATTTAATGAGGCTACTGGCGTATGTTGTTTTTGGATTGTGTGTTTGAACTATAAATCAAAAGTTTCCACTTACACTGTCTTACATTTTGGAACCCATCTTTCTGTTTTAAGAATTATTACGTGCAGTTTGTTCTTAAGAGTGTAAAGCACGTTATAACTTTCTCACATAGTATCTGTTTAGCTTCATACAAACATTTTGTTAAACAAAAAAATATTTTGACTTAGTCTATATTCTTAGTTTTTTTGTGCAATTTTCACCTGTGTAGTTATAATTACCGGAGTATCATCGCAAACAAACATTTTGTTGACTTTAGAGTTTTTTTAACGAAGAAACATTAGCCGTATATAAAAGTGTGACGTTCATTTTATAAATTACGAACAATCCTAGCTGTTTGTTTGCTGCCATTTTTTAAATTTAGTGCCATCCTAGATTTTCATTTGCTGACCAGTTTTCCAGTCTACCATGCCAAGAGGGAATTCAAAGAAAGGGACTCCAGCTAGAGGGCAGGGGGTAAAACGCCGAAGAATGGTCGACCTTAGGGAGAAAGAACAAGCTACAGCTAGTGTAGTTAATCCAAAATCATCTGGTGAGGCGGTTATTGATTTTAGTAGTGACCCAGGGCCCTCCCAAACGTCAATTGGGAAAGAATCGAACATATTTAACGATAACATTCAGTTTTCACAAAGCCTTCCGTGTCTTAAGGAAAGTTTGTTTGACCAAATCAGGTGTTACGTACCCATGAAACTAAAAGATAAAATTTGGAAACATGAATTTATTGACCTAAATTTGTTGATTAAACCTCCCAGAGAACTGTCAAATTTTCCTGACCATGAAGGTGATTTAGTTGTAAAAGGGGGTCACATGCGGATTGAATCTTTACCATGTCGCGCTATGCCAAATATACACACATGGACAAACGCTTTCATGATTTATATGAGTATTTGCTAGAGAAACAGAGTTTTTTGGCTCAAGAATTGCCAAAGTACATGAGAGATGTTCGTTTTGCAGCAAATTAATCACACGGTTGGAGAACATACGATGAGCAATTCAGACTCCGCTAAGCACAAATACCTTAGTCATCTTAGGCTGTCATTAACCAAGACTTATGGTCATTTATATAACAGCAACTATGGGAGATCAAGGTAAAGCAATGAAAGTAAAGTATGTTACAGTTCTCAAAGTGAGCCTCTTCATTCCTTTCGTCAGTCATCAGGCCAGCAAAATGCTAAGCCACCTAGAACATGCAATGCATACAACACAAAAGGGAAGCGGTGTAATTTTAACCTCGGCAGATTCAAATAAGGATGCTCAGCATGCGGAGGTCAACACCCAGCTTACTTTTGTAAGAGACATTAAAATGGCAAACCAGACAGACACATTTTCACTTGGTGTTTCCCCAGTTAAGGTTGAAAATTTAGAAATATATTTACATGATTATCCCCTTTTAAAAAATGCCTCGTATTTATTGTCCAGTTTCAAATTTTGTTTTTCTTTACTTTACTCAGGACCTCGTTTACCTACAGATTCCAAAAACTTAAAAAGTGCTATTGAGAGACCAGATATACTTCTTAAAAAAATAAGAAAGAAATAGATGCAGGGCGTGTTGCTGGTCCCTTTAAGTTTAGACCTATTTCTACTTTACTAATCTCGCCATTGAGATTAGTTTCAAAGGAAAAGGACGGTCAGTTTAGAGTTATTCACCACTTATCTTATCCCAAAAATTCATCCGTCAATTATTTTATTGATCAAAAGAAATGTTCAATTGTCTACTCAAATATTGATGACGCTGTCGATGTTATAAAATTATACGGAAATACGACATTAGCCAGCAAGTCCGACGTCCGCTCAGCATTTAAATTACTCCCTATCTCGCCGATTGATTTTGATCTTCTTGGTTTCAAAATTAATCAAAATTTTTATTTGGATAAAACCCTCCCTCAATTAGCTGTGGTCTATTTGACAAGTTTGCGTCATTTCTACACTGGGCGGTTTCTGTAAAAAAAATCTCAGGGCGCCATTGTACACTATCTTGACGACTTTCTATTTTTGGGAAGGGGCGGAACCAGTCAATGTGCTGACCTGCTTCATACTTTCAAGGCTATTTGCAAAGATCTGGGAATTCCTTAAGCGGATGAGAAAACAATTTCTCCCACGACTCGGCTTACATTCTTGGGTGTAGAAATTGACACTTCCGACATGACTCTCCGCTTGCATTCAGATAAGCTTGATGAATTGCTTCCAAAAACATTTCTTTGTTTTAACATGCAAGAAGGTCACGCTAAGAAAAATGCAATCCCTTTTGGTTTCATTAAACTTTGCATGTCGTGTTGTCGCGCCGGGGAGAGCTTTTTGCAGACGATTGGTTTGAATAAACCACATTACAGAATAAGAATAACTTCGAACATAAAAGACGAACTTTTGATGTGGAAATCATTTTTAATAATTTTTTAACGGTCTTACTATAATGCCAGATATATTATGGACCTCTAACAAGTCGCTCAAATTTTACACAGACAGTGCCGGGGGTCTACACTCGGTTTCGGCATATATTTTAAGGCTAGATGGGCTCACGGGTTATGACAGAGAACGTGGCATAAGCGCGGTTTATTGTCTAACATTACATTTTTAGAACTATTTGCAGTCATGGTAGCGATCATTCTATGGGGGTCTGAACTTAGGAATAAAAAGGTGTATTTTATATTGACGACGAGGGAGCAGTGCACATTATTTATAAGAAATCATCAAAATCATCGAATGTCATGATTTTAGTTAGACGTTTAGTTCTAAAAACATTACATCATAACATATTAATTAAAGCAAATCACGTCCCAGGTAAGGTCAATACTATAGCTGATGCTATTTCTCGTTGACAGTGGTCCCGTTTCCGGAACCTAGCACCAAATGCATCTCTGACACCAACTCCAATTCCGAACCAAGTATAGATTCTATAACAGAGGAATCAGCTAGACTTTTTTCCGATTCATTAGCCGGAAATACATGGAAAAGCTATTCAAGAGCGAGATATGTTCTTGATTCATTCCAACTTCTATATACACTTGGTAAAGTATGGCCAGTTCCTGTTGAACAGTTAGTACAATTCATCGCTTATTTATCACTGAAGAATTTCTCCAGCTACAGTTCGATTATACATAAGTGGCATTTCTTTTTCTCACAAGGAACGTAATCTAGAGGATACTACTAAGAATTTTGTGGTATCAAAAATGCTTGAAGGCTTACACAGAAATTACCCACAGAGAGACAATAGGGCCCCGGTAACATTACCATTATTACAACAGATTACAGACGCTCTCCCTAGTATTTGTTCATCTACTTATAAATCTTTATTATTTAAATCTTCATTTATTTTTGCATTTTTCGCTATGTTATGTGTAAGTGAATTTACGACAAAAAAAAACTAATTCTAGTACCAAGGCACTGCAATTGTCGGATGTGGTCGTGTCAGATTGTCATTAAGAAAAGTAAAACGGATCAGAGAGGTTATTCAACGTTCATTGTGATGAATAAATTCAGAGATAACGCGAGCATTTGCCGTTTGTTAACCTTGAAGAAATACTTAAATGCACGTCCTGCGGTTTCAGGCTGTAATCATTCATTTATGCATTTTGATGGGTCACCGCTAACACGTTATCAACAGTCAGCTATGCTACGAAAGTCAGATAACTAACCCTAACCTTTTGAAATCGCATTCATTTAGAATTGGAGCTGCAACAGAGGAGAGCAAACGTGGTATTAATGACGAAGCTATTAAAACATGGGAAAGGTGGTCGTCATGTGCATTTGAGCGTTACATCAGGATTCCTTGGTGAAAATAATTTCAAATTTTCAATTTCTTTATATGTACATATAGAACATAAGTAATCAACATTATAACAAACTCCTTAAATAGTTTTCGGTTTGTAGCTCATGAGCTGCAGTCATCTGTTTGGATAATGGGATCTTCTATTCCCCATTGGGCTGGCATAACAGCTGATAGCCAATCTGGGGAAAAAATTAATTTGGATAGGCTAGGAGTACAAGTTAAATGGATAACTAAATCAGGAATGGAATGGAAAGATCTGGATTCATCTTTTGAAAGCGAAATAAAAAAGTGGCCAGCCCCTAATTATTTATGTATACACCTAGGTGCAAATGTTTTGGTATCTATGAAATCAAAAGAACTAATTAATAGAGAACATCAAATGTTCAAATTTGAGTATAAAGGTTTTTTCACCTGACATCAGAATTATATGGTCAGACATTATACCAAGGCCCTATTGGCATGGAACATTAAGGCCAAAGTTAGTAGAAATATCTAGAAAAAGTCAACTGTGCCGTAAGATCGTTTATAAAGACCGAAGGCCAATATATTTCGAGTTATCCAGCTGTCAAAGCCTCGGTTGCCACCTTTCACAAGTCGGTATTGGCATTTTCCAAAATAACATTTACGCTGCCTTTGAAACTTTCGTACTCGGTGTTGTTAAAGTTTCCCACCAGATAAATGAGCGCAGAGAATGTTTGGCGGTGAATGAGGATTTATACTGAAGACCCCCATTCATTTGGCGGTTCAGGGAGAAAATTAACTTAATTTCCTAGTGTTCACTCTTGTCATCAAGAGGAATCCCCTCCACTTCTGGTATCAGAAGGGAGATGTCATCTCCGCAGTACACGTAATTCAGGTTGTTTGCATTTAAAAAGTCAGAAACTGTTGTTTTCAGAGGTCTGTGAAAACAGAGGGGGTTCTCCGTCCAGTCCACGCATGCACGTAGGATGGATGTTTTGACACTTATGTTATCATAGGGTAACCGATATGCTCTTTTCAATCCTTTGGCTATCGGTTTGTTTGTCTCCCTGGAACTGGTTAAACATTTTATCTGATGCCTATCAAATATCCACACATACATATTCTGTTCATATACTTGTTGTATTATAAGTAATAAATATTCTATATTCGTTCTACAGTTTGTATTGTCTATTTTTCAGCGCCAGTAGTCCGTTTATTAATGTATTGATGTCAAAGTAGACATTTTATAGAAGGGGCATTTTTTATTTAAAATCAGTATGATGGAAGTTAAATATAAAGCCAATTTATGCGCTTTTACATTTAGAGAAATATGATTTACCCTACAAAATTTAGAAGATTAAGTAAATGTTACAATAATTATTATTAAGTAAAAAATAATTACCCTTGAAAGAATATTCACAGAAGAAAAAAAATTCCTGTATTGCACTATCATCTCTAAGTCTTACGCCATTTTCGCTACAGCGGAAAGTCTGTCGAAAAGTATCGTTTACATCATCCCTCATTCTGTTTACTGAAAAACAATCATCTTTATTTAAAAACATTAAAAAAATATATTTCAAAACAGTAATAATTTTATCAGGAAAGAAAGTTTACGATCAAACAAATTATTTATTTTTTTGACAGAATAAATTTAACACGTTATATAATGTTCTTGAATGTATCTGTGTGTGTTAAGTTGACGTTGAAAAGAGGGACGAAAGATACCAAAGGGACAGTCAAACTCATAAATCTAAAACAAACTGACAACGCCATGGCTAAAAATGAAAAAGACAAACAGAAAAACAATAGTACACATGACACAACATAGAAAACTAAAGAATAAACAATACGAACCCCAACAAAAACTAGCGGTGATCTCAGGTGTTCCGGAAGGGTAAGCTGATCCTGCTTCACATACGGCACCCGTCGTGTTGCTTATGTGATTATAAATCTGGTAAAAAGTCTAATTCGGGAGGTCAAATTCATGAAAGGGAAGGGGATTGTAGTTACGACGTAAGGAACATATCCGATATCATTTGTGAAACGGTTATTCTTGAAGTGGAGTTTGTAGGGGTGGCGTGCTTGATTGAAATTGTCTTTTTTATCATTACAAGTTTTGGACCATATGTATGGTATCATACTTGATGTTATCTTAAGATGTACATTTGTATTGTTATAATAAGCCACGTGCAATATATTTCTATCTAAACTCATCATAGATACCAGGACTAAAATTTGTATATACGCCAGACCCGCGCGTCTACAATCACAATATTCATTGAATAAAGGATATATTTATATATACATTGTGAGGCTGATATTTAGACGAATTATATATTTTTGTTTCTTCAGTAATGCATATAATTATATATTTGAAATAAAATAAACATCAAAATAAATACTACTGTTAAAAAAGTCTAGCGCATTCATAGAAACACTTAACAACTGTTTGATAAGTCCCGTGAAAGATTAAAGCGCTGAACCTTTAATGTTCGTGTTTATTTTTATTCTGTTTAAAATATGTACATCTTAAAAAAAATTTGTAATCGACAACTCGTTAATAAATGTTTCGATATTAGTTAACGATCTTTCAAAGTACGGCGCTTCATTGTTGAGAGAAAATATATATAACACAATAAACTAATTATATAAATACGCTTAAGGGCATACGATACAATTTTGATCCTGTATTTACAAGTTCATGAAATTTTGCATATAGGCTATTTTTATCTGATTAAATCAAGTATGTAATAAAAAATATACCTTCATGTGCTACTTTTTGAGTAAAATGAAGTCTAAATTTTGTATATTTGCTCGAAATTCAGATTTGTGGCAGTTATTTCTTTTTCCGAAGAAAGACATAACTTTTTTGTTATAAATGATAAACACAAATTGTTTTTTGTTAAATAATCGGTAATTTCAGATATGCATTTTTGTATTCAGAAATAACTCATATTTATCAAATGTTCATAAATTGAGGGAAAAACGTCATTTTTTACTGCATGTTTATCAGAATTAAACAAAATCCTCTATTTACAGTTTTATAAAATTTGGGTCACATAATCTCCCTGCAAAATGAAACAAAATGTCGTTTTGAAAAATAGGGGTCCATAAACTCGTTTTCAAATTAAATCAGTTTGAATGATAAAAATCAGTCGAAAAATGCATCTTTTCCCGATATGTCGCAGTTTGACGTCGCGAAAATAACAAATAACGTTAGCAACGTCGTTACCTTCCCTGTTACTGTATAGTATGCCCTTAAAAGTATACAAAACAACAAAACAAAAACAAAACAATATTACAAAAACGCAAATCTAAATATAAATATCTATAAATGTTTCTTCATCAGTATGATCATAATGATGTAAAATGAACCATATCAATCTAATTTGATTAAACCTAAAAAAAACATTTACCGCAATACAATCTGCTTGTACAATTCTTTAATTCAAAAAAAGTTTACGCATATTTTAAAAAGTATTTACAACAATCACTGCGTGGATATGCACCAAAAAAGGAAAATATATTGCAGATATAAGCTGGTACGATACTAAAATTACACAAGTGACAAAAGTTAAGTGATAAGAATGGAGACTGCGTAGAAATACATTCACAATGCATAGAACTGTCCTACTTGCACTGTTATACATCCAAAATTTCAATGTTGACGAAGGTTAAGGTACTACTGCAGAAGTTTCGTATTTATACATCCATTGTTCGATTTTATACAAAAACGAGTGTCTTTGGGTATGGAACTGTTCTTATGACACATCGGATAGGGATGTCACCATATATAAAGATTATTTTTTTAAATTATTATCGGTATCATAAAGATAAACAGGATAGCTCTAGTCTGATAAATAAAATTGAGAAAGGAAATGGGCAATCTGTCAAAGCGACAACAACCCGACCATATATCAGACAACAGAAAAGAACGTTAAATTGCAATATATTGCATGGATCAGTGTAAATAATCAAATCACAAAAATTCTTAACAACGAGGAAAATTCAAAACGGAAAGTCCCTCTTCAAATGTCAAAATCAAAGGTTGAAACACATCAGACGAATGGATAACAATTGTGTTATTCCTTCTTTGGTACAGGCATTTTCTAAGTAGTATATGTTAAATAAAACAAGAATTTTGATAACACAAATGTCCATGACAAAGCAACATTCGTCGCCTGTATGTTTATGTACAGTGTATTGGAATTAGTATTTATCACCAAAAAATATTTCCTGAAGTTAAATGCGGATTTTTTACAAACAAGGTTTAGAAGATGTAAAAATGGTATAAAACTTAATTGTTTATTTGATGAAAATTTTGACTTCGGTTTGCTTACTCCTGGTGTACTGAGACTGATAATTATTTACGATTTAACGTTCACTTAAGATGCGGTGTGTAGCAAAGTGCCTTACAACAAATAAACTTGAATGTGTCTAATTCATTACATCACAAAACGCTTCGTAAAAGCTTAAAATCAAATAAGAAATTTGTATTCAGATATCGCAGATCAAATTCATTCGTTCATTGTGTAATCATACGTTTTTTGATTGAGTTAAGTCTGCCAATTGATATTTTATCGTATGTTTTTTCTATGTTGCGATGTTATGCTATTGTTTCAGAAAAAGGGAGAAGGTTTGGATCCATTAAAACGTTTAATCCCGCTGCAAATGTTTGCACCTGTCCTAAGTCAGGTATCTGATGTACAGTAGTTGTCGTTTGTTTATGTAATATATACGTGTTTCTCGTTTCTCGTTTTGTTTATATAGATTAGATCGTTGGTTTTCCCGTTTGAATGGTTTTACACTAGTAATTTTGGGGCCCTTTATAGCTTGTTGTTGGGTGTGAGCCAAGGCTCCGTGTTGAAGGCCGTACTTTAACCTATAATGGTTACTTTTTAAATTGTTATTTGGATGGAGAGTTGTCTCATTGGCACTCACACCACATCTTCCTATATCTAATTGAACATAAATTATGACAATTATCCACGAATTTGTTAACTTATACTTTGTATCTGTGAGACTCATTTTGAGTTCTTTTATATGTTACATACAACTGTTATTTACCGATGGTGTCGTGTTTTAATTGTTGGTTCGCTATGCTCTTCAACTTAGTACTTGTTTTGGCCTTTTTAACATTTTTTAATTCGAGCGTCACTGATGAGTTTTTAGTAGACGAAACGCACGTCTTGCGAAAATATAAACTTACAAATCCTTGAGTCGATTTCACAAAAATACGAAAATCGAAACATTAAACTATGCACACAAACCGGGCTCGCTCCACTTGGAGTTCTTGTAATTCGCTCGAAGTTTACCCTTTTTGGTATTAAAATGGAATAACGAAAATTGGTCATACAACTGTTGTATCTTATCTACCTTTTTGGAGTAGAAGCACTTTTTTTTGGTTTCCACAATTGTCTATCTTGTTTCCAGGACACTCATCCCTACAGGATCCATACACCTGTTTATGAGCAGTTTCATTGTGATTTTTGAAACAGAAGCAATGGGTAATCTACAAGTACGAAAACAAAATAAAATCAACACTTGATAAATTTCATGCGTCCGTATATAACATTATGGACATATGCATCTTATAATTGTATAAGCCAAGTATTTAACGAAATCCATATTTTGGCAATATCTGATCTCTTCAAGTTTGTATGTCGAGTAAATTTAAATTGAGAAATTTAGTAAAAAAAATATAATACCGTAACAAATATGGATGGGACTGCCTGATAAGTATTATCATCTTTAAAGACTGAAGAAAAAAAGTTGATATGCAATAATACAAGGTATTACATCTACACGTCAAAATAAACCACGTTCTTGAGTGCGATAGAAAGATTTTAATCGAACCCCAGTCAGATCAAATCAAATAATTGAAAATGTGGACGTACTGCTTCCTCGCTATAAAGCAGGTGACACCATGAATAGCTTGGAGGCAGAATAAGTCTATATTGCTAAGACAAGTTCTTTTGTTTAAGACTGTTTTGAATAACATTATCTTTTTAAAAAGAACGTTTGTCAGCAATTCAGCAGTTATTTCCTAGAATTTGTTGGTTATGTTGGATCGGATAAACCCATTTGTGATCGATTTTGTTTATGGTTACTAGGCAATTTGGTGTTAAAAGTGGAATTTTTAAATAGAATTTTTAAAAATGATTTTGAGCATTATAATTAGGCAATTGCCTCCATGACAATTCGGGCATGCTGGATCAGGAAAATACACGTTTTGCGAAATAAATGTCCTTAGATATTTTCCGTTATGCCACTGGTGCAACTTAAAATAAACCTCAGGTTTAGTCGATATGGATTTGAAAGGAATAAAAACACTGAGAAATGAACAAGGCAGCCACCAAGGATAACCATTTTGTTGCCGGGCCTAGCTTTAATTCCTATATAGATAAAACAATGATTTGCATATATTTTTAATATATAACTCGGAATCAAGCAGACAGATAAATCGTCGTATTCAATTACACGTGTTTGTCTGTCTATTTATTTATACGCCTAAAACATTAAGAAAATAACACAAATGGTTCCATTTTTTCTGCACAAGATGCACATATCTTCAACCAATGTCTCTTCACTGAAGCTATAATAAAAAATAATTGAAATCCAAAGCTTATAAAAATCATGCAGAGCTATAAACAAAAAAGGATCCAAAAATATATAGCCAAAGCCGGACAAGTAATATTTATTTGCAGCTGACATTAACTGGAAAGAGACACAAAACGAAGAAATCCTCCCTTTTAGACAACCCAACTATATGTGGTGCATTCGGGTCCTACCGGAGGCCGGAGATGTTTCTTATCCAGAAACGTCGTATCCCGACTTGTATAAGTTACACCGATGTTTAATCCTATATTTGTTTAATTGATTATTAAATGAAAAGAACGGATAGCATTTTGATTGACAATATTAAATATGATTTATAAGGGTTGTTTTTACTTGATACCCAACGTGTAACCATAATTTGGCTATGTTTATTTGCAAATTCTTATGCGAGAAATCGTGATGTGCCTAGAATTAGGTTCCTGCTATAAATTTATGTGACATACTTATCATATATACTTTATATGTGCTCTTTGCTCGGATTGTTGTCTCTTTCACAAATTCTGTTCTCAATTTTATTAGAAATAAGTTCGAATGTATCTTATTTTGTAAAAACAGATAATATTCAGATGCCTGATAATATGGAGATCTTTAAAGGCAGACGTGTTGTGTTTTATCATTAATGCATCAATGGACACGACAACATTGTTATCTAAACTCGTGGTTTCTTTTTCAAAAATCATTGTACCTACTGTTGCCTTTTTTTCTAAGTGAATTGGTCCATCAATTTATAAACTTCTTTTTAACGGGTATAATAGTTTTACTCTTTCGTTATTTATAAAAAATCTTATTTACCGTCATGCCCATGTATAGATACTGGTAATCCCTGCAATACGATGCGCAGACATACGAGCTTACATTTGCTGTCTCTTGCTTCGGGACATTACTACTGATGGAATCAAAATAAAAACAACCTGAAATGAAAAATGTCAGAAGCAGTATCAAATTATTTTATGCGACTCGACTTTGTTTGATCTTTTTTTTTTTTTTATTCTTTTGTGATATTTCTAAACGGTGCCGAGTTTTAATGCACAAATGTATAATTGAATAATAAAGACTCAATTAAATCATTCCAATTTTTATTTAAATTGGATATAATGAATCTTTTAATCATTGAACAATGGCACTTGTTTACTTGTTTACCTATATATAACTGAAAATGCTGAAACTATCTATGTCACAATCTTAAGATCAATATTGTTTTACTTTTATCGTAATAACACTAAACAAAAGGATTTTTTTCTTCAATCTTTTTATTTCTTTGTCAAAATTGTTTGGTCTTGCCGAAAGAATGAAAACTGTAATAAGTTATTATTTACCAACGTTCTTAAACCAAGGCTTTCCTACCCATGCTAAGCCAGACATTCCATTATTTTTAGCAGCTTTAACGACTTCCTTCCCGTACGGGAGTAAACGTCCTGGTAGCTGGTCACAATAAGCTACTGCCTCATCGTAAGATTTAACACCGTCAGTCCCAGAAAAGTATATTTTACCCTGGAATTCTGCATAAAGAAAATATGTTTTAATTAAATATGCATTTCTCGTATGAAGATAATAAAGATATCATTTTTTTCAACAAAACAAATGTTTTTATTAGGAGGAAATATAGACACCATCACGAATTGGTTGATATATGCGATTTGTCTTTGTCTTACTTAACAAGCGTCATTTCTTTCCACGTCTAAGATTGTGGTTTACCATCTACGTCGTCTGGTCTGCTAAGTACCGAACTCAACCTATTCAACAGTATGACTGTTTTGCCAAGTTTGAATTACCATTGCTATACGATGTGTCTCGGTATTTATACATCCAACATTCATGTATTTAGTTATGATTTTTTTTAATTGTAAGTCTGGTTGCTATTGTGTAATATCTAACCGTTTGTGTGAATGCATTCTGTTTTTCGGTACATTTCACATACGTCTATAAAACCAGGTTCAATCCACCATTTTCTACATTAGAAAATGCCTGTACCAAGTCAGGAATATGACAGTTGTTATCCATTCGTTTGATGTGTTTGGACTTTTGATTTTGATTTTTGATTTTCCTTTTTGAATTTTCCTCGGAGTTCAGTATTTTTGTGTTTTGACTTTTGTCAGTTCAGTAGTTACTTGTGATTCGTCTACAGTGTTTTTGCTTTATGTTGTGAGTTTTCAAGAGTTTTAACTGTTTGGTCTTACATGATCTTGCCTTATATTACAACTATTCAGTAATTTTTATTTTCTAAACTATGTAATAAATAAATCCAACTGTAGTATACCGCTGTTCGAAATTTATAAACCGATTGAGAGTGTTAAGACAATTAATAAGCTATTTCATTTATATTGTTTGTACCATAAAACAACTATATGCACTAGATTGTTTTATACTCAATTCTGTCTTGATTAAAATACATAAAATAACACCCTAAAACACTAGTCCAGCCCTGGCCTCAGTGACTCATTTTTTTTAATTTAAAAAAAAAAATCAAAACAAATGAGTCACTGAGGCCAGGGCTGGACTACCTAAAACACAATCCTCATGTTATATTCATGAACGTCAAAACAAATATTTTCTATTTTTAGAATTTGCCTGTGATAATATAAACGTCACAAACATTACGTTACTTATTATGGCGTTGGTACATTCGTTTGACGTACAAGTTCAAAATCATTTGTGTTGTCGTAAATTCATGGGAGGTGTTAAAATTGTTATTCTGGTTTTTTTCATGTTCGACAGTTGTAATGTACTATTATTATAATAATATTATTTATTTATGAATTTCTCTGTCCTAAATTCTTTGCGTTTATTTAGCATTTTAAGTTAAACTGTAATGTTTAAAAAAAAAAAAAGAGTCACTATTACATAGATAAACAAAACATCTAGTCGCTTCGTACTCTCCTGTGTGTGTGAGTGAGTCGTCACCAATAAAAACATACAGCAAATAATCGCTAATTTAAAAATGATATTGCGAAAAAATGAAATTTGACCAATAGATGACAAACTATAAATTTATACTGATCAGAATTGTATCCCTCGAAACATTTATAATTTAGCGTATAACTATCATATTGTAATTATTTTTGTAATATAGTGACTTTTTTTGTTAACATTGCAGTTTACCTTAGAATGCTCGTACTTCATAACGAAGAAGAGGATTGTCATTATCTTACATACACAAAAAATAATTGATTATTATTCTGAATGTTCAAAATATTCATTTTCATCATGTCTTGGACTATATAACTAGAGGCTCTAAAGAGCATGTGTCGATCACCTTTAAACGTGCCAGTAAGAAAGTTATCTTAACCCACTATACTACATTAAATTTGCCTTTGTATTGTAAGGTTTCATATAAAAAAAAATCTGTTCACATTGTAGCTCTCTGTTGTGAGCGAAGGACAATACACCAGTGACTTAACTCATTTGATGGATACAAATAGAAATACTACACAGAGTGGACGTGGCCGTGTACTTGTATGTCCCAACAACAAAAAGACACTAGGCACATTTCCAAGAGTACTCGCAGTTACTGACAGCTATTTTTAAAAAGCATGCATTTAATATAAAATAGAAGATGTGGTATGATTGCCAATGAGACAACTATCCACAAAAGACCAAAATGACACAGACATTAACAACTATAGGTCACCGTACGTCCTTCAACAATGAGCAGAGCCCATACCGCATAGTCTAAGACTAAATTATCATTCAGTACACATCTAACATCCAATTGATTTAGTGTAAAGATATCAAAAACAGTCATAGACAATTGTGCAATGCCAAGATACAGGTAACGAAAGATTGTAGATCTATGAATATGCAAATGTATATATAACAGTAATATTAATATAAAAAAGAAGATGTGGTATGATTGCCAATGAGACAACTATCCACTAAAGACCAAAATGACACAAATATTAACAATAATAGGTCACCGTACGGCCTTCAACAATGAGCAAAGCCCATACCGCATACAGTCAGCTATAAAAGACCCCGATAAAACAATGTAAAACAATTCATGCGAGAAAACTAACGGCCTTATTTATGTAAAAAAATAAACGAAAAACATATATGTAATACATAAACAAACGACAACCACTGAATTACAGGCTCCTGACTTGGGACAGGCACATACATAAATAATGTGGCGGGATTAAACATGTTATCGGGATCCCAACCATTCCCCTAACCTGGGACAGTGGTTTAACAGTACAACATAAGAACGAACTATAAAAATCATTTGAAAAAGGCTTAACTCATCAGATAGGCAAAAAATAAAGTGGACGTGGCCGTGTACGTATACATCCCGACATAATTTTTATGTCTGCTTTAGAGGTACTGATATTAAATATCAATACCAATAAAAACAATATTCAATGATCTTATTACAGTGTTGAATTGGTAACCTTTAAGAATAAGTTTATTTAAAGGATTGTTTCCGGGCACGGTAAAAATGAGGATGCACTATCCCGTTCGAAATTAGTTTTAGGTTTAGGTACAACCGAACTTTTAAAACCAAATATTTATATCTATGGAAGAATTTAGTAAAGGTTTTAAGTAAGTTGTGGTAGCGAATCCCTGGCTTAGTAATTTACCAGTAATACATAGATTACGTTCGATCGTTAAAAAAACCACGTCACAACAGAAACGGGCATATCGAACTAGTTGTGAAATATAAACACTGTATGATGGTGCTAGGCACATCACCATCCAAAAAGGGAAATTAGCATAAGGGAACGGAAAATTTTTCCTTTTGTCGTAAATATTTTGGTGTGGAGTTTGGGTAAATCTGGGAAGTATATTTAGGCAGTATATATTTAGAAAATTCTTGATTATTTAACGAATTAACATCATCAAGATAACGTGCCAACGGTAAGTGTTTATCAATTAAATACAATTTAGACGGGTCTTTACTGATTTTGGTGATTCATAACAGTACAAAAACAACTCTGCGATTAGTGCTCATTGGAAAACTTTTTTTTCAAAACGTACATAAATATTATGAAGGAGAAAATTAACAGCTTCAATCGTCTCATCACACGTCCAGTAAGTATATCTAGCATATTTACCTTTCTCATTAGAGAAGAAGGCTTTAAATGATTTGTAGCAAATATATTTACATTCAGATTTACCAAACGGCCATTCAATCAAATAGGAAAACTTTTGTTTGATAAGATTATGTGGAAGTGTAGTGTAAAGAAAAGAAAGGTAAAAACTGTTAACAAAATCAAAAGGATCATTGAAAGCACGTAATTCATCTAAAACATCCAAACAAAAATTTACACTCCAAGAAATTGTGAATTCCACTATTTTTGTTGTAGTTAAAAGCTGCGGTCACAACTTAACGGATACGTCGAACGGACGCCGAACGGATGAAAAAAGTTTTGTTGACAATTTTTTTATCCCTTCCTTGGGATTCCGTTGTTGTACTGACCATACACAACCGATTCGTAACGAGTGGCTTACGGCCACACACATGATTTGTAACGTACGAGAAATGGAAACGTACCGAACAGAACGGATGTCGAACGTACATCAAACGGATGTATATATCCGTAAAAAACGGACACTTAACGGAAGCGTACCGGATGAAACGAATGAACAAGATACGCAGAAAATTAAAGGCGGCAATATCAATACATTTAGATCACATAAACGTGACCTTAAAATAATTAAAAAGTTTCCGTGTAACTGGTTTTACTTTATGGTCTAGAATGTTTATATTTGCAACATTTAAGTTCAGTCTGGCCTAATAACAGCTGCTTGATAGTTACGACGTCCTCTAACTCCACAATCCATCACAAATAATAAGCAGTCATGCCATTCAAGAAATCTGACATACATTGTACTAATACGGCTTGGCATTTCTAACGCGAAATTTTCAATTGGCATTTATACGTTTTACGTTCGGTACGTATCCGTTAATCCTTTCGTTCATCATCCGTTTTATCCGTTATACGTCCAGTAGAAGTCCGTTGTTGGATAGGTCTAGAGGACCTACAACGGATATAAAACAAGTAACTGAAACAAAACGGACGAGTTCCGTTTAAAAAAGGACGACTATCGACGTCAAACGTACATTTATCTGTTGGACGGCCGTTCAACGTTTTGAGCATGCTTAATATTTTCAACCGGTCAGAACGGACGTCGACGGATAAAACAGATGCTGAACGGACATGAAACGGAAATGGACGTACGTCTAATGGATATGAACGGACATGGACATACGTCTAATGGATATGAACGGACTTCTGACGAACATGAACGGATGGAAAAAAGTTATCCGCCGTTCAAATATTTTCTGCGTCTTTATAATCAAATGTATATGCAGTCTGAAGGATTTCGATCAGAAGTTTCACCCTGTGTATAGAAAATATTTTTTCTGGATATTGCTTTATTTAAAGTTTTCAAGATATGATACAGCATAGACTAGGACACCGTATAAGTTGTATCGATAAAGGCCCACTGTTATAAACATACTTATTAACAAGAATCTACTTGAGGCCAAAAAGTAAAACACAAAACAAAAAAAATAATGAATACAATGATATATAAGGCAACACAGTCACTTACCGTTAAACATCCAATATAAAACAAAACTACAGAACAAAACGTTATCCATGATGTGTGGTATTTAAAAAAGAAACTATTCCCTAACACTAAAATGTACATTTTCGGAATACATGTTCAAATCCCAAGAACCGATCATTATGGAGTTTTGTTATTTAGATTCAATACCTCAATACTTAAATGTGTATTTCCGTAGTCCATGTACAACTTCCTAGTCCTCATATATGATGTATTTTACATAATTTATAAACACTGATTTCACTACACAGTGTAATTAATGTATTTTCTATACCAAAACAATACAGCGTTTAGACATTAATAAAATTAATATTATATTAAATAAAGTATGCATCACATTATACAAAATAGTAATTCATACAATTCAAAACAAATATAGAAGCATAATATAAATAGAGAATAATACATGGCAAAATCCGTATCATATGTCGTATCATCCCGAGAAATCAATATCAGCCCGAGGGCCTTTAGGCCCGAGGGATGATATTGGTCGAGGGGGATACGGCATGTGATACGGGTTTTGCCATGTATTATACGCTTTATCATATATTTCAACAGAAGAGTATTATATTATATGAACTGTTTTCTGATCCATAGCACTGGGTTACCTTCAGTTCTGCTTTTGTCTTGTTTCAAAAGCACCTAGGTTACCTTACAATCTGTTGTTATAAAAAAAAAAATTTTATTATTGTATATATTTGAGTGTTTTGTATTTTTTATAGTTGCATTTTGATTTAGTGTGCCAAAAAACATGTTGTAAAAACTTGATACTCGTGACGTCACATACAATATGAAAACTTGATGTTCGTGACGTTACATACCAAACAATGACGTCATTCAAAAAAATGACCTATTTTTAGAAAAAAAAATCTTAAGCAAAAAAATACCAAAAAAAACTGACTTTAGTTAAAAAAAAAAAAAAAAAAAAAGGTATGCGATACGGGTTTTACCATGCGATACGGGGTATGCGATACGGGTTTAGCCATGCGATACGGGGTATGCGATACAGGGTAGGTGATACAGACTGGAATAAAGAACCTTTATTAGATATACAAAATAGCTGTATTTTGTACTAAATATATGATAAATTAATATAATATAACAATTTTGATGTATGATATACAGATTCAACAATTATAATATTTTTCGGCAATACATTAATACGTTCCAAAATTATTAAGTTCTCTTATACCGGTATTACGATAAAAAGTAAAATGACAAAAATACCAACGCCGAAGAAAATTCAAAACGGACTTTCCGTTATCAAATGTTAAAATCAAAAGCTCAAACACACCAAACGAATGGATAACAACTGCCATATTCCTGACTTGGTACAGGCATATTCTTATGTAGGAGTTTAACTGCTGCTGATTTTCTCCAGTAATAAGGTTTAATATGCTTCATACGAATATTTTCATATCTAACGCATTCCAAAATGAAACGGTATTCATCCTAAACAGAATTACAGTTTTTTTTATAACATTTTATTCTGGTGTCATCTAAGTTGAACAAAGGTATACAGAAAAAATATATTAATTAACATTACATTGCGTTGTACATTTGTTGAGGGAGCACACACTGTTATATTACAACGGTATGATCAGTATGGCCATTGCACAAACAAGTGTCTGATCAGAAAGTTGATAAATCAGGGTTATGTAAACGAACGTCTTATACTTTTTCTAAAATAGGTTCATCAGAAGATACCAAGACCTTGTTTATAAATATTCCGTATCAACATCACAGATAACACATGATGGTCTTGAAGTATAAATTATATAGTTACTGACATTGTTTATAATCTGATTCACGTGTTTTTATTTGTCTTTGTTTTTAACCTTTACCGTTCAGTTCATTTTTAGTAATATATTTTTGGCGTGAACTTCATTGCTTGAGCCATAAGTTCATATAGAATCTCTAATTTTACATGACCAATTCAACTTCTTTTTTACTGTTTACATTTTCCAATAGTTCTATATAACAAGTTTGTATGATACAATTGTCAGTTTTTAATCATTTACACCAACATTTTATCATTTTACAGTACCAATGTATATACAATGGGACTCTACATAGTTCAAAATACACCCTTTAGTTTGAATTACTTTTTTTACTTTCCAATATCCTTTTTTAGAATATAAGTGAGGAATTTGAATGTCAATTGATTAATGATATTCCCACACTTCCCTACCATAATTCACTTTGTTAGAGAATATATATCATACATGTCGCTGTATTAAAGAAGCTTCTTCAATTTAACGATATATACCGAAAACGTGTTCTTATATACCTGACGATCTTTAACTAGTGATATTCTCAGTGAATACCAAGGCTTCTTAACCTTAGATTACCTTAGCCGTATTTGGCACAATTTTTTTGAATTTTGGATCCTCAATGCTCTTCAACTTTTTACTTGTTTGGCTTTATTAATATTTTGATATGAGCGTCACTGATGAGTCTTATATAGACGAAACGCGCGTCTGACATACTAAATTATAATCCTGGTACCTTTGATAACTATTTACACCACTGGGTCGATGCCACTGCTGGTGGACGTTTCGTCCCCGAGGGTATCACCAGCCCAGTAGTCAACACTTCGGTGTTGACATGAATATCAATAATGTGGTCATTTTTATAAATTTCCTGTTTACTTAACTTTGATTTTTTCAAAAAACTAAGGATTTTCTTATTCCAGGCATAGATTACCTTAGCCGTATTTGGCACAATTTTTGGGAATTTTGGATCCTCAATGCTCTTCAACTTTTTACTTGTTTGGCTTTATAAATATTTTGATATGAGCGTCACTGATGAGTCTTATATAGACGAAACGCGCGTCTGGCGTACTAAATTATAATCCTGGTACCTTTGATAACTATTCTTATATGGAAGTCAAATGAATAATAGACCTTTTTAAAGATTAATGCTCAATTTGCCATACTTGAGTATATATGGAAGTTCTGGTGTATGGAATACTTTTAAAAACAATATACTAAATTAGTTAAAAAGTAGGTGTACATTGACATTAGGCACTGGAGGTTGTAAGGTTGAGTAACGAATATAATGTACAAAGACCATCCGAATGAATAAGTTGACGCAAAGTAACTGTTTTGAATTCTTATCTTGCTAGCAGAGATAACCGCTTCGCATTAATACAATGTCAAACGTATTTGCTTTAAATTTATACATACATACAACATCAAAGAAGATGTAAACTTTAATGAGTTCCACAAAACTAACGTATTTTGTTTCTAAACACCTCAGTGTATAGTTTGAAAACCGGCAACAGAAAATCAACGCATTTCCTGAAAGAGTTCTGGCTGTATGTGTCAAAAAACGCACGCACCATAACCAATAGTTAACACTTATAGTTGAGTCACTAAACCAAACAGTAAAAGGAGATTGTCTGGATATACATATAGTTCATTGAAATAAATCGAGAAGATTATATGTATATTAATAATATGAAACTATCGTTAGGACCTAAAATTGAATTAAAATATACATCTTTAACGAATATCATTTTTGTACATTTATTTTATTTTATTGATTGTACATTATACAATAACATAATGAAAATATACAATAAACAAGAATGTGTCCACAGTACACGGATGCCCCACTCGCACTATAATTTTCTATGTTTAGTGGACCGTGAAATTGGAATAAATTCTCTAATTTGGCATTACAATTAGAATGATCTTATCAAAGGTAACATGTATACTAAGTTTCAAGTTGATTGGACTTCAACTTCATCAAAAACTACCTTGACCAAAAACTTTAACCTGAAGCGGGACAGACGGACGAACGAACGAACGAACAGACAGACAGACGGACGAACGGACGCACAGACCAGAAAACATAATGCCCCTCTACTATCGTAGGTGGGGCATAAAAACTCAATACCATGTATGGAGTTGGTTTATGGGACACATATTTACTAAATATTTTTCTTGCATATGAACATAACATTAAAGTTTCTTATTGCTTCAAAGATTCACATCTTTTGGTTTCCCCGTAAATAGTATAAGTAATCAACTAGAAGAAGAAAAACTACGGAACAGAAACAGTGAAGTGCAACAAAAACAAACGTCAACATACATAGAAACAGACTATTTGATGATAAAAACTGCCATATTCCTGACTTGGTATATGACATTGGAAGAACATGGTTTTGTGGCTAACTAAATCGCCCGCTCATATAGCATTGTTTAATAATTGGTAAAAGTCACCAGTGTCTTGGCAGAAAGTTAATGAACAACGGTTATGTCAAAGAACGTCGTCCTTTATTTTTCTTAAAATGTCCTGAACAAAGTCAGGAACATTGCCGTTGTTATCAAATAGTTTGTTTATTTATGTGGTGGCGTTATTTTTGTTGCACTTGGTGTTTCTGTTATTTCTCTTTTTTCTTCTTATAGTGGATGGGTTTGTCCCGATTTCAGTTTTAAGAACAGATTTGTTTTCTCTCAATCGATTTATGACTACAGTTGCCTTTATTTTTTTTGTAATTTATTACCTTAATTGTTTGGTCTATTTTGGGTAATATCCGTTTGATGTAACTCGGTACTTATAAATCCCGTCATAGTTCTATGGTATTTTTTTATATTCTTGTCATTCGTTTTTGCTAATAAATATGCTTTGAATATATGTCTTCTTTGTATAGTATGTTTATAGCAGAGACATATTGTATTATATGTCTCTGTTTATAGTAATAAAATTATCTCACGATGATGACTGCTGTACCTCTATTTTTGATTTTTTTTCATGACTTATTATGTCTGTTTGATTTTTCACACAATTTTGTCAATATAATTGAATGTCATATGACTGTCATACAAGAGAGAGGTTTAGCTAGCTATAATATTAGGTTTAATCCACTTTTTTTTTATTTTACAAAACACTATATCTGTACCAAGTCAGGAAATACAGTTGTTATCCATTCGTTTGATTTGTTTGAGCATTAAATTTTGCTATTTGTTTGGGGGACTTTGTTTTGAATTTTCAGCTGAGTTCTGTATTTTTTGTAATTTTACTTTTTATATGTGCCAACTAAAATATTCATGGATATCAGAATTAGCCTGCTTCGAATTGGTTTATTAATGATTTAATATAGAGATGCCTTATGGTCTGAAGTTTCTGTCTGCCAACATTATTAGCAATGGTGCTGTAAACATTTCCGTACAAAACAAATGGGGCTATTTTCCCGAGTGAGATTTCCATGTTGATGGAAATCCTTACTATTCCGATACCACTGATATATTTTGTTTGCATGAATGCATGGTAAGAGTTTAAGTCATGTTTGTTCAGGTTATTTTAAAGGAAGTACTGTGTATATGAATTTGTCAGTTTGTAAAACCATTAAACAATCTTTGGAAAAAATTACAAGTGAAGATGTTTATAGTTCGTTTGTCAATATGTACCTGCATATATATTGTATATATCAATAGCTATATGTGTATGCTCAGAAAGATTGCATTCGATTGTTTTTATATGAAATGAAAATAATATTTGTGATTTTTTTCAGGAAATATTTTTTCTAAACATTACATTTCATTTGGTATATCAAGCATTCTGTCACCTAGTTGTTAGTCAATAATTGATGTTTTACAGCATATAGTTTGACGTTTCGACGTTCTGTTAGTATTTGTTAATGAACTAATAAATTCCTACCTTTCAAATTCACAGAAACGCCTTTTCTATGACTCCATTTTGAAGATATATTACCAGATGAGTATTTATGGAATTACCACGATGTAACAGTTCTGACATTACCTTCACATAAAGAAAATCTATGAGCTTTTTGGACAAACAAAAAACAGTCAAAAGAATGTTGTGTTTGAAATATAGTCAAGCTCACGCTTCTATTTTCTCATTTGAACAAATGAATTGCATGAATTAAAAAAGATCTGTGTAAAACTTTTGTTTTAAGTATGCTATGCATACAAAAATTCTTATTGGAGGTACATTATAATGAGTTTCAAGAACAGACGTTACACTTTTTTTTCTTCATGGTTTATTTGAAACAATCAATATCTAATACAACGGAATATTAATCAAGTTCAAGTGCCATATTACTTATACATTTTAACAATATTTACTGAAAAAATGAGAAAAATGATAATGCAATTCAAAAAGACATGCAGACTTGATTGTACAATTTGAATTTTCAACTGGTCTTCAATCTTTCAGTTATTATGACATGAATTAATACCCTCATGTTTTGAATTTTCTTTCACACTAAAATGAAATTGCATCAACACGGAAAATCAAGGAACTTCACAATACTAACAACATAATAAAATGGGAAAGTAAAAACAAGTTTACATATTTCTTTTAAGTAATCTATTTTAGGGAAAAACTTATAAACCTAAATAACAACGTACTGGGGGTTTAAAATATAAAATATGGTAATAAAGTATATTCTCCATAGTTCTCTAATGGAAGTTTGGTAATGAGTGAAACAAAATTGACACATGAGACAAGTCAATCATGTACTGAATGTGAATTCTGAAGATTGATTCAAAATTTCCTGTAAATACAGCATTTTTGCTGTTTCTACTATTGCAAAAAATGTTACAGGAGAGGTTTGTCAAAATAAATATAATTTTGGCAAATACAAGGTTCATTATTTATTTTTGAAGACAGTAAGTAATCTAACCATTCTTTTTTTTTAATAATTATTTATTGTATTATTTGGTTGCTAAAAGTTGAAGTTCTTTCATTTATTGTCAACCTTAAAACAGGAGGCAGGAAATAAAATTTGTAAAGGACACTAGATTACTCGAAAATGTAATCTAAAATTACAGACATGTATACCTTGCAATCATTCCATACACCAATTGCATTTGAAATGTAGCTCATAACACTGAGTTTTTTAAGGTGGTCTTACAGTTGCAAAAAAAAAAAAGGAAAAGACCACAAGTATATGACAGAAGGACACTTACATCCCACACAGGCATTTGTACACACAATATTCATTATCAAGATATTTTGCCATTTAAAGTATAAATCCAAAGATTTTTACAAAAGTTGTGTTTTTTTCAAATATTTCTCCTGCTTAGTACTATTTCTCTGATACATGGAATAGATACTGTATAAGAAAGAATGCATCAGATCTAAGATGACATTCAACAATGCTTCATGCTAATTGTGTTGTTCTGCTTTATTATTCACCATGAACTTGAAGGAAAGTCCTGTATATCTGCGTTTATATGTAAATGCTGTTACTTTTTTGTTTGTGCACAGCAAGCACGTCCACAAAGTGCTTAAGATAATTGGTAATTGATAAATTAAAAATCGTTGTTAAACTACTTATAAGAATGATTTGACAGTACTGTTCATGTCCTCTTTTGGTCATAAAGTGTATAATAAAGTTTTCCTTTTTTACTGTCAATTTTTTGTCACTGTTAAGCCCTCCTAGATGCAGGTATATCCAGAAATATGCAGGCAGATTTGATGACTTGCTTGCTCCTGTTAATTGTGTTCACAATCTTTTTAGCCTGAGGAGGATACATGTATTGCGGGCTTGACATATGATTGTTGAGGACTGTATGTTGCCCTCTAGAAGCTTTTTGTTTTTTGTTGTTGTTAGGTGCTGTCTCATCTCTTTTTATGTAAATGTTGAGGTGACTAAGCAATGAATGACATCATTAGGACATATTTCATCAGAATTATCAGACAACTTTTCTTTAAATATTTGTTTGTGACTGTTGCATCAGCTGTTTAATACATTTTTTTTTCTTTCAAATTGTACTTTTTCAAGTCAGGTAAATAGTTTCATCTTGCCTGAGGAGAGGTTCTAGGATTTCTCCATTAAAAGGCAGAAGAGAAAAATTCTTAACTTTCTTTTTCATTTAAACAATGGCATGTTTGGAAAAACTATGACACCAACCATTTAATCCTTAAATAATTATTGCAAGTTTGAATAAAAATTCTCAAAACAAAATCAAAGAAAATGATTTCACAATGACTAGTGATAAACTAAGAAATAATAAAGTTTATAAATGTCATGTCAATAAACAGTAAAGTACACACAAATTATATAAACAATAGCACACAGATCTTCAATACAGTAAAATATGTGAAAAATAACAAACAAATGAAAGTGCCATTTATAAAATCAAATCTAGTGTCATAAAAAAACAATATAAGTAGTTGAACTAATTTTGATTTGTTTTAAAGTATTTTGATAAATATGTAAGAAAAAAATAATATTCAACCATTACTTGCCTTGCTGCATTTTAAAGATAATATCAATTTTATAATCATAACGGACGTGTTCTAATGAGTAAAAGTTCTGCACAAACTTTAACAAAACATTTTATGTATTTTAAAAGTGCTTTTTATTATTTCTTTTCAATCAAATCAAATGAACTACATGATACATAATTCTGTTAAGTCTACTTGTTAAAGAGGAATTATGTTTTAGGGTGGAAGATTGTTTTGAATTTTCTTATAACAGAATACAATATTAATGCAAATCGTCGAGAATTTCATCAGGAGTTATTAATAGCAATTTGCAAACTATACCTGAAGTCAAAATGTATGCTTAAAAACTAGTCAATTAAGCCTTAAGCTTCTCTTACAACAAGTTAGCAACTCTATAGAATGATAGAGTATAAAAGTATTATAGATTTATCAACAATCTACAATTTAATTGAAGTCACAATTTGTAATGGAGGAAACTTGAGTAACCAATGTAATCAGGTGATTGCTATAGTAAATCATTAGAATTCTACCTGTCCTTCATCTTAAACATCTATTCATTAAAGAAAGTATCTATTAAATTACTTCTGAATAAAAGAAAGAAACACCTGCAGTTAACTTTTAGTCTTTTACCCATTGCCATCATGTAAATGATCATTCCCATATTTGGGTTTAACTGCAGATATCCCCATGCATTTTAAAAACAGAAATTAGACAGAGATGAAGCGAAGACAACAGTTAAAATTAACATTTTGGTCAGGCCATTTAATTAAAAAACTTTGATGTTCAGATAAAAACATTTTCTTAAAACAACAAAACTGACATGTTCACGATATAAGGATATAAAATACAACCTACAATTTGTATCTGAACATACTCCTATTTCTATTGTTAAATAAAATATGAATTTCTCAAATATTATTATGCAGATAAATTATGACAAGCAGTCAAAGGACAAAAACCATTCATGTGAAACACTTGCTTTTCAAAATCCTGTTCGAACTTTAGCCATTCCACAAATTCAGTATAAGTAATACAATTTTTCGGCTGCAGAAAACAAACATTTTAAACTATAATAAACATTTTTCCATTTCTTGGTCTTTACAGCAACATTTTTGCTATGATACTTGAAGTGGATTTTAGATACAACTACTATTTCTACTTGTAATTGGTCACTGTACAAGACTACCTTCTCTGTTGCCTAAGTCTAAATGTGCGATGAAGGTCAAACAAGTAACTGGAGGTTGCACAATCAAGAACCAAGAAACCATGGATACAATATACGGTTGCATTCATCATTGGGATAAGCTTCATTATGCAAACTCTAAAATTTTTTCATAGAAGCTGTCAAATAGGATTAAAATGGGACAATATTTTGACTAACTTCATAAAAAGTGGATACTACATGTAACTGAACAATTATTTAAGCAAGGCAGCATTTAAAAAAAAATCTCCAGCATAAGGAAAAATATGGAAAATAATATTATCTTGTACATTATTAATAAAGTATGTAGATTTAGATAAAAGCAAGCACCAGATCAATTTTCCTACAGAAATAGATACGTAAATAACATGTATAACATGTACATATATTACCAACAATAATATCACAACTAAATCTGACATGTTATACCAATGAACACATGTATCACTATACAGATACTACAAACTAATCTGAATTCCTATCTCCCAGTGTGTCAACTATCTCATCTATACAGATACTACAAACTAATCTGAATTCCTATCCTCCAGTGTGTCAACTATCTCATCTAAACTATCATCTGTCAGTGTTTTGTCTATCGTTGTAACTGGTCCTTCCTCTAGATTAATACTTGACAATTTCTCTGTTATTTGGACTGTTGAATCGTCTATTGAATCTTCTGTATCATCAAGTTTTGACTTATCAAGATTGTCATGTGATGTTTGGCGGATATATTTTTCCAAGTATGATAACTTAGATGGCAGATTAAGGTGTTGAGAATCACGTCGTTCTAGTCTTTTAGATTTAGCCTCTTCCTCATCAAACACTTCTTCTGAAAACTCCATTGTTAGTAATTCTACCTGATCATCGTCCAGCATGGGTCCTGTACTGGCTATACTTTCAGCATCAGATCTGTCCTCCTCTGGGAGAGAAAGTGCTGAGGACAGACTAGAATGACTAGGGGAACTTCTAGGTGGGCAAAATGCATTTGATTGAGTGGGAGTTATTGGTAGAGATCTATTTTCTTGAATATATCCTGACTTTGCCTGAGATCTATGTAAACTCTTTTGGGATTTCTCTCGTTTACGTGTTGGTTGTATGTCCTCAGTCTGGTATTTCTGAGCTAAGGGGTCCATTGCACTATCAATACGTAAAATAAGTCCACCTTTCAATTTGTTACTCTTACGTGATCTTGAAGGGGATCTCTCCTGTTCTTGAGATCCAGTTTCAGATGAAACACTTCCACGAATAGCACTATTTCTTTTTGTCCTATCAAGTTCTCTTTGCCTTACTGAGGTAGATATTGTATCTCTATCATTTTTACTATATTCTGTTGTCTTTGGTAGAGACATGTATTCTGAATCCAAACTTGGAACAGGAAATTCGTCCTGTTCTTTTATACTGGTCCTATGTTCTATTGCAGTTCTATAGCTCTGGTTCCTGGATCTTTCTACAGACTCATGAATAACTGACGGCAGTGAGTACTGGTTAGGTTGGTACCCTGATAATGGTCTATTAGAACTGTAATCATCTGAGTTAATACTGACATCGTTCTGACCATCTATTGAACTTTTGTCCTTCTGACGAACTGGGGGTGGTGAAGGTGTTTCTGATCCTACCCCCGCCCCTCTTTCTCCAAGTTCTATTTGTTGCTGTCTTTCTATTCTCTGCTGATGTATGCTGTCACTTATCTTTTCTAAATTCCTTAAAGCTTCTGAGTACATGACTTTAGCAGAGTGCACATCTTCCTCCAATATCTTGATTGCTCTCTTGTTATCCTATAATTAATAAATGAACATTGAATTATGACATTTTACTCAATTTAATCTATTTATTTCTGTCTTTTTTTTCTTTTGAATTTGTATGTTTGCTTAATTCAAATATGAAAATTACATTGTTGTTGATGAGGTAATTACAGACATCATATATTTGTTGTGCATGTTTTGTGAAGTATTGTAACATAAATTGCTGTTGTATAATGTCAGTGTTATTTTTTAGATTTGTAGGTTTTCTTTTGTCACTATACAATCTTCAAAGTCTGTGAAGTATACATGAGTAACAGAGTTTGTGTTATCTATTGAGTGTGTGGTACATAGGTTGCTGTATCAATGATCTTTATGTAACACATTATGTGTTTTCTTCTTTTAAATTGTTTGTTTCTAAAATTTGCCCTGAAGAAGGAAAAGCATGCTGAAAGATGAATGATCAGTGTTTTATAAGATTAACTTTTCTTTCATTCTCTGCATGCTATAAATGTAATGTTTCTGGAACATTACATGTATATGAGAGTGATATGATGATTCACTCAAACATAATGTAAAGGGAAACCTACCTCCATTTGCTGATTTACTGCAGCTTTCAGCTCAAAATATGGTCTAAAAACAAACAGATCAGAAATTTAACTACATAATAACATATACTCATCCCTTGATCTATAGGCTAGCACAACAAGTTTAACTTGATATCTAAATTAATATTATAAATATATAGAATTTACTCTTACAAGATATAAATTTTGTTTTCCCTTTCTTGGACTACTTTACTAGTTGACAAGAGATAATATCATAAAGTTTTATCTATATTCTGTAGCACAAAAAGTCATGAATATTGGTTAATCGTAAATAAAAGAAAAAAATATCTTTAACTTAACTTCGCTGACAGAAAATTAATAATATTTTGCACATGGTTTCAACAATTTGATTAGTCTTCAAAATATAATATGCTACTCAGAAAGACTTGCCAGATGAAGCATTAAAATGTATGAAGCATTGTAGTATTAGTTCAGTGATGACAACCTGTAGTCTATATCAGAAGCCAAATACAACATATGAAGTAGGTATCATTTACATGGTTCATGCTGAGAACTTGATACTTACAACAAAGTTAACTGATATCTGTTGGTTATGTCCCCTAGTTGTAGGAAGTGAGTTTGTGTCCTCAGGCTAGAAAGGGGCAAAAATGGCAAACTCATTGTCTGTGTTTAATACTATATTGCCACAGCATGCTGGCTTTTTGAGCACGTGTAAATGACAATTATTATAATAAAATATATCTTGAAAACTTTTGAGATTTGAAATTTGAAACTTGTTACATTAACAAAATCTTGAATAAACATACAGATCTCACCATGCAAAGGCCATCATTTTACAAATTTCTTGCAGTAATTTTCTGACAATTTGGTGTGCATGGTGTGTGAAGCTGATGATAATTATTTTTCTTTAATTTTTTTCCCCCCTTTTTAGATTGATTTCTTTTTCTTTATGCAATAATCAGTAATAACAAATGCTAATAAATTTGTTATTTTGCTATATTGAAAACCAATTGCAATGTTATGACTCTTGTGGTCATTAATAAATAAGAGCATTGGAAATTGTTTGAATGTCATTTCAATATTTGAACTGTGTTCGTGTCATAACAGCAGAATAAATTTACAGGTGGTTTAATAGGTTGTGTGTGAAAATGTGTTTGCCACTATCAATATCATAAATAAAAGAAGAATGTGTCCATGGAAAAGAACAGATGCTCAGCTTGTAAATATGCGACAAATTTGTATATTGGCCCATTTGAAAGGGACATACATCTATAGATAACAGTGAAAGGGATGACTACCTAATCCGAATGTGATCTGTGTTTGGAAGTAATAAACATTGAGCATACGTTTGATAGCATTTGGTTGAGGCAAAGTAAATTTACACTGCAGAAAAGGCAAATTCAGAAATTTTTTCATATTATGTAAAGAAAATAACTTGATAACGGGTGAAAATGACACCATCCAATTTGGATCTTAGCATTAATATTACATTTAAGTCCATATCATTTGGTTAAGACAAACTTAAGTTGGAGAATTTAATCCAATTTTTTGACGTACAGACAAACAGATGGACAAGAGTGAACCTTAATTACCCTTTTGCCTAGCGTTTGGGGCATGAAAATTTATTTTAATTGTGGATACAAATTTTGTGTTTCATCTAAAAAATATAAGGGAAAGGGAAATCCATTAAAACCTGAAGTGAATTAGATCATTAGTTATAATTTTAATTATTTCAAATTTTATACTTATTGAAAAAAGTTTAGCTGATATTTCATTGATTAACATCAATGAATTACGGGAAATTTCATTCTCATTGTCAGAAGAATATCTTCTTGTGAACCATCTTGTACTTCATGGTAAGGCCAAACAAAAAATATATGTCTGTTTCCTGCTGTCAAGGCAAATAAATCAGGGTCAGAAGGTCGGGATTTAAAAAAAAAAAAAAAAAAATATTTTTGCACTCCCTGTCAAATTTGCAGTCGGTTAAATGTCATGATTGGTGACGGTTTTGTACCCTAAAATGATTTAATCTCTTTAAAGAAGCTTTAATTGAATAATCCTCCCAGTGCTGACATTTTTTAAACCTTAATTGTAGCACATTTGTGCTGGGAGCAGCCATTTTGATTGTTTGGGCATAGTAAAATACGGATCTAGATTGGACCGGAAACGATTTTTTCCAAGAATTGAATAAAAAGATCTAGGGTCAGGGGTTTTGAGTCAGGGTCAGTCGGGAACAGGAAACAGACATATATTTTTTTTTGGCCTTAGTATTATCATCATCATTACATTCACCAACTTAACCAATAAACTTAATGTTGTCCAATAAACCATGCAAATGAAGTCAAGTGAGATGAAGATGTACACCCTACAATCATTGTGTACACCAAATACAGATGGATGACCTTAAGCTTATAGACTTTTGTTAATTTTCTTATTTACCTAGATTTAGTAATTGCTCTCTTTAATTCTTTTTGTAACTTCTGACATTTTTCATCTGATTCTTGGAAATTATGCATTGTTTTCATATGTTCAGTCTCACTCTCGTTTCTCTCCTTTTCTGCTTCATTAACCTGAAACAGTAAAGTATGAACCTTAATAACTATTCCTACTCTATATAAAAAGGTGGAGTGCTAAAACCCAAATCAAAAGACATCACAAAATATAACCATGAACTTACCATTTAAACAACACAATAAAGGAGTAGGTCCGGTAAGGACCGATTTTGGCCTCAAATTTCAGTTTCATCTGACGAAAGATTTTGACCACTTTTTAAACACTTAAGTGTCTATTTCATTTGGTTCAATTATTTTTTGTGAAAGATTTTAACTCATTTAGTCATTTAAAACGGTCCGATTCAAGCTTTAATATGAAAAAACTACCTAATATGCGAAAAAAATGTCACTTTTCAGATGGTTTTCGTCAAAAATGAAAGTGGCCGCATCCGTGTTCATCCTCAATCTTTATATATGTTATGTATTATCATCAAATACAACTTCCATTTCAATATTTTGGATGAACACGAATGCGGCCACTTTCGTTTTACACGGAAACCGTCTAAAATTTAACTAAAATGCTGGAATTGTGAAGATTTCACTAATTTAGCAGGACTTAATGGTGCTAGTACTCAATATATGTGCATTGTATTGTCAAAAACAGCCAATATTTATGAAACAGAACCATTCTACTATCTAATAAATAACTTAAAGTTTACATTTTAACATTTTTGTAAAACTGCTATATTTTGGGGCCAAAAAGGGCTCTTACCGGACCTACCCCTTTCCCATGCCAGATGATGTGTAAAGTAGGAGGTTAGGCCATGCGCTATTCCAGACTTTTGCTTTCAACTTAAACAATTTATTGAAATGAGCATTATTTCACCATCTTGAAAATTCAAATTGCAGGCAATAGTTTCTTAAAATTTATGAAAGTGCATCTTTGAATAAATTAATGTATACTTTGCTATTGGTAACTCTCCCTGTAGATAAAACAAATCTTTCTTTATCTATGAAAAAACATTGTTTTCCCAATACTTAGTTATTGTATACAGTTTCTTTATAAATCATCAATCAACACGTAATTCACTTGATCAAGGCAGTGCAAAGTTCTCAATCAAGTATGACATCTAAGTTCTAGTTTAACTTTGATTTGGCTATTTGGGGAATTAACAAGTATAGATAACCAACCATGCCTAGTGCCATCATATAGATGGTTGCCTATATATTATCTAAACAAATCAAAGTACACATTTCATCAAGGGCTGTTCCTTTACAATACATTGTTCTTATTTATCAACTCAAGAGATTTTTTTTGAATTTTAAATGCAACTGTCTGGAGAGCCTAAATATGGTATCACATTGGATTCAGGGGTTCATTTTAATTTTTTTATATCTGACTATATTTATAAGTATGTAACATATAATCAATACATATGCAATTAGTAATTGTGATTTTCATCTTTGGATTCAGGAATAAAATATTGAGTAGCAGAAATATACCTTCATGGTAGCATGATTAAGCATCTCCTGCCAAGCTGGATCTGTGGAAGCTTCTCCTTTCATATATCCTTGTTCTGCTAACTGTACCATCTCCTTGGCTGCCTCATGCATGCTACAAGCTCGTTCAAAACGAATAGCAACCTTCTGTGCCTCTGAGTGAGCCTGCAAATTTCAAAACACCAAATTTATTTATTAAGATATATATGGGAAATGTGTTTTTTTTTATTGAGTATGACAAAATGTTGCAATTGTTTTTTTCTTCCAATTCTTTTTTTTCTGCCTCTAAAAAAGACGAGATAACTTAAACCTCAAGTGAGTTTTAAATGAATGGAATTACTTATGTTGAAACTTATTTGAAGAGTGTCTTTTTTTATTTGAGGTCTTAAACATGAAAACTTAAAATCTTATTAAAAATATAAATCAATAAAATCTTACCTCCAAAACTCTATGTCTTTGGTCATAGTATGGTCGAGCCTTTTCAACACAAGACCCGAGCTTTTTTGCCAGAGTATTGAGTTTATGTGTGGTATCTGATAATGCTTGTCTAAATCCAGCCCTTTCATCCTGAAAATAAAACTACCTATGATGTTACTGATTACTATAATTTTAAACATTTTGTAGCTACTGAAATTGACAACAGACATTCTCTTTTAAATTTATGCTACTATCTTTGCACGTGAGACCACATATAATGGCCCGATTTAGTTGAATTCCATTAGCAAACAACACTTATGGCAGTCGGTTCTTAGGTTTGGACAAAAATGTTCTGTAGAGAGGTTTAACATGTTTGCAATGTTAAATTTTCTCATTCAATTGGACAGTACCTTTTTGCTCATTTTTTTTTTTTAATGTTTTCATTTTATGGACAGAAGTATCATAGATGATAAATTCAATTTTTAAATTTTAATGACAGACAATCTTGTTTATAAACAGACATTTGCTGTGTGTTTAAAGAGAAACCAATTGCTTTTTTTGAAAGTATAGATCTGGTTTTACTGGAGCCAGTTTTTATGCTATCATCAAATGATCTTTCTTCTTCAAAAGATTGTAAATGGCAGGATCAAACTTACTCTGATATAAAACTTATACTGGGAATGGACCACTGTACATGTGGTTAAAGAAATCTAATGAACTTACATCTAACTCTAGTTCCAGTTTGTTTATATCATCAGATGCCTTATTCAACCTCTCTAATTCACCCTAAAAAACAAAACACATTTAATTTGAGTATAATTAGTATTAATATTTTTGTTTACTGATTAATATGCTCAATATAGGCCCTTATATCAGGCCAAGAGGTATTTGAATTTGCTAAAGATGTCACATCATAAAATTAATTCAGCATTTCAAGATGTCATAATTATTTAGACTAACACACTCAATCGCTTTTTTCTGCCATAACTAAACATAATACTACTGCAGGTTCCCATAAAATTTTGAAATCATTTTGAAATTTATCGCCACAACGGAAAATTGATTACTGTATCACATTTAAAGTTCAAGAAGCATAGATTCTTGGGTCAAGCAGGGAAGATTTCCAAATACTGTTAAAGGTCTATGTACACATACAACGCTAACTATCATGTACATATACACCTTATCGCTATTTGCCTGTCATTACGAAATATCTGATGCCACAATGCAAAAGTGATTGTTCTATGACGTCAATAGTTCAAGTGTCACAGATAAGGCTAACTCTGAAACACAGACATGGTCTATATATATAAGCCACATGGTATGAGTGCCAATGAGACAACTTCATCCAAAATTCAATTTGTAAAACTAAAGTATAAAACCATTATTCATAGGTCAAAGAACAGTCTTCAACATGGTGCCTTGGCTCACACCGAACAGCAACTCTAAAAAGCTATTAAGGGTATAAATATATACTCATAAGTCTATAGTTCAACAAACTGGGTCCAATCACCCAAAAAAACTGTTTCACTCCCATTCACGTCAACCCCTTTTTCACTTAAGCATCCTACATGGTTAGTGTAGTGTTATAAATATTTGTTTTTCATTGTTTCATTATATTAAATAGACATTCTGAAAATGTTTTTAGTGTTGAATAAATCTTTTTAGTGTTGAATAAATCTTTTTAATCATGTTATAGTTACATAATTACACAAACACATGTCTCTGAGGAAAACAATTTGTCTTACATGTACCTGAATATAAAGGTAAGTAGAATTTTTTTCTGAGACAAGTGCCTACATTCTTTATTGTGTTGTCATATTTTTCATGTTTTAACAACTATTTCTCAGTAGTAAAATTTTCATATAAACTTTATGTGCCAACATCATGAACATATAGGATGCAAAAGGACAAATGGGGTAAACCTGTAGCTTGCTAAAGTGTATTTATCTTACCCCTATGAGTCCCCCCCAACTGGACATCACAAGGGTTGCCATAAAATTTTGACATCATAAAACAAAATATCTGACGCCATAGAATAATCTATGTAAAAATGGAAAAGTGATTGTTGTATGACGTCTATATTGCTATTTGTCTGCCATTGCTGGACATCACATAGGTTCCCATAAAATTTTTACGTCATATTATATACAAAATATCTGAGGTCACAACGGAAAAGCGATTGTTGTATGACATCAATGTTCAAGCGGTACAGATTCTCATTTAAGCAGTAAATAGCAATAAGGTGTATTGTGAGGGAAAGAACCTCATGACTTATATAAGTTAAACTTGCTTTTATGAATTAAATGTATAGCAATTTTCGTTGTTAACAAATTACAGGCAAACATGTATATGTTGTATGCTGGGAAGAGGATAGCAAACATAATTATATCAAACAATCAACAATTGCTTTCTCATTCACTGAAATACAGATCCAGCAACATCTTTGATTATGATATGATGTATAGGCTACTATAGAAAAAAGGGGGGTGCGTGTTGTGAATTATTTTTGCGTTAAATGAATCTCAACAATTGACCTATAATATTAAAATCAACTATATAGAGAACGTTTTAGCTGGTTAATTTACATGAATTCTTGGATCTAAAGCTTCATCGTCAAGGATTTCTGGTGAGATCGGCGACAACCGACCTTGACAGTCGGCTGCCATTTTTTAAAATGAAGTGCGTTAATCTCGTACAAAATATTATATAATCATTAATTGATTCAACCATCGGCATAAATTTCCTACAAATTGTTTAATTTTTATTATTTAAATGTAATATAATCATATAGGTGATTTTAAATTAAAGCAATCAATTTGAGATTAGAGACTATCTGCATAAAAATAAAGCATGAAATTGAAAGAAAAAATAGTTTGTACTGTACTTTCAGAGTGGGCTGACATTTCAAAGGTGGTGTTTAATAATATAAATCAAATGCAAAATATTGAAAGGGTGGAATGGGGAGAGAGTGTGCCTGGTACCATTCATTATGGAGATTTCATTTATAATTAAATTTGTAATTTTTGCCTGCTCCAGCCTCCAGATCAGACTGCCAGATCGGCAGATGTATCATGTTGACTAATTTTCAAAATCCAAAATCCTCTTTTAGCATCTTTTTTTAATGGCATATGTAAACATACAGACTTTAAAAAAAGCCTTTAACAGTCATTCTAAATATATATGCACAAACACAGAAATCCCTTGTATACATTTATAAATACCAAAACACTTAAATGAATATCTAAATATATATATATATAAATAGCCTTTAAAAAATTATATATTATTTGCATGTTTTAAATTTGCAATAGCTGCTATGCTACTTTAAACTGTTAACAGAATGATGAGCTAGTTGAACACAAAAATAAGCGAAATAAAAAAAACATTGCACAGAAAATAAAAATCCTATAACAAAGCATCAGAAATAAAATCGTAAATATTAATGGAAATAAGTATAATAATTTATTAATCAGCTGTTCCTAGAGATGAAGTCATTATATAATAGACATGATGACCCTGCAGTCACCTTTTCATGTGCGCTAGTTGCAACTGATTTGAAAGAAAGATATTATTCATAATAATTAATTTGATAGCAATTTTAACTTGGAACACATCATTTAAAACAAACTCCGGACTGACTTTGAGTTTGTATTTAAGTAGTCCTAGTATACTTTTTAATCAAATGCGGGACAAGCATGAAAAATTAGGAGTTAGTGACACGAAACAAGGAAAATAAATAAAGGAGATCATGTTGAGGCACACACGACAAAACGAAGTAAAAAGGCAGAAAATGTTGCACAAAAATAACCTGTTACCACCTTCTGAGATCTATTTATTTTTCCACATTGTAAAAATTCACTTAATTTTTGGCCTTTAAGACTTTTTTTACAGGGAAAAGGAGGGGGGACTGTGAACTGTGGAACTTTTAATGACTTAACTTTATTTGGAAGAGCAAACATGTTTATTTATAATTGCTTAAGGGACAAAAATGGAGCAGGACTTGAAGGAATAAAAAAATGTATATTTATTATTACTTTTATAGTTAAGAGAACTTTGAAGATTGAACACAATGTGTATTTATTGTTACTTTATTTGCAGGTTGTTATGATGTAGAAAGTGAAGTAGAAATATGTCATAAAAGTCATTGTCTTCTATGTCATATGTCAATCACAGGTGTACTTACAGGTAAATCACATTGTTTTGTGCTACATGTCTTGTTGATTTCTCTCATTATAAAAGGACAATAATTGCAAGCGTTGGGGTAAGGCATGTTTAAATTGAAGATCTGTAAGATTTTAAAAACTCAGGCTGAAATATTGAAAGTAAAAGGAAATATTTTTTTATAATGCAACCCATCATTCCATAACAAGAGTGAATAACAGATAAGATGGGGCCTTTCCAAAAATATTAAGTTCACCCTAAAGAAACATCTTTTTTTGGTGCTATTTTCTTCTGAGTTTATTAATGGTATATAAAACTTGATTAATTTTCCCAAAATAAACAAAACACATGAAAGAACAAGTACCTTCAAGTTTTGTCATCATTCTTTTATCATGTCAGGGAATCAATGGACAATTGTATTTTGCAAAGGCACCTATCTATTATTAACCACTTTATATAAAAAAGAAGATATATATGGTTTATATATTATGATTGCTAATGAGACAACTCTCCTTAAAAGACCAAATGACACAGACATTAACATCTATTATAGGTCACTGTAAGGTCTTCAATAATGAGCAAAAACCTTACCACAAAGTCAGCTTTCAAAGGCATTATGTATGCCTCTGCAGATATATATTTTGTTTCATTTAGTTGCGTGCAGCTTGATGCCAAAATGGCCAATATATATACATGTCTCATTGGCACTCACACCACATCTTCCTATATCTATATGATGTATTTACTTTTGTTTAAAAATAGGTAAATCACCAGTCTATCTTTAAAATTATTAGATCAAGTTATAAAAAAACTGATAATACTACATGTACTTAATTACTTTAATAGAGAAGAAATGATGTGATGAACATTTTTATGCCCCACCTACAATGGTAGAGGGGCATTATGTTTTCTGGTCTGTGCGTCCGTTCCTACGTCTGTCTGTCTGTTCGTTCATCCGTCTGTTTGTCCTTCTGTCCCGCTTCAGGTTAAAGTTTTTGGTCAAGGTAGTTTTTGATGAAGTTGAAGTCCAATCAACTTGAAACTTAGTACACATGTTCCTTATGATATGATCTTTCTAATTTTAAAGCAAAAGAAAACTTTTGACCCCAATTTCACGGTCCACTGAACATAGAAAATGAAAGTTCATGTTAAAGTTTTTGGTCAAGGTAGTTTTTGATGAAGTTGAAGTCCAATCAACTTGAAACTTAGTACACATGTTCCCTATGATATTATCTTTCTAATTTTAATGCCTAATTATATTTTTTATCCAATTTCACGGTCCACTGAACATAGAAAATGAAAGTGCATGTTTCATGTTAAAGTTTTTGGTCAAGGTAGTTTTTGATGAAGTTGAAGTTCAATCAACTTGAAACTTAGTACACATGTTCTCTATGATATTATCTTTCTAATTTTAATGCCTAATTATATTTTTTATCCAATTTGATGGTCCATTGAACATGGAAAATGATAGTGTGAATGGGGCATCCGTGTACTTTGGACACATTCTTGTTACACATTTGTTTAAGTAGATATTTTTACTTGTCAGAGGAATAGATTTTGATACAAACTAGTCATCAATAACAGATAACCACAAAGGTAGATTAATTTGTCACAACATAATTTACTCTTCTTTAAGTTCAAACCCTTGTCAAGGTACAAGAATAAAAATGTTCTGACTTATAAAACACCTCATAGACATCAGTAAATGTGTTTGAAGTATAGGGACCTTAAACAGGAAACACAATTTTTCATAATTTCCTTCCTTAGGTACTTGTAGGGTTAATTGGTTCCATGGTAATAACTGGCTGTTTTATCATAAGACCACAGAACTAACCATCTTGAATCAAAAAAAAGGTATAGTTTACTTTATTGTTTCTTAGTTTCCATTTGGCTCTCATTATTGGATTTATGTACTGCAGCGTAGCAAATGGTAGAAAAGAAGAAAGTACACTTAAGGACTCCCTACAAATTTGCCTAAATACAAAATTTGTTAAAGAGGTTATTGGCTTGTATTATTTTAATTTTAGTTTCTTGTGTACAATTTGGATATTAGTATGGCGTTCATTATCACTGAACTAGTATATATTTGTTTAGGGGCCAGCTGAAGGATGCCTCCGGGTGCGGGATTTTCTCGTTACATTGAAGACCTGTTGGTGACCTTCTGCTGTTGTTTTTTCTATGGTCGGGTTGTTGTCTCTTTGATACATTTCTCATTTCCATTTTAAAATTATTACAGCAATAAAAAACATTAAGATTCATAATGAAAGCTTTCAGAACATATAGCATTATCTGTAACCTTATGACACATTTTCCATGTGACAACATTTAACTGATGCATAAAGAAAGATTTTCCAGGTTTTTTCTCTTCAAGAGAAATTTAGAAACATTTTTACTTAATTCAGATCGAGCCTGATCCTTTCCCTAAATATTTTTTTGGTAGAAATTAGAAAATAACAAAAGATGTTACCAAAGTTTGGGCTTAAGATTGCATGAAGTGGTAATCCAAAGCAGCTCGCTACATGCTTGATATCTATCTTTCAGCACTTTTATATTGCTACCTTCATGTATGGCTTTGACAAATTTTACTTTCACTGATATTGCATTATTCATTTCTTATCAATTTTCCAGATTTCAAAATTATTTCAGATTGACTGACACAAATGATTTCCTTATTGTCTGTTGTTAAGTGTAAGTAATGTTCATGTCTGCCAGGGATATATAACTTGTGTGTCAAGTGTGATTATGAAACAAAATTAGTAAAGTGCAATTCTTCCCTCAAACTACAAGATTATTTATCAAGCTTGTATCATGTCTTATACATATACCTGCAGTATAGACAGTTTTGTGTTTATATAATATTGTAAATTCAGAAATTAATGCGCGCATTTATTATTGCGATTTTGTCATTTTACACTTGAATGCGATTTTAATTTTTACAATTTTGAGAAAATTCATGTAAAATTCAGTAAAAGTATTACAAAATGCGAGTTTTTATTATTGCGTTTACAACTCATTCGCATTATTCGCAATAATAAAACCTCGCAATAATTTCTGAATTTACAGTAGATTATGTTATACCTTTACATAGTTTAAGTTTGTGTACCTAATAAGAAGGTTGGTAGAAGAGTTGGATTAGGATGTTACTGAGATAGTTAGGGAGGAATTTTAGTGTTTTGTAGCTCGTTTGTCTGTATAGATTAAAGCAGTGTCTAAGCATCTTTGGGGAAACTAGAAAAAAAACATGCATAACTCTTAAAAACCATAAATAATTTGTTAAATAATATGTAAACTTTTTCAAAGCAAAACAACAAACAGTGGTTTAGATTTCAGGATTTGAATTTAGAAATGTTAAGAATTATTTCAGAAATGCTTAATTAAATTGACTTTGGTTAGAACAGTACTGGTAAGTCCATGTAACTACCAAGTTTCAAGTTTTAGTAGATACAAGTGGTGAAATATAAGAGGAAGAAGTTAAAACTTTGTACAGGTTTTGTGTTACAGCATACATGTAATCTTGTGGATACATGAAGTGACAGGCAATGTACAATAAAGTTTTGACAGTCCACTAACTTAAAACATAGATAATTAGTGTTCTACTTGAACATTTAGTATATTGACAAAGAAAATCTCAAGAGGTGTTTTTATGATTATTTTATAGGCTTGGAGGAATACCATGACAAAGAGTACAGAAGTTGCTGATTAAGGTATGTTAGCATATATATTTTATCTAATGCATGGAATAGTTTATCATCATTTATTAAGACAATTTTACGATTTTGTAAATTAACCATAAAAAATAAATAATAGATGTATATTGACTGAATATCCTGTTCTTTTTTTAAAACAAGTGATTTGTACAGATATTATATTCATGAGATAAAATCACAAGAAATTACTGAAACACATAAGAAAGGCAAAAGTATAAATAAAAAAAAAGCATTATAGTTTCATCCTACCTAATTGCCATGCCCCTCTCCTTATTTACAAACATCACCAGTGTTTGTCTTTTGTCATATCTTTTTTTGTGATTTGGAAAATTTGTTGTTTTTTTGTTTTTGTTTTTTTGTCTCTGATTAATATATATATATATATTTCAAAATGTTTTAAGTACTAGTTATTTAGAAATTGACATATTGTTTAAACTGTATATAGTTACATAGACATAAATAAGTCTAAATCTGGTTTTGACTTCATAAAGGTCTCAAAATTTGTCTCCCTTTAATTAAAGACAAATTAAATTTTGACTTCAATAAGTCCAAATAGTGTTAAACAAGAAATATTTGACAGTGACCTGAATTAAAAAGTTGTAAATATTGACTTCTACAAGTCAATAAGTAACCAAAATTGGTCAACTTCAAGACCCAAGCATATTTATAAAAAGGTCAAGCATCTACATGAAATAATCAAATTATGACAATATTAAAAGACATTGCTTTGTCTTCTACAGAAAAATATGCATGAGAGCCTAAAAAGAACGAATTAATGTTTATTTACTTAACAATGCAACTATCCGTAATCACACAAAAGGAGGAAAATGATATATGTTAAAATGGTTAGGTAAAAATTTTCAATAAGATAATTAAATATAGATCGGTCAGGTTCTTGTGAACTCACAGACAGATTTATGATGTCATCGGTGGTGCACTTTGGCCACCAATAAAAGTTGAGTCTTTTCATAAACATAAATAGACCTAATTTAAACAAGTCTGCCATTTTCTGACTTATTTAAAAGATGACCTTGAGCAAGAAAATTATATAGTTGGGCCATCCACTTTCATTTATGCTTATCTATGAAATCAACATACATTTATTTCCTCACAATTTTTTAGTAAGTGGAAACTTTTTATTCATGGACTTTGTTTATAATATTCATTTATATTTTTAAAATGTACCGTATTAGGTTTCCAAAATTGAGGTAATAAGCAGAAGCACCTTTGTATGAAGACTTGAAAATAACTTTGTGTGGCCTTAACATTAATTAATTTGACTTTGAATGTAAAAAAGTAAAGTGATGAGCTAAATGACATCATGTACTGGCTATGAACCCTAGGCAACACATCTGTATGTATACTAAACTAAAGAATTACGTCACAACATTACTTCCATCAATCTTATATCGTGTATTCTATCACCATTATATAAGGGATTATTTGGCACAAAATTGCTATCATTCATTATATATGTTAAAATGTTCTGTAATATGCAAATTTTTTAAATTATTTTCAGAAAATTACAACTAAGAAAAGTTAAAATTTTAATCAAACTGACATTGATTAATTTTTGTTATGATTTCATTTTACAAAACTAATAGTTTATAAGTTTTTACATTGCTGCTTAGAATTGTGGTTACCTTTATCGAAAAAGGTTTGTCTGTGAGTCATTTGTAACATATATATGAAAATATTAATAAAAGTGTCATTTTGAAATAATGTTTGGTTAAAGCAGTTATTTTGGCCAAAATTTGTCAAAATAAGCTCAAAGCTGATGTATTATGGACTAGCAAGTGAATAATTTGACCTCATGTTAATCTGTATTCATGTGAACTTCAATTTAACTTCTTAGCTGGAGATGGATTTGAAATGCACTATTGCATCTTCAGCTATTGAAATGAAATTACATTGTCAACATTGGAAGTGAAACACCGGTGAACTATTGGGTTGACTGAAAAAATCTTTCTTATACAGGTAAAGAAAATGAAAAACAATTTTTTTTTAACATCATGTAAACTGAGTTCAAACTGACCTAGAAAAATCCTATTGCATGTGCTTGCTATCTATTTTGATTTTTATCGATGTTTATAAATATCGGTTACCGTATATGATTTTAGGTCAAGTTGATGGTTAATTAGATAGTGTCTAGACTCAAGAAAATCGCTAAATAAATTGGTCATGAACATTATTTGGTTTACCATTTTGATGTCAGATTGGTGTATGTTGACAACTTGTCTACACCAGGAGAATTGTTAAGACCTTTTCATATGTTTTGAGCACAAATGTTTTGAAGATGGCATAATGAACTAAGAGATGTCAATAATACCTGCAGATATTGTAATGTGGTTTTAGTATGTCTCCTTACCCAGCACCTTCTTTAAATCATACTTACAGTCTGACTTTAATAAAGTAAAATTTAAAAGGATTTAAAAAAAGCATTAACATATTTTAAGTTCTTTATTGATAAATAATGTACTTGAACTTAGGTTACAAATTATAATGCAAATTGAAGTTGTTTGTCAGTTTAAAGTTTAACTGTATACTAGCATTTAGTTTTAACTAATCTTGAGTGGAATGAATAATGAAAATTGCAGTTTTGTATCAACTTTAAATGACTTTTATAATTTATCTTCATAATAGTACATGTAACTACATCCTTTAAGTGCAACTTTCTTATTGCATCTCAAAACACAGCATTTAAACATTTGGATTACATATAAATTAAGTTAAGCCATTCCAATTGATATTTTAAAGTGTGTCTTTCTATGTTGTGATGTCCCATTATTGTTTCAGATAAATTTTGTCTTGGGTGGAGAGTTGTCTCATTGGTACTCATACCACATCTTCCCATATCTATAAACATGTACCTGCCAACTCCTCAAAATCTCCATACAGGATTTTAAGCGTGAAAGGAACATTATGATCATGGGAAAATTTTAAGAGTCTGGCCAAAGCCTCTCATGGCAATGCATGAGGGAAGTCTCTCTTTAATTTGGAAAGTTGTCAGGTGTACTTGATCTACGGTTTATGTTTGGCTTGCTAGTTTATTTTGGTCACAGATGTGTCATTGTCTTATAATTTTTATTGTGGAGAGGAGGGCCAAAGTCCACAATTAATGACCTTTATTTTCGTTGTCAACAAATATAGTTTTCTTTAACTATCATGTTTTGTTCTTTCCCTTTCTTGTTCATGTCTAAGTTTTTGTTTGGTGGTAATAAAAGAAATAAGTTGGATGTTTTATTTTAACTGATATATTAATGAAAAGAGTGATCAGATCAGGTGCAAAAAGGTAATATTTAAAGGTTTCAGACTAAATGTGTTAACTGTAGAGATTAAATTTTTCTAGAAGTTTGATATGTTTTTAAGAATCTGTACTATGAATATTTTTTTTTATCATATCTGATTAAGTTGGCATATTTGCCCTGTTGCTCAAATTAGAAGTACCTGTTTTTGTATACCAAACTAAACAAGTGCTCTCTAATGAGCAATTAAATGTAGCAGGTATGCTTTTAATATTTTAGTATAGTAAGGTTAGTTTTGACATGAAAGGACTGTCACTTTATTTTAACTTAAAATACAAAAAGCTATGGCTGCTTGAAATTGCAAAATGCAATTTTGACAAAATGAAGAATCAAAATCTATACCTTAAAAAAAAATCTCCAAAGGTTGAAAAATGATTTGCTGAGTCTGCCTCAGACATCTTTTGTTTTTGATAAAGTATCGAAGATTACTGATTTTGGAATTCCCTGATTTGAATTTTGTAATGTAAAAGTATTTACATTGTTATTCTATGAATATTTGAAGAAAAATTAATTCTGCACCTTTTGTTTTCATTTTAAAAATAGAAACACTTTCTTTTGCATATAAATAAGTCATAAACAAGAAAATAACACTTGTACAATGTAGTATAATCTGACGCAGCTGTTTCATTGGGGAAAACATGATTAAACACACTGCTATTGGTGAATAATGAAATAATAAATATTTAATCTGCCTCTATAAGGTAATGATGCTCAGGTAAAACGCAGGTGAGCGACAGGTATGTCATTGTTTGATTCAACAACAATGTGTCATTGGTTTCATCACAAATATTTGTTTACAATATATTAGGTCAGTTGTGGATTTTCACATTTATTTGTAATGAAAACGTCTTCTGTCAATCTGTCCCAAGGATAGGAAAAGTATTAAAGGGAGGTAAGAAAAGGATTAAACTGATTGAACAACAAATGAACGCATGATAGTATATTAAATTGTATAAGTTTATTTGAATGATTTATCATAAAGTTATGTTATGACATTTCATTACTGGTCGTTTTATTTTGCAAGTGCATAATATTATAAATAATATTAGAGTCTATTAATCACTAGTAATTCGACTGCAGTTGTGTGTATAATATATCTGATTCATAATTATGAAACATTGAAATGTGATTGGTAACTTTTTCAATTTTTAAACTCATTTTAAATATAATGATATCTTTGTTTTAATGTGTATATTGTTTTAATTTTGATTTGATTTGAAACGTCCACTCAAAATTGTCCTGTGTCTAATTCTCATGATAATAATCAAATACATTTGTTCATACATAACTAGTTTGCAATACAACAAAATGTTACTAACTGGGACATTATTGATTTATATTGAAACTATTCCTGAGCATGCCTGCCTGTGTTAACATTAAGAATCTGATTTGCCTGTGACATGTATAACCTCAATTTGTATTATACTTATACAACAGTGGTAAATTATACAGAAAAACTTGGCGTGACTCTTTTTTTTTTGGTGAACTAGTTTTCATTCAAATTATTTTAGTATTGAATTTCATAAGATGAGAATATCCTGAAAGCACTTTTTATATCTATAATTAGAAGTTGGGTTTTCCTTCAAATTTTTAAAATACTGCTATTTTATATGCTTTTTGTTTGCAACCATAAGATCCTGTTCATTATTATAAGGTAATATATGTAGTTATTTTTGTTAAATAATTTGCATTTGTAAATGTATTTATTAAATGTATTGATAGCTATATGGTGTAAAACAATGAATGTAACAAGGAAGTCAGAACAATTGCCTAGGTTAGATTATAAGGGATGATAAATCCAATGCCTTCTATAGGACAAAGGCTGAAATTCCTATAACACTTGCAATAGCTCTGTTAGGTGGCCTGCACAAAGACAAAATGTCTGCCACTATCCAGAGTACCTTCTTTTATCCTGTGACACACTACAATTCTCAAGTGTCATCCTCTGTGCAGATTACTACCTACCTATTGAAGTAATGGTTAAAACTTACCTCATCATTATGCATGAAATCTGCTCAGCAGCTGTAAAAATCTTGCAATCAGGTGAGAGCTTTTGCTCCATTTTGAAGGCATCACTGTGACTTTGAGATGAAGTGGATGGATACTCATCATCCTTTCTTTTCAATTACGAAATAACTGCCACTTGGTGCTTAACAAACAGCTGTTATCCAATCAGTTTGAAACACAACAAGTTTTATGTTCAATTCTATTTGATTAATTTAAACAAATCTTTTGCCTTGTTGTGTAATATTATTATTTTTGTAGTTTTCCTTTTATAAACAATATCACAGGTTGAATGTGCAACATACACTATGAAACAGACCCTTAGAAAAGAGGGTTGAGTGCAATTAATAAACAATGTCCTACTGGTTGAATATACAACATACAGACCTTTAGGGATTGTGTTCAATGGTGCATTCACACACCTTTTGACCCTATTAAGCACAGTTTAAGTCAGATTTGACCCCTGGACCTCTCATTGGTTTTGCCTTTTACATGGTCACCAATGACCCTCGCTTAAAAAAATTGACACAGTCACAATAAAACTCTTGGTACATACATGGCATAAAAATTTAATAAATCTATCCCAAAATTGAAAGATCAAAAGGCTGGCAACACAGGCTCTTAAGTTCCTTTACTTTGATCCACATCATTAAATGAAGATAGGTAGAAATGTGGGGAAAAAACAACAAAATGTTGTCATCAAGTGATTTTATTTAATTTTAATGGTCAGTTAGTCATCTGTGACGGAGACAGCTACAGGCATCTCCTAAAAGTTCAATATATAGTCAGATTTTTGTGATAAAGATTATATGTAAAGTATATACTTCAGAGATACTTGTGTAGTTTTTAACAAATAAGGGATACCGGTGTATATGGATATATTCATGTCTTCTACCTTGTACATTTGTATAATTCATAAGTTACAGTGATAAACTTGGCATGAACTGTACAGATTAGTATAGAAACTTTATATTTAGCTTGGTTAACTTGCAAGGCTGCCTATGAAACAGTAGGACTTTGTAATTTTCTAATACTTGTTAATGAGGATTTATTAGCCAGGGAGTTCACAAAGTGAAGAAGATGTTTGAAATGATATACAAGTGCTATTTTTAGTTAAGATCATTGACTTTTTTAAACATAGCCATGGAACTTTAATTGAAAACAGCTTTAATTTGGATGTGTCTCAACAAATTTTGAAGCACTGTTTTAACATTCTTTTTTTGCCAATTTTTATAAAATATTAACAAAGTTTAAGACTGCTATTAAGTATCAACATGTGGTATTGCGTAGTATGGCTCAGTAATTAACTTACTTTCCCTATGATGTAATTAAGATATGGAAAGTGATAGGACAAGGTTGGAGTTTCACTAATAACCACAAAGGATTACATCAATTTAACGGAGACAATTTGGCCTGGTACCAGATATGATCATTACCTCAACCTTTTAGTTTTTACAAGGTCAATTGGGATTGTATTAGAGGAATGCGTATTTCATTAAGACTTGCATTTGTTTAGAATATTCGGTTTAGATTTACTCAGGTATTAGATACATCTTTTCAAATCAAATACTTTTGGAATCAGCCTTAATTTCCTTAGACATTTTGTTTAGTGTTTCATGGACCCACCATCATTACATGGAGTAACAGATTTCAAAGAAACTTAAGATTTGAAAAACAAAATGTGAAATTATGTTGAGTAGTTATATAATCAAGGCATCTGTGGATTAGAAAGTAAATTTTGATAGAAACTGTTGTGACTTCCGTATCATATAATGTTTTAGAGTCTATGAAAATATCAAGCATTTTAAGACTTATTGTATTGATTCTTTAATACAAAACTTGAAATCGATAAGAAATAAGAAAACCAATATAAATAATTTATTCAAGAGAGATATATTTTGATGGAATAAGTAAAGTTGGAACTTTTTAGAAATTAAAATTAAAGAAGAACATTTTCACAGTTCATTTACTCGTACATCAAATTGTTTACTAGTATTATGACATTTCAGAAAGAATTGAATAACTTGTTACATTATGGCACAAATTGAGACATTAAAAGGCAGTTAATCTATTTTTGAATGAATACTAAATAATAAGATATTCAAATTCTGGTGAGGAAATAGGAGAAGAAATATCTAAAGAGACTTCATTTGTATTTGATTATACCTTGAAAAAGTTTTATAAAAGTGAATAAACTCTGGTGAGAAAAGTTGATGATGGTGTTAACACATAGGGAAGATCAAGATGAAATATTACCAGAACCAGGAGAAAAAACAACAACACTCAGAAATAGACTTTCCAGCATAAATAGGTAAATGATTGTGATGTTTTATCTGTTCCAGTTTACTTCACATTTACTCCCTTGAAAAGACAAATGTTGCCATTTTTTTTTGAAGTATAAGAGATGAAGATACAAAATGTATACAACAAAAAATGTTCAGCACAATAAGATCTACAAATAAGTCGTAATGGACAAAATACTGAATAGATTCCTGATATGAGTTATTGCCCTTGTAAGGCTGTTTCCCAAAACAACATAATGCATATTTTAAAAAGGTTAAATCATGAAATGCACAGATTTGCGCTATAATATTAAAATAGAAATCATGCAAAGACAATTTACATCTAGAAGGACCTTTATTGTGACTTCAGGGTCGGGTGTTTTTAAGCTCAGATTGCGGGATTGATTCTTTTGGGGTCTGGGATTCCTATTTTCGAATTATGGGATGTCAGGATTTAAATTTCTTTAAATTTGGACCTCTGGATTTCATGTTTTTAAGCCTGGGATTTCTGGGTCCTGCTGAGATTTCAGGATCAGGACCTCTCCTTTGTATATACATGTATATACATTGTATATTCATATCAATAAATCATACAACATCATTAATTTAACCACGATTCAAGCATTGTATTTTGTCATGTATTCAGTAACTCAAATGCAAGGTTGTTGATTTGCAATTATAAGCACACTGCTACAAAAAGTAATTTGTTAAATTTCCCAAAAGTAGTATCAATCAAATTAACTCTGGAACAGCTGATGTTCCAGTCTGATAAGATACATTGATATATAAATGTTAACTTTAGAGTCTTATTAGGGCAAAAATATATGATTCCATTATAAAAAAAAATAGGATATTACACCTGAAACCTCCTACAAGTTATAATTGTTCATTACTAATATTACAACCCTTAGATACAAACATCAATGAGAACGAAACATTGCATTATGAAAATAACTGATAATATTAAGTAGTATATGCCATGACAATGACATCTATAACATAGAATATGCTTAGCATTTAGTTCATGAAGTACAGGTCTTCTATGTAAATCATGAGAACTTTGGAATATTTTAGAAAACACATTTGAAATCAGGAAGTATTTTAAATATTTTTGAATTACCATCAGTATAAATTCCAACTAGACTGACCACAAAAATTAATATAATAAGTTTATTAGATATTTGGACTTCAAGCCTCCATCTAGGTATTGTTTATACATTCTATACCAAAATTGGCCTTGTTTTATCCCAAATTCAGTTCATCAAATTATAGGCTTACATTTTGTATGTATAAAGAACATCATAGGATAACAAATGTCCCTAGTTTAGGTATGATAATCTCCCTATATACTGTATATTATACTTTTTGGGGGTATTTATTTCTAATAATTACAAGTCAACACATTACATTAATGTACTAATGTCTTTTTGTGATAATATGGAATACTTCATTAGGAAAATAGTTTATCCCTTTAAAATGTCTGTACACAACATTTTATTGTAAGGATTATTATTGTATCATCATATGGAATATTTATGGATGTGTCATTTTTGTCAGTCTTTTTATACAATCGCCAAATATATACTGGAGTATACTTGGATGGATCTCATTGAAATTGTACCACAAGGTTTTGTACTACAAATGAAGGGTGGCTTGAATTTGGGAGTTATTAAAAAGGGAACATTGTTTAAATCATATGACAACCCCTTATTTGAGTTATTGACCTTTAATGAAGATTTTATCTATTTTTATTTGCCTTTTTACATAACATCTGGAAAAAAATATAATAGATAAATTGAAATTTAAATAACTGAAAAAAGATCAGAAAGGCTCTGTCTTCAAATGAGACACAAAACATAATAATAACATAAGCATAATATTTTAATTGATAATTTTAAAAGAGGAGGCATGCTGTCAAAAATAGTATTATAATTAATACTAATGATCTATGTTTTTGTTTTTCTTTTAATGCTACATGTTTGTAGTGTTTAATGACTATCGTTTTGTAATTAATATGCCTGTCTGTTTGTTTGTTTTTGTTGTGTATTTTAGTAACAATCCTATTGTTTGGATTTTAGACTAATAAATTCTTATTCTTATTATTCTTATTCATTATTGTTATTTTATGTTACAAATATAAAACAGGCCCGTAGCCAGGAATTTTCAAAAGGACTCACAAACTCGACTTTAACAGTCACAATTCGAACAGAACATTGACTTTAACAGTGCTTATTTGTTTTTCAGGGGGGTTCGTCCGAACCCCCGAACCCCCTGGCTACGGTTATGTAAAATGAACATAGCCAATTCAAGTCCACTGTGAAAGTTATAGTTTCCACAAGATGCACATATACCTAGGTGATCCTCTGGTTTATTATTAGTTTGCTGTCTTTTTAAGATAAACCTTTCTGCAAACAGCTTGAAGATTGATTTTGTATTATTCATAATGTTCATTATGTAGTTTGTTTTTTTGTTGTTGTTTTTTTTTTGGGGGGGGGGGGGTTAAAATTCTGCAGCCAATATTCCAGTTTGGAAAGAGAGTAACCTTATATTGTGCTTCACTTTTAAGTCACCTATACAGATACAGGAAAAGGAAAAATTAATTGTTGCTAATTGTTAAATGAATATTCTATCAACATGATCAAGAACTGAAAACAATTTATTTTTCGTTTAATCATTAAAGTGACATATCTTACTGGTATTGCAGCCTCTAAAGTACTTCATGATATAACATTATATCTTATATGGTTTATTGAAAGAAATTTGATGTCTTTTTGATTTAAATCAAACTACATGTATATGTCAAATGTGTCGAGACAAATACATGACTTCTTTTGGGTGTCTACAGATATATACTTCTTTTTAAATGCATCACAGAAATGAAATTCTTTTTTATTGTAAAAGTGTTAATTGATTAAAAGTTACTAGAGGGTTTCTTTATGCATTCCAGTCACATATACTATTTAAAGGCTATTAATCAATGGTGTGTGACATGTTATGTGTATTCACCTTAAATTTATCAAGATCTAAACAGCTGATTTAGCACAGTGTAGTGACGTGGTTGTGTAACTTTACATATTCCTATCAAAGATAACCCCAGAGGTTATCTGAATGGTCAATTTACATCTCTGTATATAATATCCTTGACCAATATGTACATTATTTTAAAAGCATTTTTATAGATCACTTAAAATTAGAGAATTTAATTTAATCAGAAATATTCAAAAGGTATTTTTACCTGAGGATTTGACCTGTTATTGTTATACATGAACCTGGATATTTAAAATACAATTTTAATGGGATAAAAAGTTTTGCCAAATTTGTTGTTTTTGTTTATAAATAAATAAATAGGTGGATATGAATTGGATCAATACTATTTAAAAATACTACCCACAGGACTTTGTACATATGACATAAACAATTTGTGTTTATGTAAAGCTTTGGATTAAAAACAGATTTTTATAAGTTAAAACATGTATTTAATAGGATATCCTGTCCAATAAATTAGATAATATTACTAAGAAATATAATTTAACTTAAGATTCTTTAAAATACTGGCTATACGTGTAGTTGTAGAAAACATTTTAAAACTACAAGCTTAAACATTTTAGTGGTGAATAATTTCCTTCTTAAAACAGGGAGATAATTTAAAATCTTGTGACAACTGTTCACCTTTACCTGTATGTTTAGTTTACTTACAAGTATATTTTTGTGCCAGGATTAAAAATAACTTCCAGTTTGGAAAAGACTGATATTTAACTAGTTTTCACTTACAAAGTTGACAGAACAGAACCTTGATTTATATAAATGTGGAACTTTGTTGACAAATGAATAAGTTGTTGATTTTAGAGATTACCTATAATTAAGACAGATTACCTGATAGTGTAATTGTTTGTGTATTCCAAGTAGGTTGTGATGTGGCAGTTCAGCTAAATTTCAATCAAGGACACTTACACTGCTGTTGGATATATGGATATATTTTTATGAATGAAACTTGATTCATTTAAGGGGGAAGTGTGACATTCAATGATAGACTGTCTTGGACACGTTGCAGTAGTACTTAAAACTGCTTGATAAACATTGAAAATATCCCTTACTGTGGTTAGAAAACTGACGTTTGGAATATAGTGATTTAACATAGGAACATATGTATAGTTTATTGAATACTGTGAATGAAACATAATATACTAGATATGAATGTTATGTGATCTCATATACTAATTATAAATATTTGTTGTCCAGATAAGATAAAATCTAGTTCTGGTGTTGAATAGGATTGAGTGTCGCAGTAATCTGAAACGATGGATACAGTAGCTAATATTAAAGTTGCTGCTGATTATTTTAAAAGTAAACAAAATACTGTTCTTTTACCCAACAGGAATTTTGGTTCCAGAAAGTTTATTCATGTTGGATTAGGAGCCAAAAGTCACAGTACTGGTGGCCTGTTGAATGTTTCCAGATTATCAGAGGACGATAATACAACCGAAACAGGATATACTGGTACCCCTGAGGAGAACATGAGAGCAGGTACTTTTCTCATCTTAAGAATGGTTCCATGTCTTTTTCATATGATTTTATTTTAAGGGTCATCTAGCCCATACAGTCAAATGAGATTTTCTCAATTTTTTTCGCTGTCATCCATTAACTTTTACAAAATTTATCTCCTCTGAAACTTCTGGACTAACCAAATTTGGTCACAATTATACAGTTAACTTATAATATGTGTATCTTGTTAAAATGAGTTTAATGATTGGCTGCCGACCACCATGTCTGACTGCTTAAAATGGAAGATAGGGGTAAAATGGATGTTCTGATAGGGGCTGAGATTTTCAGAAGGTTGAGATATACTGAACAACTGTTAAACAAAGTTTTATAGAAGACTTTAGATAATGAGTTTAACATTTTAATGCCTTCTGCCTTAGTGTGGGCATTAAGAATTAGCCTTGTCCAGCTGTACATCCCAAAATTGGTTTCTGTTCTCTAAATTTAGATTGTCTAAAGCAAGTGTTATGAAACTTACACACAATGCTTATTATCTTAAAGCACAGTTCATAATTGAATTTTATTGGTGACACATTTACAGTTCTAGAGTTGTGCCCCTTTACAAATGGAACTGTTGCTGATTTTTTTGTTTACTTTCTCTTACTTAAGTTTGCCTCAATTAAATGTTATTAAATGTATACTCAATGCTTTTTACCACTTAACGCATCAAGTACAATGTAAGCCTGGCATCATCTGTGTCCCTTGGACACTTTCCCCTTTTATTCTTCTTCTTTTGTTTTAATAGACCACTTTCGAGTTCATCCGTCACCGGAAAAAACTCGTCAATTATACGCGCCTTTATCACCGTCATTTGTGCGTTTAGGGGCGTCATCACTTCCTTCCAATGTTGAACGAGTGGTTGGAAAACTATAATTCTATATTGTACGAATTATTCGGCAAATTGAATTCTCAAAATTGACAATCAACACTGCTGTCATTAGGGAATTGTCAGTAAGTACCTACAGAGCAACCATTATTTCTAGTTTATCCTGCACAAAGATGATCACTAAGACGCTTGATGAACGTAAATAGTGCAGGGATACAGGCGAGCCCCTCTATCTGGTAAATGACGTCATAAAGGCGTGCATAATTGACGAGTTTTTGCCGGTGACGGATGAACTCGAAAGTGGTCTATAGGAGGAGACTATAATAGACAGAGAGAATTTTTAAAAACAAAAATGATCAGAAAAAAAAGATCTACAAATAAGTTTAATTGAGATATAGTCAGACAACTTCTTATAAGAGTTATTGTCCTATAATGACAGTTATACCAATTGTTATACCTTTTTAATAGATAGAAACTTTAGAAGCAAACATCATCCGGTTAGCAAGATAAGATTAACACATAAATCTAACAGCTGAAATTGCCGGTCAACTTGTTACTGGGAAATTGTTCTTTAAGGACAGTTTTGTACATTTTTATCTATATCTACTATCTTGAAAATTACTACTGATAGAGAGACACTTTAAAAACCAAAAATAATCAGCAAGACAAGATCTTCTTATAAGTCAACATGGCCAAAATTGGCTGTCAACTCCTTATTGGAGTTGTTTTTGGCTATCGAACTATATTACCCAGTACATCTAAATATAAAGACACTTTAAATAGCAAAAATGACCAGTCAGATAAAATCTGCAAATAAGTCGGGTGTTTATAGAATGATTTTAGGAATGTTGCCTCTGATTCTTCCCCCTCTTTTATGTTTTGGGTTAAAACTAAAGAAAAAAATAAACAGAAAACATGATCACCAATAAATACAAGGCCAACCATAAAAAAAAATGTGTTTTTCATCAATTTGATCTAGTATACTAGGTTTTAAAGACTGTCTCCATAATTGAGGATTCACATCTATAGACCTTCATTCACATAGACCTACAAATGTAGGTGAGTGATGCAGGCTCTTTAGAATCTATTGAGGATCTAATTTTATCCAGCCTAGATTTGTGTAAATGTCTTGGTGCATTTTTTCTCCTAAAAAAATTATAAATTTGTATCCAGTAAAAGTGTTATATAAGTTTGACTGTCATTTCACTGCCCAACTTTTATCTGCATAGGATTACTTAAGGCTGACATTGATAGGAACATCTTAGTTAATCTACTTTAAATATTCTTTTGAAAAATATGTGAACAAAAATGGTGTCATGATAAATTTCATGCATTTGACGTATATAAATATGTAGAAACATGTCTGTATTGGACAGAACAATAATTACAAATACATGTCAATAGTACTTAAGTAATGATAGGGTTAGCCCATGATGATAGTTTTTGACACTAAGTAGTACAATGTGTATTTGAACTATTTTAAGAGTGTACTTCATTCATGCAAATCTACCCCAGTAAATCAAACCTTTTTTCTATTGTTTGATATAAGGTTTTTTATATCATGATTATTGCCCCAATAATAGAAATGAATTATTGTCATAAAAAATTCCTTTTGTTTAAGTTATTGTTTTATTATATTAATCATTATAATGTGATAAGGATATGACAAATTTTGTATACTTGAGCATTTAAATGAGTGATATCTTAAGATTTATATCAATATTTACATTTCAGCAAATAAACAGTGGGTTCATCCACCAGATGCTCTTACAAGAGGACATATAGTTTATAATGTCAAGGTAATATAAAGTCTAAATCATCTGCAAATGATACAGGAAAGGATAAATATGGTCATGAATGCTTGTGGAATAAAATCTGTTAATGTGAAAGCATGAAATACATATTGAACTTGAATATTAATATGTGTTTTTCTTTCTCTCTCCAAATAAGTGTTTATCTAACAATATATAACATCAGTCTTTACTTCACAAACTTTATATTGATAGATCAATATTCAGTGGCAAATATGACAGATGTAATCAGATAATGAAGAAATTCACAATAGCATATCCTCTCTATTCTTCTTCAACCTTTGTCCACTGTTTAATAGCTTATGAATGTCTGTATAACTATACAGGATTTATAAACATATAGATTATTGCAAACCTAGAATTTATAATTTTTATATAGCATACATACATCAGAAGATTACATCCAGAAGGAAGAATTGAGCTCCAGTATTGCTTCAATACTCTAAAATGAAAAGAGCTTGAAATTACTTTATTTCAAGAACTGTCCTTTTAACTTATTTTCATGTGTAGCAACAATTTTCTAAGTTTATTAAATATTCATTAGTAAAGGCAGATAACTCTCTCCCGGCACATGCATATCAATTTGTCAAAAAAGGGAGAAAATAACTAGGGGGACAACTTAAACAACAACATTAATCTGAGAAAAATTTACAACACAATCACCAACAGAAAGAGCCGATCAGACACACTATAGTTCACAAAACTCTGAACAGAAACTAGATTTGGCAACTGGATGATTCTTCCAAGAAGGGGAAACATTCAATGTAAATAAGTTAAGAAAAATCACTTCTTATGAAATGTATAACATAAATGTGCAAAGGACAATTATGATACAAAGAATTACAATATTATCATGATTATAGAATACCCACAATTGATGAAGCATGCTCTAAGTACTTTTCTACTTTTATGAAATCTATTTTAATACTAATATTTACAACTGTACTGCAAATATAAAAAAAGAAGATGTGGTATAATTGCCAATGAGACAACTCTCCACAAGACACCAAATGACACAGAATTTAATAGTTTATTTCATACAGCAAAGCAATAACAAGAACTGGAAGACATGGTCTTGAATGCCTTCAGAAATTTGCAAAAGATTTACATGGAAAATAAATAAAGATTTGTCAATATTTCAGCTACTTTTGCACTATGCTATTTCAAATTTTGTTTTCTTCAGTTTCTTGGAGAAACCGAGGTGGATCAGCCCAAAGGTACAGAAGTTGTTAGAGATTCAATCAGGAAGAGAAAGGTATTGTTTATATTCCACCAAGATAGGTTAGGACAGAATGACCAACATATGTCTTGAGAACAAGTTGGCTGTTAATTCTTTTACCTTCATCTAGGAGTCAAATTAAATGTTTCAAAGTTTAAATGAAATTTGGTTGTGAGCTTAATATTTAAAAATCATACAAAATAAAGTAAGATTTCAATTTTCTGAATGATTCTATCAGGAAAATATGTTGCATCAGGAATAACACAATTATAACAGAAAAGTTTTAATTGTCAATAATGACATCCATTAATGAGCTGTACAATCAAGTCAAATTCTATAAATATAATTGATTACATTGATTATTTTGACAATTAAACAAAAATGAACTGTAAAATCTTTTATCCCTACAAAATATGTGTACCAGTCTATAAAGTAATTATTATAAGGATTTTTATTTAAGAATGTAAGCTAATTTATTGCAAACACTATTCTTCCTTAGGGCAGCAAAGGAGGTGTGCTTTGCCCAATTTTGTGTTTGCCTCAACCAATTCTTATATAACTTTTATCACTACATTTAAATTGACAAACTGCACTATGACACCAGCATTCCTTGATTGATTTCTGTCCAACTTTATATCTAAATTCAAGAACTAACTATTATTTAGGATAAGTTTTTGTCAAGCCTTCGACTTTGTAGTAGAAAGCTCGACATAGGGACAGTGATCCAGCAGCTTGGTTAATGTTAAGTTTACGTGACAGTTGTAATAAAGCTTTACATTTAGGACTATCAACATAATATCAATGATTAGTAAAGAAGGCGAGACATTTCAGCATGTGCACTCTTGTGTAAAACAATTTTAAAGTAAAGTCTTTTTCAAACTTAAATAAAGGCAGAGTAGTCCAAGTAGACAAACTACTGTATCACTATACTGTCAACACCGAGGTTGTGGGTTCTATTCCCACACAGGGCAGGTACACTTGACTTCATATCTTAATTGACTCAGGATTGTCAGTTATCCTCCTAAAGGTTAGTGATTCTCTCAGGGCACTTTAGCATCCTCCACCAATGAAAAATGACCAACATAAAATAGCACAATAGATCTTGAAAGTGGCATTACATATTTATCAAACAAAATTAATCAATTAAACTCACATATTTTGTTAAAATGAATAATATGATGGACCTTATGCAAAGTAATCATTTTCCAGTTTATTTTAAGAGTGTATGTTTCTTTAAGTATGTAAAGAGGTTATCTTTTCTTTTAGTTCAACAAACATATAAGGAAGGCAGAAGGACAGAAAACACCCAAAGTAGAACTTACAATATCTGTTGATGGAGTCACTATACAAGACCCAAAAACAAAGGTATGGATGTCTATTTATGTTATAAAAATATAGTTTAAGAAATTTGTAGTAAAAACGTATTAAAGATACCAAGCTTATCTTTTGGTACATCAGAAGACTCCTCAGTGATCCTCAAATAAAAAATAGGGTTTTCTAACATAGCTAATTTAATGATTAACATCTCTCATATATTAAGAAAAAGTTACTATGGTTTTTTTCTCATTTTCAATGAACTTCAGAAAAATTCTGCAGTATTTCCTCAGTAACAAGCAAATAAAACAAGTAATTATAGAAATCTCCATACTTTAGGTCATTTTTTCTAATTAAGACTTATTTTAATATAAGGAATATGTTCTATATAAGTAATGTACTCTTTACATTGATTTAATTTTACTTCCTGTAGAATACCTGAATGTATATTGACCTTTCTAAAAATTGTATACTTGTTTAAATTGTATCAATTTTATTGTTATGAAAATAGTGGCTTTAAGGTCACTGACACTTCCTATATCTATGAAATTTATGTTTCAACAGTTTTAGGAGCACACTACTAAAGTGGAGAATTGAAAGTGAGTTAAGTTACAGAAGATGACATTTGACTGCTTAATTTTATTAAAATTTGTGTTAGTTATATTTTGAGTATTGTGGCAACAATTAATTTGAAAAGGAATGGTGTACATTTCTTACAGTGGTACATAAACCGATAACACACATCAACTACTTTATGGTGTTGGTTCACTATTACCATTACAGTGATACATTTAGAACAGTCATATTGGATGCTGCTATAAATGTTTTTTGTATAAACTGGGATATATGTTGTCAAAATGTCTATATATTATAACATCTTATTAGCATGATTAGAAGAAAAATATATTGAAATATCAAGTAATTGTAAATTATAATTTTGTGTTTCAGATGACACAGTATTCCTATCCTCTCCATCGAATATCTTACTGTGCTGATGACAAAACAGATAAAAGAATGTTTACATTTATTGCCAAGTCAGCAGATTGTAACAAACACTTTTGTTATGTTTTTGATAGCGATAAATGTGTAAGTAATCAGTTTATAAAGATCATCTACACTTTCCTTAAAGTGTTTTGACTACCTCAAATATTTAAAGTGGTATGATGGTGGTCCTGTTGTCATTTTTGTACCACTTTGTCATCATAACTTATGTTGGCAGTTGTCTATAGAGCTGATTTCTATGGGTTTTATCTGATAAACTCATATCCTTCTCCCAAAAATGTCAACAAGTAATAGAAATCAAAATCATGTTTATCAATAAAGGACAATCAGTATATACCAAAAAGATTTCTTAAAAAGGGCCAATCCTGATTTGGTGTACAGCTTTTATTTTAAGCTCACCTGGTCCTTCAAAGTCTTACAAAGATGTATAGCTAGCACTATACATCATTGGTCCCTTGCTGTTACACAAAATAAGGTTTATTTTCATATCATGCATATTTGCTGTTACCTCACCATGTCTCTTATAATATTATTATGCATGTCTATGTGTTTCTGTATACCATTGTATCGATCAACATAGGTTCTTCAGAATAAAAAAAAATATATAAAAGTGACTAAAGCCTTCAAAAATCTAGCTTAAAACCTGTAAAACTATGTATTTTTTGGATTGACATGAAAATTAACACTCAATGAAAAATTCTTCAGGGTCACCCCCAACCCCTGTCATATAATAATGTTCAAATATTTTAAAAGTGAATGGAGAACAAAACCTGTAAACCATATATTTTCCGCAAGATAAATTGAACATAAGATAAAGGAACTTTATTTTGGAGACGTAACAGCAGGATGCATCCTGCTACCATTTCTTGCTATTTTCAGGTTTATTTATTTACATTGTCTGACTAAGACTTTTTTTAAAAGGTATCGGCATGCCTTGTGAATAAGTGTCGCATGAATTCTGTAGCAAAATAAACAAAGAATTGAATGCAATATTAATTTCTCATTTGTATTTGCATTGAAATTTATATTTGATAAAGACTACATTACTATTATGATAATTATATAAATTTAATTTTTCAGTCAGAGGAGATTACCTTAACTATAGGACAAGCTTTTGATCTAGCCTATAAAAAGTTCTTAGATACAAATGGAAGAGATCTAGATTTAAAGAACAAATATATAACATTACAGAAAAAGGTAAGATATTGTTAGGTTATACCTGGTACTTGGTACCTCATGACTGATAGGTTTGCTAAAAATAAATGACTGTTTAGTGGTGTTAGGTATATACATCATTAGGTAGTTTATTTGCAGTTTGTTAGGGAAAATCTGCTAGGCAAAGAAAATGGTTGATACATATGATACCCTGGTTGATACATATGATACCCATTCACTTTCCAAGATATTCATTGCAATTGGAGAAATCTAAAGATCTCAGATTTGTTTAAAAAAAGATAATTACATCAAAAGAATTAGAAATTGGTGAATGACCTGGAATAGTCTTTAAAGAATGATTTTTGTCTAATGCTTAGTCCATTTCTGTGTGTGTTACATTTTGATGTTGTGTCGTTGTTCTCCTCTTATATTTAATGAGTTTCCCTCAGTTTTAATTTTTTACCCCGATTTTGTTTTTTGTCCATGGATTTATGAGTTTTAAACTGCGGTATACTACCGTTGCCTTTATTTACATCATCATGTTTTTCTTGTCTCCCTTTGAGTGCAATGAAATCAAAGAAGTATAAAATTAAACCAGTCTCATTAGCAAGGACAGATATAAGATAAAAATGAACAAGATTTTGTTGGGTCATAATTTAACTTCAAGAGATCAAAACCATATAAATTCATCCAACATGATTAAATGTGCAATGTGTCAGAGACAACAATTGACCAAAGAGCAGATAACAACCAAAACATTTTACAAGTTTCACATACAAACCTGTTGAGGAATAAAACTTAAAAATTGCCAAACAAGTTAAAATGCTTCCATATTTGCAATGCTCTATTTTCACCAGAAACACAATTTTGAGTGACAGATCAATATTGCCTCACTAGGGTAAGGTTTTATATCAGGAGTCAACATATGTTTGTGTGTAGATCTTTACATAATCTGGTTTAGAGCTTTATATTCACACTCAGTATTGTTTGATTGGGACAAGAGGTAAAAATCTAGTAGATTACTCATTATGTATGATATTGAAAAAGCCAAATGATTTTCTATATCTATATTTCATAATTTTTTTCAGGTTAAGTCTTTAGAACAGGAGAACCAGACATTGAAGAAAAGGGTTGAAGAATTAGAACAGCTAAAGGATAGAGATGACATTGTACAGTATAAAAAAAGTCATCAGGTCAGTAGGTCAAGTCGGTTATGTCTTTTGTGTCAATATACTACATTTCTATTACTATTGTTTATATAAATAAAACTTGATGAAAAATAAGTTAAAATTCTAGTGATGAATTGAAATTGAAGGTAGGAACAGATTGAACAGGCAGTCTTAAATTGTAACTATTCTGAAAGCATATACTTAATTTTGTAAAATTGGGCTTAAAAATATTTCTTAGCAATTTTGGTTACGGTATTTTCTATTTTCTATATAGGTACTGTAATCGTGGAAATTTTCATGTAGTTGTTAGTTATATCTATTCTGATTATCTAACATGCATGACAATATCACAAATACAATTACTTTGTACAAATCAACAATATAGATGCTATAGATTCCATTTCACTTAATTAATTAACCAATTTGAGAAAAGTTAATGCAATGAAATTTTGAAAATAACAACCTGTGTAAATATCCACGTTTACAGTATAAAGAGTTGAGGTAATTGAGGAAAGTAAGGAAGTTTTTATTAAAAGAATACTGTATGTAGGAATTGCACACTGGGTAGCATTGGTAGACACTGCATTGTATTTAGATTTCACTATTAGAAATAACTAGTTCAGAGTTGTGATTCACATGCAGGTGGTTAGTCATTAGAGAGTGTTTTGTTTTTAATAAATTCTATGCAAGTAAAATAACTATAGCTGGTAACATTCCTACAGATAAGTGATTTGACTGCTGTTGCTAATGGTAATTCCACCCATGTGATTTTAACTGATTCTACCTTACAAGAGGAGAGTTCTACAGATGATAGTAAAAATATACCAGAGGTAGATTGTCTCCCTTGGTGATAGATGTACTAACACAAATGCATGAAATCGTTACATTGTTACATAGCTCTTTATTTTTTCAATTTATAGAGTGCTGTAAATATGCCTAATGGTATAGGTATGCCATCTGTAAATGACTTCTAGTAATTTATTTATTTGGAAATTGTGGCAAACTGCAGAAAACCTTTTTTGATGGGATTCTAAGTCAATCAAATTTTAATATTATACTGGGCATCAGGATATATTAGAAAGAATATTGAAGAGAATCATTTTAAAATAACGTTATTCAGTTCATCAAATGTGAGGATTTTCGAAACATTGAGCCATTATTGCTACAGCTATTTAGTACTACCTTTAGGCAATGCAGATTGTTGTATTATTATTTCATTGTTTCATATGTTGATTTTGATTTCCCCATTAAACACAAAAAGTTTTCCCAAAACAGCATGCTGGTCACATATGAATGTACACATATTATTCAGATTTGTTCATTGGTACCTATTTAATAAGTGGTTGCATTGACTATATTTAAAATTACTAAATAAACAGTTTCTTTTGATTCAATTCAAACATAGGAACAAATTTGTATTTAAGAATTGATCTTTTTAAATTTACAGGAGGTAAAATTCTAAGAAAAAAAGTAAAATGTCATAACAGTACATTATAGAATGTTAGAAAGTATGCTGAACTATGTCCTTATTTCCATAATAAAATCACCTTTTGATATGCTTAAAGTAAAGCTTTGTAGATACTGCCGTTACATTTTGTTTTAGTAATAGTTACTATAGACTTGTGAATATCTTTGTGTTCAATCACCTTTATTACATATTCATCATGACTTTCATTATTTACAAATCGACAGTACATGTAAAGATTTTGTGTGGTCTATTGATAATAAAAGCACTATTTTCTCTATGTATAATTACTTAAAAAACAATGTGAAATTTGTAGTTCCTTTTTGAATGAATTGGGAATTTGCAGGTTTGTTAACATTTTTATTATATCAAATTAAAGTCTTTTAGGTTAAAGATAAACTAATTTGATAGAGTAAATAATGATGCTTATATATTTTTGTCTCTACAGACGGATATGACATTAGGTACAGGATGGGAGTCCCCACGACTGGAGTTTGTCAATGGAACTACAACCAAGTCATTGACAACTAATGGAAATAGTCCATCTGCTGCAGGGCTAAGTAAAATATCCCTTATTATATCTAATGTAGTGTTAGGATGACTTTTTTGCTCAAAATAAGTGTCTTTAAATAACAACTTGACATGTTGTTTTAATAAAAAAAAAAAGAGTAAAGTTTAAGATATAGTGCATTTATACCAGACTCAAAATCAGTTATATGCTGTACACAAAAGTTGACACCTGTGTGTAAGAATTGAATTGATCGCTCTTCTCCTAAATCACATATTTAGTCAACTTGTTGACCAAAATGTTTAATTGCAGTTGTTAGTTTTTGGTTAGGTTTTAAACATAAACCTCGTCTCTATTAACCATCTTTGTACAGGATACAATAATTGAACCTTTGGATATGTTTGTCTTTCTGTAGTAATATGTGTATGTTCCGGACCATATGAGTATTTGGACCATATGAGTATTTGGACCATACGCGTATGGTCATGACCATATGGGTATATACTCATATGGTCCGACCATACGCGTATGGTCGGGGTAATTAACACTCTGTTACAGTTTACTTTTAATACTTCTAAACTCTTCATATGGTATGACCGTTCATTCAAAAGACGCTATCATATAGGTAATTTTATCATTATATTATAATAAAAAGATAAGCTAAATAAAATTAAGAAGTTTCACATAGTTAATTTTACTTAATTGTCAAATTTAAAGTAAACACATTTTATACCGATGGTCATTACCGATGGGTCATCTTTGATTTGTTATTACGAGTAAATGGCAATATGTCCACAAATTTCTTAATGAACTGTTACATAAGAAGTCACTGGAAGGTAGCATCATATTAGTTTATTTAAGTTGTGTTGTGAAGATGGTGTATTGCAGTCATTTTACGATATTTGAGATCTAGAGCTTCTTAAAAACACCGTAGACATCAGAATTGCCAAAGAATTGGTATCACTGTACGCAGCTGCAAAAAAGGCTTGTTTTCACTCGCAAACAAAACGTGTAAATGAAAAAGATAGTGCACAAATTTCTTGCAAATGCAAAACAGCAATGATACTGTGTGGAAGTGAATGTCATCCAAGCCTACATGCACGAATGTAACTAGCGATGAAAACTAACTATGGCATCAATATTAAATTTTTACGTATTTTTTTGTATTATAAAATTAAAAATTGTCATGTTTTAAACCATCACTGTTTTTTTAGATAAAGTTTTTGTATTGTTGAAACGTTTATAATGTAATTTAAAAAAATATATATACCTATATGGTCCAAATACTCATATGGTCCGTTAATAACCAAACTAGTATTATACTCATATGGTCCGACCATACGCGTACGGTCGGACCATATGAGTAAACGCATATGGTGATGACCATACGCGTACGGTCGGACCATATGAGTATACGCATATGGTGATGACCATACGCGTATGGTCCAAATACTCATATGGTCCGGAACATGTACATGATACAACCAATGACACTTACATCAAATTAAGAAAACACAGAATATTTTGAGTGGATGATTCCTACCAACCTTCACCATCCATTTATTATAATTTATTTTCAATTCAGTTTCTCCACCACCACCCAGTACAAGGCCAAGGACACAAGGATCAGTTTCCTCACCTACATTACCACTGAGTCCAGCTGGATATCCCAATGGTAAGTTTACATGGCCATCGTTACTGGTAACACCTGTAGCCCAGGCGTTGAAGGCATAAAACTTTGCTCAGTGCTTGGAGCACAAAAATCATGCTCGAAACATGAAATCCAGCAATTTGATTGGTTGATTTTCGAGTCTGAATACAAAAATCATGCTCAAAAGTTTTATGACCGTGAGGTCTGCAGAAGTATTCTCAGTTTTTCTGACAGAGTTATTTGTTATAGACTTTTTAGCAATATTTATCATATTGATTAACAAATTTGAGTTAGCATTTTATGGGAAATTTGTAAGGTATAATGCATTTTAATTTCTTTAGCATGTATAGCTGACCTGTTTTCTACTACATGTATTTTGATAATTCTCTTTTTGGTTTTATAAGAACTTTATACGTTTGATATTTCAATATTGATATCATTTTAGCATATTGTTTCATAAAATAGCATTTTATCACTGTTATTTCAATTAATAAGGGTTAGATTGACATATTTATAAGGTTTGAAATTCTAGTCAATAGTATACTCATTAGTAACTTACAAAAGGCTTAAGATGTGCATTTGTGCACAGCTAGTTTTTAAAACAACATTCTTATTTTGCTGTTATGGGATGGGAATGGATATTCATCAGATAATGCAGTAAATATTGTGTACATATATTATTTTCCATTAATGTCCAATGCATGCTTTTTACTTGCAGCAGTGGATGCTTTTGGTGCACCATCATTTAATCCACAGCCTACCAGTGCTGATCCATTTGGTATGGCAGCATTTAATCCATCATCACCCTCAAAATTTAATCCATTCACGTCAGATACACTGTCTGTATCATCAACAGAGAGAGAATTACTCGATATTCAGGTAAGAATAGAAACAAGCAAATATACTTATACTTAAAGTTATAATCTGAAGAAAAATCTGCTTCTATTTATGCTTGGAAGGATGGGAAATTTACATTCTCTTAGTTTGAAAAAAAATCTGCACTTGTTTGGTAATGATACAAATAATTTAACAATATAGTTGAAAAAATATGAATTATATGTATGATCTATTATCCATCTCAAATCTGTTTCTTCCCAGAATCTTCCTTTCTCGGTACAGAAGAGTGTTATAAAACATTATCGCTAGAAACGAAGGTAGCATGTGCCCATTGCCAATGAAATTAACAACGTCGTCATAGGTAAAATTGTGATGAACAGATTATAATTGGTCATCTCAACTCAATTGCTTCTCACTTTTGCCATTTTGGCTCAAGCAAGAAAATCAATCTCGTTGAGATGATCAAAGATGATCTATCAATATCAATGGTAACATATTCAATATAGTGATTTTTTTTCAAATCATGTTTTTCTTCAGTCATTCTTCCATCATATAATTTTGTTAAACTTTTTTGCAGGCTGGTTTCAGTCAAGGACTCTCATTTGGTACAGAAGACTTTAATTTAGCTGATCTAGATCCACTAAATCAAAAATAATCTTCTAACGTCGAACATACCAGTAGTGGGCTTTGAAAGTTAAATCTGCTGGCAGACATAAGCATTTACTGTGAAGGACCAGATTAGTACTCAACTAATTCTCCTGTTGAAATTTGAGGAAAGGACATTATATTGTGCATTAGATCTATATTACGATTCTGTTGATGCTGCAAGACATAATAATTAGACATATGAAAAATATACTGTTGAACATTTATGCCCATTTTATTTGTTATTAATGGAATAGTGCAATGATTGCCTTATAGTTAAGGTGTAATATTGATTTACTTACCTCATAGGAGGATTTTCAACATACAAGTTTTTTATGGGAATATTACAATGATGACATATATATAAATGAAAAATGAAACCAGCAAACGTTTAACATAAGTATTAATTAAAGATTTAAAATATGTATCATGTGACGCATAGTTTCAAGATTCAAGATATGTATCATGTGATGCATAGATATGTTTCATGTGACACAAAGTGTAAATATTCAAATAAGTATCATGTGACGCATAGTTTCAAGATTCAAGATATGTATTATGTGATGCATAGTATCAAGATTCAAGATATGTATTTTGTGACCCATAGTGTAAAGATTCAAAATATATATTTTTTGACACATCATAGTGTACAGATAAAGAGATTCAAAATATGTATCATGTGATGTATCATGTGACACATTGTGTCAAGATTCAAAATAAGTATCATGTGAGTGCCAACACAAAAAGAAATATGAATTCTTTATTTGAAAACAAATATACTGCTGATAAATCATAGCTTTTAAAGCATAAAGGGTAACTTATAGATGTAGATATGAACTCAAAAAATATATAAATGACATTAATTGAGCTGTAAATTATTCTATGAAACATTGGATTATATTGTAGATCTATTTTGAGTAGTAAGTGATAACTCTAGTATTGATATGTGTTAACAATAAGCTACTTACAGATGCTTAGATTACTATATTCATATCTCAATTTCACTTTACCAGATCTTATTTTGTTCCCAACTTGGTGGATAAGGCATGATAATAAACACTTCTGTATTCTCAAATATTTCTATTGTGACAGTGCCCATTTCTTTGAAAAAATATTATTTCAGGAATTATTGACACGCTAGAAAGCCTGTTTTCTATCATTTATTAACGAAACACTTCCTTTTGGGTTTATCAAGATCAGAATTATACTTTAAAGTCTTGTCATAATAAGGGAACTATATTGATAAACCATTTAATACTGTACAGAATTGTGTCACAAAAATATGTATTATTGATATTTAGTACAAACCTTACCATAAGAATTAAGTAACAAAGAATATGTACAGTTTTATTGTTAGTACAGTGTTCATTCTATTAAGTACTTCGTTTACAGTAATAAAATATGTTACAGTTAGATCATTGGTATTTTATTCAGTCTTCAGGCACAACCTTTACTTCAACGGTATATTTATAGAGATACAAGACATTATATTACGTGTCACTTGCTGTCTGTCTTTGTTGTTGGTTTATAGTGTTTCAAAAAAATCTATGAACCTACAGGACCTATTGGAACCAAACTTGGCAACAATCGTCTTTTGGTATCTAGATTAGAAATTGTGTTTTTCGCAATACTAGCAATAGGTCAGCTATTATATTTATAGATGTAGGAAGATGTGGTATTTGTGCCAATGAGACAACTCTCCATCCAAGACACAATTTATTTAAGTAAACCATTATAGGTCAAAGTACGGTCTTCAACACGGAGCCATAGCTCACACCCAACATCAAGCTATAAAGGGCCCAAAAAATTAATAGTGTAAAACCATTCAAACAGGAAAACCAAAGGTCTATTCTATAATAATTAAACGAGAAACACTTATGAACCATATCAACAAACAACAACTTCTGAACATCAGACTCCTGACTTAGGTCTAAACATTTCAATGGTACCAAACCATCACCCTTATCTGAAACACTAGTGTCACATCACACCATAAGAAGACACGCTATATCATTTGGAATGGCTTAATTCAATCAAAAGATGTAGTAACACAAATGAACAGAACTTGAATCATATTCTAGTATAAAATGTTGATTTGCCTTGTTGAATATGCAAATTGAACTAGTGAGCAACATAAGCTCTTTTTAAATAAGTTCAGTTGCTCAGTTACTCATAGTAAAAGTTGAGTCTTGCAAATAGCTATAAGGTGAACAGGTCTGCCTGACTCAAGTCACCTTACCCTGATCTCTCTCCTTGGTTCAATGTCTACTGTTGTCTTTTTACTTACAAATTATGGGGAATAGTTAACTATATTTGGCCCATAGTATCTTTATGAGTTTTTTTTTAATACTTCCTGGTTCAGTGAATGGTTGCAGGGTTTAGTTTATGTAATAGGTCAATTACAGGGGATTCATTATTATTCCTTGGATACCAATTTTCATAGATACAGTTGAACCACTATTTTAAATGTGCAATGAAATACAAATTTCTATAGTTGTATCCAGAATTTTACAGAACCACAAAAATGCAAGGTTTCCGCAATCCAAGAAAATTGGTAGCCAAAGTATGCTTAGTTCTAATGATCAATGTGATGAAAATAGGTTGACTTTGACCACATTTCCATGGTTCAAGGATCAATTTGTTTTAGACTTGCTAAAAGGTCAATATATATAACTACAAATTGAATTGCAAGAAGTGCAGTTTTCTGTCGCCTGGTAATGAGTTTTTGTTGGAGGCTTCATAGATCACCCAACTCAATCATTGAAACAAAAGAAAATTCAAATAAAGGCTCAGTCTCAATAAGGCCTATTAGATAATGATAAGGACTTCTTTTTTAGCTCACCTGGCCCAAAGGTCCAAGTGAGCTTTTCTCATCACTTGGCATAGGCGGATCCAGGGGGGGCCCTGGGGGGCTCGGGCCCCCCCTTTCGTGGGAAAAATATGGTTAATTATATAGGGAATCACTGAAACATGACTGGAGTGGTCCCCCTCCTTAGGTCAGTCAGCGGGCCCCCCCCCCTTAGGAAAAGTTCTGGATCCGCCACTGCTTGGCATCGTCCATCTTGGTCCGGCGGCATCCCCCTTCGTCATTAACTTCTATAAAAAATCTTCTCCTATGAAACTACTGGGCCAAATTTAACAAAACTTGGCCACAACCATTATTGGGGTATCTAGTTTAAAAATGTGTCTGGTGACTTGCCAAACCAACAAAGACGGCCACCATGGCTAAAAAAAGAACATAGGGGTAAAATGTAAATTTTGGCTTATTTAACTCTGAAACCAAATCATTTAGAGCAAATCTGACATGGTGTAATATTGTGTATCTAGTCGAGATCTATCTGCCCTAAAATTTTCAGATGAATTGGACAACTGGTTATTGGGTTGCTTCCCCTGAATTGGTAATTTTAAGGTAATTTTGCTCTTTTCAATTATTATCTTGAATATTATTACAGATAGAGATAAGCTGGAAACAGCAGTAATGTTCAGCAAAGTAGGATCTTCAAATAAGTCATCATGACCAAAATGGTCAGTTGACTGCTTAAGGAGTTATTGCCCTGTATAGTCATTTTTTACCAATTTTTCGTAAATTTTGTTATCTTTTACAAAAATCTTCTCCTCTGAAACTACTGGACCAAATTTAACCATACTTGGCCACAATCATCATTGTGGAATCTAGTTTAAAAATGTGTGCAGTGACCTGCCAAACCAACCAAGATTGCTGCCATGGCTAACAATAGAACAGAGGGGTAAAATGTATATTTTGGCTTATTACTCTGAACCCAACGCATCTAGAGCAAATCTGGCATGGTGTAAACTTGTTTCTATCTGCCCTAAAATTTTCAGATGAATTGGACAACCAGCTGTTGGGTTGCTTCCCCTGAATCGGTAATTTTAAGGTAATTTTGCTGTTTTCGGTTATTATCTTGAATATTATTATAGATAGAGATAAACTGTAAACAGCAATAATTTTCAGCAAAGTAGGATCTACAAATAAGTCATCATGAACAAAATGGTCAGTTGACTGCTTAATTGTCGTTTTAAAATAGTAATTTTTTACCAATTTTTCATAAATTTTGTTATTTTTTACAAAAATCTTCTCCTCTGAAACTACTGGGCCAAATTTAACCATACTTGGCCACAATCATAATTGGGGTATCTAGTTTCAAAAAGTGTGCAGTGACCTGCCAAACCGACTGAGATGGCCACCATGGCTAAAAACAGAACATAGGGGTAAAATGTATACCGTATTTTGGCTTATTCGCTTATAACTCTGAAATCAAAGCATTTAGAGCAAATCTTACATGGGGGTTAAAATGTTTATCTTGTCAATATCTATTTACCCTGAAATTCTCAGATGAATTGGACAACTGGTTGTTGGGCTGCTGCCCCCCGATAGGTAATTTTGCTGTTTTTGGTTATCATCTTGAATACTATTATAGAAGGAGATAAACTGTAAACATCAAAAATGTTAAGCAAAATAAGATCTACAAATAAGTCAACATGACCAAAATGTCAGTTGACCCCTTAAGGAGTTAATGCCCTTTATAAAATTAAAATTGAGAAAGGAAATGGTGAATATGTCAAAGCGACAACCACCCGACCATAGAGCAGACAACAGCCGAAGCCAACCAATGGGTCTTCAATGTAGCGAGAATTCCCGCACCTGTAGGTGTCCTTCAGCTGGCCCCTAAAAATATGCATAATAGTACAGTGATAATGGACGTCATACTAAACTCCGAATTATACACAAGAAACTAGAATTTAAAATCATACAAGACTAACAAAGGCCAGAGGCTCCTGACTTGAGACAGGCGCAAAATTGTGGCGGGGTTAAACATGTTTATGAGATCTCAACCCTCCCCTTTTACCTCTAGCCAATGTAGAAAAGTAAAAGAATAACAATACGCACATTAAAATTCAGTTCAAGAGAAGTCTGAGTCCGATGTCAAAAGCTGTAACAAAAGAAAATAAATGACAATAATACATAAATAACAACAGACTACTAGCAGTTAACTGACATGCCAGCTCCAGACCTCAATTAAACTGATTGAAAGATTATGTCTTCATCATATGAATATCAGGTACAATCCCTCCTGTTAGGGGTTTAGTATCATACTATCATAAAATATATGAGAAGAACATAACCCGTGTCATGCCAACAACTGTTTTTTTTAGAAATAAATGTGTTTAGTTCCGATGCAAAGACCCTATCAGTGAATCAATGTTAAAGCCAAAATATGCAATCTTTAATGACCTGACAACAGTATCGTAACTATATCCCCTTTTAATAAGTCTATTTAAAGGTTTTGTTAGTTTCTGAGGAGAATACTGACATTTTTGTGCTTTATAAAGAATATTTCCATAAAAAATTTAATGTGAAATACCTGAACGTATAAGATGTCTGCATGTTGAGTTATATTTACGAATTATTTCCTTATACCCGTGATAAAATTTAGTAAATGTTTTGACCAGTTGTGATATCGAAAACCCTGGTGTAATAATTTTTCAGTAATACATAAATTTCTCTCGCTAAAATCTAATACGTTGTTACATACATTTATAGTCAATTTTTAACAATTTTCATTAATTTGGTAAATTTTTCTAAGTTTTAACAAAATATTTTCCTCTGTTTCTAAAACCAGGCCAAGTTTATTACAGATAGAGAAAATCGTAAGTAGCAAGAATGTTCAGTAAAGTAAGATCTACAAACACATCACCATCACCAAAACACAATTTTGTCATGAATCCATCTGTGTCCTTTGTTTAATATGCACATAGACCAAGGTGAGTGACACTGGCTCTTAAGAGCCTCTAGTTTAAAAGTGCTTTTTCTAGTTTAAAAGTGCTTTTAAGCAAAATCATTTGACAATCAATTTTTAATTTGTATTTCTTTATGGACTTTTTCTTTTTAAGTTCAGACTATATTGAAATAAGCAACGTATAAAACAGACAGTAATATTATTATCATAATAATACAACTGGCTGTTTTATACATTGCTTATTATAATTTTATTAAGGATCATAGTCACATGAAATGAATAAAGGTAAACAATGGTCTAAATCTATGACATATGTTACAACATAACTTCCCAGTGGTTAACCAAAAACATGTTCTACAAGGTAAAACACTAAGTATTTGTAATAACATGCTTTTATTACCAAAACAGTGTTAGTCAGAGTTAGTTTTTTTTTATACAAATTTTAAAAGTTATGCCTTAAAACACTTCCTTAATCATATTAAGCATTTAAGAAAATAATGCTGGCTTACACAAATTTTGCATTTTCTGCTGTAGATTGATGCAAGAGAGACTAACAATGTGAATGTGCTTTCATGTCTGATCTTTTTTTATAGATTTTATGGTATATTTTTCATGTCCCTTTGACAGGTTTATTTTTTATTCCCCCTTCACATACTGGGTGTTCATTTTCCCCCCTTTTTACATCCTAGTTGTGTATTTTGAATCCACTTTTAACATACTATTTGTTCATTTGTATTTCTCCTTTTCACATACTGTCTGGTTGTGTATTTTTTTTATTTCCCCTTTTCCCACACTGGTTATTCATTTTAATTTTATTTTCACATACTGTTTGTTAATTATTCTTCCCAATTACAACATACTGGTTATTCATTTTTATTCCCCTTAGGACATACTGGTTACATATTTTTTTTAATTTTATTTTTATTCTACCTTTCCACTTATTAGTTGTTTATTTTATATCCACTTTGTAAATACTGAATGATATTGCTTTCATAAATACGTCTTAATTCCTTTTTTAAATTATCCTTCATCAGAAATTATCCTTTTTAATATTCCCCTTTTGACATACTGGTTGTTTATTTTTATTCTACTGTTTATATTAAACTGGTTGTTTATTTTTATTCTCTTGTTTGTGAATTGGCTGTTTATTTTATTCCCCTTTTCACATACTGATTGTTAATTTTAATTCCCCTTTCGATATACTTGTTGTATATTTTCATCCCCTTTTAAAATACTGAGTGATAACACTTTCATCATTTTGTACGTCCAAAGCCCTTTTCTAAATTATCCCTCATCAGGAAAGCTTAAACATTTGAAATCCAGGGAAACATTAGGAGCTTTATGACCAAAATGATTTTTTAAAGAACACAAATTCATCCTTTGGAATTGGAAACTTGGATTTGTTTAATGATTTCTTAAAGTATTCACAGGGAAGTTAAGTAAAAGAAATTACAATTCATGCCAGTACCAAAACACTGACTAATGAACAGTTATATACTTTTTTGTCTCTATGGTCGGGTTGTCTCTTTGACACATTCCCCATTACCATTCTCAATTTCATATGGTATTCATTTATAGTTTGAGTTATGTCTTACTGGTATTCATGAAATGTACAAATAATTGACCAAAAATGTAGGTTAGACAATTAATATAGATTTGGTTTTGAAGTTTGGTTGTACCTGTAGGAAACTTATTTCAAAGGGGATGGCACATCCTTATTTTTATGGAAATGTTGTTTACTGTGCACAGAAATTTAGAAATGATCCTCGTAAACATATCGATCCATGAAATAAACTTATTATTAAAATTTTCCAATTCAACACTGTAATTAGATTGTTTGATTTTTGGTTGCAGAATGTCCAGTGGCAAATATTTCATACATGTTCAAGACGACACTGTTATTAGATCAGTGAATATTGTTTTTCTTGGTATCAATATTGATTTTGTTATCAGTAAATTAAAAACAAACAAAATATTATTGTTCTATACATAATACACATTCATGGATCTATAATTTGCTGATACCTGTATCTTGGCATTGCACAAGGTCATGTTTTTCTCTGACTGTTTATGATGTCTTTTCACTAAATCCATTGGATGTTGGATGTGTACTGATTGATTATTTAGTCTAAGATGCATGATTATTTTTTGTTAGTTGGTTTGGCTTTGAACTTTCAGTAACTGAAAGTACTCTCAGATCTACACTTATAAGCTTGTTGTTGTTTGGATATACAAGTTCCCAGCCACGTTCACTCTTAAGTATTACATTTGTATTTCTATTTTTTTCCATATGATGAGTTAAGCCTTTTTCAACTGATTTTTACATGAAAGCAAAATCTTTTTTGGGTTCGTGTTATGCTATGATGTTGTCAGCGTTTTCGACACATTTGGTTGTAGGTCAATAATTTAAGTTGAATTGAATGGATCCCTGTGAAATTATGACCAGAAATGTGTGGATGTTAAAGGCAAAAGGTTGGGTCAAAAAGATCGTGAATTATGTTAAAATGACATAAAAAGCCTTGAAAACTAAAAAGCAGATGACTGTTTCATGCTTTGCCCAGCGGGACTTTTACCGAACATTATACAAATGATGGGAATATATGACCGTTTTGGAAGCCCTGTGCTAACATGCTTAATTCGCCACATTCTTTTTGTATGTGCCTGTCTCAAGTCAGGAGCCTGTAACATGTCTTTTGTTGATGTGTTACATATTTGTTTTTCGTTCAGTCTTAGTACATAAATTAGGCCGTTAATTTTCTTGTTTGATTTGTTTTACATTTGTCATTTTAGGGCCTTTTAAAGCTGACTATGCGGTATAGACTTTGCTCATTGTTGAAGGCTGTATGGTGCCAGGGGGTCAATTGACCATTTTGGTCATGTAGACTTATTTTTAGGTCTTATTTTGCTGTTTACAGTTTATCTCTATCTAAAATAATATTCAAGAAAATAACAGAAAACAGCAAAATTTCCTTAAAATTACCACTGCAGGGGAAGCAACCCAACAACAGAATGTCCAATTCATCTGAAAATTTCAGGGCAGATAGATTTTGACCTGATAAACAATTTTACCCCATGTCAGATTTGTTCTAAATGCTTTTTTTTTAGTTATAAGCCAAAAACTGCATTTTACCCCTATGTTCTATTTTTAGCCATGCAGCCATCTTGGTTGGTTGGCTGGGTCACTGAACACATTTTTAAAACAAGATACCCCAATGATGATTGTGGCCAAGTTTGGAAAATTTGGCCCATTAGTTTCAGAGGAGAAGATTTTTGTAAAAGTTAACAGACGACAAAGATGGACGCAAAGTGATGAGAAAAGCTCACTTGGCCCTTCGGGCCAGGTGGGCTAATAAAAAGTAAAAACAATAATGTTGAAAGATAAAGATAATTAAACACACTTTCACTTTTTTAAGAAATCACACAATAAGTAACTGACAAATTTAATGTTTATTGCTTCTGATTTATATTTTAATGTGATACAATATATCAGATCTAGATTACATTATATACAGGATGATAGTGATTCATATTGATAAACGCTTTATATGATTTTAAATTATGAAAAGTGGTTTGCATCAAAGAAATAAAAAAAAAAACAATGCAATAAATAATCAAAGGCCAGAATTTAGTTAGGACATTTTTTTCAAATAATTACATCTTTATTTGACACAAATATCTTTTCACCAACTTCAGATTGGAAACAAGATATCAGTTAAATCAATTCATCAATACAAATGAAAAAGATAATTACTAAATGGTTTTGGATATAGAGTCATCATACAGTATACAACTACAGCTACATGTTTTTTAAAAACATCAACAAACACAAACAGAGTTAAAACATGACCCCTATATCACACATCTAAATACTAAACAAAACCAGAGGTTTCAGAGAGTCTGTAAATAGTATCTTCATAAAAATAATCTGTGGTACGATATTCAATGAGCCAACCCTCCAACAGAAACCAAATGATGTAGAAGCTAAAAAGTAAAGGTTACTGTACAGCCTTCAAAAATTAACAAAGCCCATACCACATAAAAAATTACTACTGTATAATACTAACATAATCTGATTAAAAGTATCTTGTTTGGTTCAGTTTTTCAGTGAATTTTATTTTGGTTTGAACCATTAACATGTATTGATAATTTTGAACCATGCATAGTCATCCAATCTTAATTCTAAAAGAAATCTTCCAATATTGGTTATTTTTTTAATCAATATACAATTTTAATACCTAGCCTACAGAAGCAGGGAAGGGGGCTTTGTGTTTTTATGCCTAGTCATATCTACTTCAGCTTGTTCTGAAGTTTTATCAGGATAATGTTTATGGAAAACTTAAAGGTACCAGGAGTTTAACCTGATCAACTTGAAACTACTTGAACATTTTCATTATGATGAAAAGAAATTTTTTAAATTGTATACCAAATAATGGTTTTGAAGCAAATGTCATGGTTCACTGATCATGAGCATAGAAATGATAAAAAAAAAAAATGAAAAATTTCAATTTTGAACACCATTTAAGTTTACTTTAACCTGACTTTAAGACGAGCTGCAATCTATTTACAATGGATTAGCCATCAAGATGACTTCTGAAGAATGATATAAACATGTGCAGTAGTAAATAACATTTTCCTGGGTCTGCCTGATTTCATGTCATGGATTGGAAAAATAGTATATCATTGTTTGACACATCTCTGTATAAGTCATTAGTGTCACAATAAGGTCACATAAATATGGATTCAAATGAGATTGAACTATCATTAGTCCAGTCAAACTAAGTTTGAACCTCAAACTAACTGCAACAGAAAATGTTTTAGTTCTAATCTATAGCATTAAGTACCAAATATACACACAAAAAAGTCCCATAAAAACTTACTTGGGGAAAACTCAAAATCAGCATTTCTAATTTCTTATGGAAATTAACCGTGGAAAGAAATGTCTTTTTTTCATAGATGATTTTCTTAAATTTCATGTAAAATATGATACTTTGATGGGGTTATAAGTTGGTATTTGACTATATTATATAATTTTGTACTCATGAAATGTACAAAACCGAAGTGTTATGGGTATTTTTATTTTTTTGAGCACATTTTCATTAAAGAAATTGCAAATTTATTGCTTTGTGACTGTTTTGAAAAAAATATGTGAATATTTGGTATTGTTTATATCTGTAATTTATATATTTTCAGCATCTACCTAGTTTATAGAAATTTAAACCACAAACAGAACAATACATGCTTAATTAGTTTTATTCAATTCGAGATTCTTTACCTTGACATGCTGAAAAATATAATGAATAATGAATGGTCAACTAATGAATTATGAAATCTAGGTTGTAGCTTGATAAAAGATATAAAAACACCTTTCGAGTTGTTTGTTATACTCTAAAGACGGCTAAAATATCAAGAATCAATACATTCTGTTGAATAGAAGCGATTAAGTTATCATTTTGTATCAACTTTTATTGATATTTCTGCCTTTTTTGCAGAGTTATCTCCCATATCTATACAAATCTCCATTGAATTTTAAAATCATGATTCTTTAGTTTTCTTCAAGTTACTTTTTATGGGATTTCTTTCTGTGTATATTTTTAGGATATAATGCTAAAGATTAAAACTTAAAAATCTTCTGTTGCAATTACTTAGATTGACTGGACTACATATAAAAAGATTTGAGAGCCAATAATATATCAGCAATGTTTTAGCTCATTTTGAAGAAAATGAATTAAACGAACTTCTTCTTACCAATAGTGAAATTTAATTCCTCAATTTGCTTTTAAAAATGTTTGAAATAGGAAGTTGTAGTTACCGCAAAATATACCATTTAGGATCTATCATAAATTTAATCATACGATGAATAAGTATGAACAACAATGAATGTTTTTCCCTTTTTTACATCTCTTGGCTGAATTTGATATTGAAATTACTGTCTAAATAGTACATGTAGTATGTGTTGTTTTAAACTCTATTCTAATTTTCTACAGAAATATTCCCAAAAGATTAAAGTAATGTTACAGTATATAAAACAATGGTTTTGAACTGGTTTCAAAATGATATCATGCCTTATGTCTGATCCTGAGACAAAAATGGCACTTAATCTTACATATAATAGAACATGTTTGGCTTCAACTTAGTTTGATTAATGTTACTTTCTTGTACAATTATTTCAGTTCACTCAATTGAACTAGGTCTACTAGCAAATATTATTAAAGACTTAAACATCATAAACACAAGTCTATTCGGACAGTACATTTTATGCATCTACAACTAAAATGTTTTTTTCTATAAAGTTTTGACAAAAATATTGCTGCTATTGTCAAAACAATCTAGTCTTTGCAAAGTATGTGTATTTTGGCTCTCCTAACTGATCTTAACTCTGTTTTGTTTGTGATAAAACAGAACATATGGGGTCCCTAGCAGAGATCCATCTTGTAACATACTGCAGAATTTGTCTTCAGAGTAAACTTTAACCGATTCATCATCACATTGTAGCCAACAATTCTCATACTTCTGAGATGGAATCTTGACAAACTTTGACAGATTGTCTCCACGGGGTGACTCTGACAAAGCTCTCTGTGACTGAGAGTTGTATGAAGTAAGGGTGCTCCTATTTAAGGCTGGAGATTTGGAGCTGGATGGAGAGGAATAATCCTGAGATCCTGATGATTCTTGTACAGAATGAAATACACGGACGTATGTCAGATAATGTCCTGAGGTCAATGTCACTCCTGCATGGGCTATCAAGCCATATAATCTGTACCTGGAAAACAAATTCATGACAATTAATAATTACATTAGATGTACGTTTTATTATAATACATTATTCTGATTGACTTCACTGCCAGCTCACGTTATTTCTTATTCAACTTCATTACTCAATAAAATTTATCATTCATGATGACACGAGGTCCCACAATAAAGTGCACATGTAAATTAAATAAAAACTTGATAAAAATTGTTTTTTTCATGATCCTAGCTAAAAAATGTTATTAAAAGTATTGAATGCTTCTTTTTGTAACTTCATAGGGTTGTAAAAGAATTGACTGTACACACATTTTTAGAATGAAGCGCTACCTTATACATCATTCTCATGAAAGACTTTAATATGATCAATTCGAAGTAAGGATAATACATGTAATACCCTATTTACATGATTTATACATGTCGACTGTAAGGTAAGTAAGATTAAAATGACAAAAATATCAATTCTTGTAGGGCATTATAGCTAAGTATTAAGTTACATACAGCCACAAATTATATAAAATTTTATTTTTTTGAACAAATACTAAGTCTTATTCATTCTTTTGTAAGGACCATTGTTACTACTAATTACATGTACAACATTTAAGTAATACTTTTTAATGATTAGGGGTTGCATATTACTGTTCCTGAACAAAATAAAATCTGACATTCAACAGAACAATTAATGTCACCCTTTCAAAATTCTGCTTGAAATACAGAAGCTGTGTCATGCTTTGCAAAAAAAGGTTAACTTGTATGTTCGCGGGTATTTAATTCAGGGTTTTGCCAAGGTCTGCATACATGTCCATAGAAAATTGGTCATTTTTTAAAAATTTAATTTCATGGTTCAACTATACCCAAGAAATCAACTAAAATTAGTATCCAACGAACAATAATGAATCCACAGTATCTACTTTCAAAGACCTATCACAAAACTTGTCGTAATGACACACATCTTCAAAAATTTGAGTGCTGAAAATTCACTGATGTATTATAATAATCAGAACAGAATGTAGAACAGATGTTGTCAGATTCTTAAAAATGAAGCAGGGACACAAGATCTATAACTATCAACTATGAACATGATGGAGGTTCAATTGCCTATTAAAAATCAAAGAGAGTTGTCACTGACATTGTTCTGAATAATGTTTAGGGACGACATCAAAAGATCAATGAAGGATAAAAAACTTCATTCGAATAGTTTGGGGGTGGGGGGTTGAACTTGCTGCAAGTTTTGTTTATCCTACATCGATTTTACATATATCTAATATGGGTCAATCACTTTTTCCCAAATTAAGTTAAGAGGGGGGTAGGGGGGTCAGTAAAAAAACTATCTGAATTAAGTTTTTTATCCTACATTGAACTTTTAATGTCGTCCCTTACCTAATCAGATATTGTTAAGGTAAACTTACCTATGATCAGATCTACTACATGGACTGGGACATTTGTGTCTTAGACAAGGCAAGGATAGTGGTATCCTTACATGGTCATTTATCTTAGACATATAGCCAAATATCCTGTAAAAAGATAATCAACTTTTACTGACACACAGTCAAGTAAATTAAAAAAGAATAACAAAATAATATACATGATATATAATACATATAAAATTAGATAATATAATTGCAATGAGAAAACTACCCACCAGAGACCAGATGCAGAAGCTATAGATGATAGAAGCTTAAGGTCACCATTAAGCCTTTAACAATGAGTAAAACCCAAACTGTATTTATAGAAAGCTACCAGTAGAAATCAAAATAAGAGTTAGATTTACTGATGTCATCATCATCTGTATGTCCCATTTTAAATTTATCAATAGGAACATTAAAATAATTTTTTGAATTAACAGCAACTATACACAAAATATGTATAAACAATTTATTGACGTTTGCATGGTTTAATAAATCAGCAAAGTACTAAAAAATAATTTGAAATTTCGAAATTTTTCAACCTTTAAGACTGTTAGACAAAACTTAAAGATAATTTAAATAAAATTGTGTTATTGTCCTGTAATTATTTACCAAATAATTCCTATAGAATTGTGTTCTACACCTACCCTGATGCTGTAGAAAATCTTTTAAGATGAACTGATAGTACATCAGGTAGGACATTATAATGTAGTGATCTTTCAGCCTCAACATGGTGTTGACATTTGTCACAGAAATACTTGTTATCTCCCTTTAATCTTTCTACTTCACAGAATGACTCCAGTAGCTTTGGTAATGATGGATCTTTATCATCTTCTTCATCATCTGCAATTTATATACAATGTATTTTAGTATTCTAGTCTGAAAGTGTCATGTACCGGTATCGGAGTTAAAGTTTTCCTCAACTCAATTTTTCTACAAGTTTATACTAATAACAATGTAATCAGTAATACTGCAAATTCATAAATTATGGCTGGTTTTTATGATGTGAAATTATGAACAGTGGGTGAGTATCTCAATAATAAGTACTCTCATTATGATATCTGAATACGTTTATCTGTATGTAAAATATCTGATCATGAAATTGCTTAATTAATTAATCTCTCCCATTTCGTCCTTCTAAATGAAATGTAATTTAAATAATGCACACAATTATTCCTTATAAATTCACAATATTGCCTTGTATGAAAATCAATCTGTTAGTTATATACTCTATCAATCTTGGGAGGAGAACTATAGACATAAGATAAACAGATGAGTTTGTAAAACATTCATCATTTCCTGTTGTGATGATGTTACATGTATATATGTCCCTATATGTATGTCAGTCAAACTTACACAAACGTCTTTTATATACATGTATCCTTGATATACTCAAAGATGTAAATATTATTTACTTGTACATGTTGGTTAGATTTAATTATTCCTTTCAAGCCTTTCTGGCTTTACAACCATGATGACCTTTTCAAAAAAGAGTTGAACTCAACAAAGAAATATACTCTGTGTAGATGCTAAGTAACTAAACAAGATGTCAGAAGGTTTTGTGTTTAACATGTTTAATACTGTTCCTGAGTTTGGATATCTATTGAGAACTGATCATTTGTTTTGTATGGCCTTACAATTAATCTATGCATGTACCTAATTGTACATGTAATAAGTCAGTGTTGTAGTACCTGATTGACAGTTTTCCTCTTTAGCATCATCTTCATCATCACTCGTCTCAATATTTTCTTTTCGAACAGCAACACTAATATCATGAAACTCCTCTATCTTCTCTCGAGAAAATTCACACTCTGTACATTTTGTTCTTAACATCAGTGTCCCCATGAATAATTTCTCTACAAAATCTTTCTTTTTAGCACTTGTATTGTTTTGATCAGAGAAATCTAGTTTTGCCATAGCAGAGAGAACTCTATTCTTTGGTGAATGTGTTGGAGTCAATGTTTGTGTTGCGTATGCTGCACTGACAGATTTTTTAGGACTATCACAAACATGGTCACAATTTTCAAGTTTAACAACAGGCATTCCCTTTTTCAGAGGTGAATTCTTTAAATTCAAAAGTCCATTTTTCAGCGGTGTATTTTTTAAATTAACAGACCCTTCAGATAATGGTGAAATTTTTGCATCTGATAACCCATTACTTAGAGGTTTTCTGATGCAAGAATATTTGGAAGGTGAAGCACTTTCTTTAAACTTTTCTCCATTACAAGAATTTGTTTTATGACTTAAATTTTCATTTGTTTCCAATGTGTATCCAGTGCCATGCATCTCATCAATACAGGACAATAGTTCTCTTTCTTGATTTGATATGAGATTGTCCTCGGTGGTGTTGCTATTGTTTATATTCATTCTGTTCTTCAGCACTGCTCCCCTCATACCCAATCTCTTACAACTAGCACTTCCTTTTAACATAGCCATTACAGATAGCTGGTTATCTTTCTGTAAGTCATTTTCCCCTGAAATGTCAGAGATGCATACTACACCATTTTCTTTCCCATCACACATAATATTTTCACTATTTGCATTGACCACTGAGTTCTTTTTTCTCTGTCTTTTAATACTTATACAATCAGATCCTTTGGTTTCAAGAGGTATGTCTGCAATTTGACATTCTGGCATTTTTTCAGGGGAGATAATTTCAACACTCCCTCCAGTCATAGCACTTTCACTTTCATCAATTTGTTCAAGTAAATCTGTTTTATTGCAATTTTCTTCTGTGGAGATAAAAGGTCTATGAAATAAATCTTGGCTGATATTTTCAGAATGAGAAATGGAACAGTCCCTTTTTGACTTCTCTTCTTTTCCTGCTGATATAAAACTTTGCATTATGGGATTAATTAGTTTGGTGGTATTTGGTAATGTCACTGGTTGAATAGAATTCTTTAATTTTAAAGTTTCCTTTTCTGCATCTTGTAGATAACATAGGATGCATCTCAATAATTCCTGGGCATCATGTTGTAAGCTTCCCTCAAACATTGGATTCAGCTCCCTGAAGGATAAAATAACCAATCACTTTTTAAAATTTTAAATTACTATAAATTATCTGTAGACTGAATGTTGTTTGCACAAAATTAAGTATGACACAATCTTCTATTTGCAACAAAAACTATATACATTCACATATATACTATCCTTATACCTTACTGAACAATTTTCCAATGTCCTCTTCTGCAGCACCATATATGTTATTTGTTCAAGGGCAATAACTCCAATCATTTCATTTTTTGGTTTACATAATAAAAACCAAACAAATGCAGAGGTGAACGTGCTTTCAATGCATTTTTTTCCGATATAATTTGCATTACTTACTAAAAAAATAATTAGATGTCAATTGTTTTGAAATTGTCCTAGACATTATTGATATGAACCTTTAATATAAAAAAAAATATTGTGAAGAAATGTGTCACGAAATAGAAGTTCCTTCATAATATAAATTCCAATTGGAAGAAATATTCTGTAATATCATTTCCATTGGAACATATAAATCAGTATTTGTTCCTTATGGAATAGATGGTATAGAATATTTGTTCCAACAGGAGCATATACTTTGACATTGTTTATAACAAAGTTTCCAGTGGAACTTCTGTTTGGTGGAACAAATACAAGTTGACAGTCAGACACTCAGTATTTCTTTGTTCCTTAATTTGTATATCATAAAACTGAAAATAGAAATGGCACAATATCTAGTTTTCATGGTACAAGTGGTATATATTTTTATAGACAAACTAATGAAATTCTAACCTGATTGCACCCAAAATTTTCTCTGGTTTGATTGCCATAGACATAACATCTTCTGTAGCAATATCATGGTGTTTTTCCTCTTGTCGTTCCATAGTTCTGTACAACTGTAATAAAATTACAAATAGTTTTATTCCTTTTTCAGCGAAAGCAGTTTAACAAAGACTTTTATTCCCCCCAAATATAAATTTACACCACTTATTAATCTACAATATCCCATTTAACTACTGTAGCTATCTGCTTATGTGCAGTACTGTTTTAGTCTTATATACAATCTGTTACCTATTAATAAAACTTACTAGTTGGGTGTTTTATTGAGACTCTTCTGATGTAAATATGACAATCTAGTACTTAAAAGTGGAGTCTTACGAAATGGTGCAATCTCACTTACATAATTATTGTTACTCAACAGTAGTATTACTAGTATTACAATATTATAAAAATGTTTTCAGTGCCATTAGGCAACATGCCCACTGCAGGAGTAAAATACTTGAAAGTTCTTTGTACTAAGTTACTTATTTGTAATTCCTATAACTATTTTTATTGGTTTATTCATTTACAAGACTTTGTACTGATAAGAATAAAAAATAAAATAAAATATAGCCAACCTTGTACAAATATTTGACAAGTTCACAGGTCTGTGGTGTTTTATAGTCTTCATCTTCATCTCCCTGTAATGATAAACAAACCTAGTCATGATCTCCTCTTTGATTTTGTATCTCTATTGTGAAAGATTAATAATGATAAATTTACTGAAATGAAACCTTCAAATTTTTGTGGACTGTAACCTCAGTAGAATTCCTTTTTACAAGGTCCAGTAATACATTGAAAAAAAACTTGGTCTTTATATAAAATTTATGTTAAATCAATAATTTGCAAATTTTTAAGCATGATGACTACCATAGAGGGTCTCCACTGGTCAGAAGCACAACACAGAATATATTAACCTTTCGCTGTTTATCTTGTTTCTGTAACTTTTCAGTTTGTAATAGTTCTTGGTATAAATCATCTAATCTGTCAAGAAATCTTGGTGTAAATCTGAGTATCTGTAGGACACTGTTCAGAAAACAGGTATTACCTGACAAAAAAAAAGCAAAATATTAACTGGTTTGACCTGTCATATGGAAAAAGAAACAACAGTAATTTTTCAAAATCAACACTAAATACGATATCTTGGTGTTAACTATCTAGCGGCAAATATTACATATAGATCATGAAAAGAGCATGTGAATGTCATTTTAAAAAAAATCAATTTTGAATGTAACAGGTCTCATGATTGGCTAACAATGTTTTGTTTATCAGCTCATAGACATAATTAGGTCATGTGACTTTGACATCATCAACATTTTTTATGATTTACTCTAGTCTAAAATTCAATTTAGAATTAAATTATAAGGAATGTATTCGAAATAATATCAAAAATGTGGTACACACCTTAGAATAACCCACTACACACGTTATTCAGTGTGTACAACATTTTTGATGTTATTTCTTCATATACAGTCATTCCTTAAAACATTAATAGAAACTCTAGTTGTTCACAAGGTTACCTGATGACATATCACTATTAACAAGCACAGTATTTTCCAGACAACCATAGACTTTTTTCATATTCCTCAATTTCATTTTTTACAAATGTTTTAAGTTTTCTGTTTTATTCAGCAGGGGATTGAACGCACAACCTCCTGCCCCGTGACTAAATTACACAGGTTTCAATTATTTTATATCAACAAGGGGTATGAAAAAAATAACAAGTGTTTAACAATTTTTTTTTATTTTACATGTGTTATTTAATCAAAAGAGAGTTTATAGCCCAAAGGTTAGTCTGCTGATGTTCCACACTTCAAATGATGCAATGTCAGTTGACAAAACTACTATCAAATCAGGCCAGTCAATGTTCTTGATTCCCCTAATGATCAAACCTTGAATGTACTGAGTTACAAAGTCTAATGAGATTACAAAGGGGACTGAAATTCATTGTCTGGCTGGTTCATTTTGTGTGTGTGTGTAAGCCATGATATACATATGTAGTTATTATCTTTATAAAAATACCTAAATTTTCTAAAGATGAAACAGCAGGAACTACAGAACTTTCAGTAATGCTGGTATCTCCATCAAAAGAAACATTCTTCTCTGTTATGTCATCCCTTACTTCCCTAAATCAAATTATATATATGTAAATAAATCTCTTTGTGTACTGTATGTTGAGACTTATTCCATAATTAATTGGGTATGTGTATATATTCAAGTGAATATGATAAAATTCATTCCTCAAATTTGCATTCCTAATTCATGTAATTGCAGCTACATTTTTGTGGAAAACTCACTTTCCATCATTTGGAATATCTTAGAAAATGTCAGAAGAGTGCAAAAATTATCAACAATAACAATTATTTCATTTGAAACATTTCTTTTGTAATACATGTAAAGAGAAAAAGAAACCCAAAGATTAAATGTGTGTTAAAAACAATAAATGGTTTGAATAAAACAGGGTAGGCTTTTATTTTATTTTATTTACATGTACATGTGTATCTATTTACATATGTATATATATTTCATTCAGAACTGAATTTAGATTTTTTTTCATTTTACACCATTCAAAGTAGTGGCTTTCAATGATGCATATCCACAAATTAAATACTTTTAATAGTTAAGTCTAAAAACTTACCTTTTTCTGAAAAATGAATTTTTAATTGGAATCAGTTAAGAAAATAATTGAGTTTATACCTTGCAATCAAAGGCTCTTTCTTCTCACTGACTGATGTTGGGGTATTGGTTGTTGAATCAGTTGAACCTCTTTTAAGAAATTTCAATGATAACTTGGCTCTTTTCCTGACTGGGCCAGGACTATCTGCATCTGCTACAACCATAACAACTTGAAACTAATACAAAAGAAATAGAATTGCATTAAAAATAATTTCTATAATAACAAATTTTAAACATTTATTTGTCATTTTGAAACATTGTTAAACTTGAACATATAGTTATAAAGAACACTTTGTAATTTAAATAATTTGCTATAAAGTCATGTGACTGACATCAGCTATAAGTGACCAGTCCCTTAAGTATAAAAAGTTCCTTGGGAAACAATATAGACAATAAAAGTATTAACACTTGTATGTAAATTTGTTTGCCATTGTGTAAAATCATACCAGGTCCTGTAAACTTTGATATCTCAATAAACAAAAATTGACATTTATACAATAGTCCATTTGCCAATTACATGTACCGATTTGATTCTGTTATAAAACACTTTTTAAACAGATTACTTCCCTTTGTCAGTCTTAGACTGGTTCTTTACCGGACAAAAGTGGCTTTTGCCAATGCAAAGCATGATGAATTGAAAGTGATGTATCGTCGATTTAACTAATTTGTCACGAAAATAATTTTTGATGTCAAAAGTTTTTCATGCTTAACAACAAATTAATGTAATTAAATTATTTGAAAACCTTAAAACTACTACTCACAATACCTACAGGTAAATTTGCTCTTTCTGCTAGCTCTCCATTGTAAATTTAAATTAATGTCCCTCATAAGGGAGACAACTAAAAAATTTGCCAAATACCGATTTGATTCTATACACCTAATCACTATTTATTCCATTCCAGATAAGTTCTAAAATTACACAACTTTTTTCATCCAGTTGAAGCTATCTGAAAAAATAGACTGGAGAAGTTGTGAATGATTTATGATAGTTTGTATGGGTGTAACCAATGTAACCATTGTAACCATTATGTCAATGGGGGTTACAAAACAAGATACCTATAATCAGGTGCACATTTTGTGCCTTATATGGCTATCTGGGACCCTGTTTAAACAATTTACCATGCATGATACTTTCTAATGAGACCTGTTTAAACTATCGTAAATACTTAAAACAAAATATTTTTTAAACTTCAATTTTAATTTAAACAAGAATGTGTCCACAGTAGACGGATGCCCCACTCACACTATCATTATATATGTTTAGTGGACTGTAAAATAGGAATAAATTCTCTAATTTGGCATTAAAATTAGAATGATCTTATCAAAGGGAACATGTATACTAAGTTTCAAGTTGATTTGACTACTACTTTATCAAAAACTACCTTGACCAAAAACTTTAACCTGAACTTCGCACTATCATTTTCTATGTTCAGTGGACTATGAAGTTGGGGTCAAAACTATAATTTGGCATTAAAATTAGAAAGATCATATCATAAGGTACATGAATACCAAGTTTCAAATTCATCAAAAACTACCTTGACCAAAAACTTTAACCTGAAGCGGGACAGACGGACGAACGGACAGGCAAACGAACGGACAGACGAACGCACAAACATAATGCCCCTCTACTATCATAGGTGGGGCATAAAAAAGAGGAGCATACTCTATCAAAGTTTCTTATGGGTTGCTTTCTAAAGTTTTTCCTCCCTCAGCTCACTACTGATGACCTCTATTTTCGGCGGCCTGACCCAAACAGGAAGTTGTATACATGACTGGTTTTTTTCCCGGATTGGACTAAATAGTGATAAGGTGTATCATTACACACTTTTTTTCAACAAATTACTTCCCTTTGTCAAATGTAGACTTGTTCCATACCGAACAAGATTCCCTTTTGACAATGCAAAGCATGATGAATTGAAAGTGATGTATTAGTGGTTTAACTAATTTGTCATGAAAAATAATTTCTGATGTCAAGAGTGTTTAGCTAAACAACAAATTAATGTAATTATAAGATTTACAATGATTTAAAAACCTTATAGATTATACACATTACGCACAGGTATATTTGCTTTGTCTGCTAGCTCTCCATTGTAAATAAAAAATAATGCCCCTCATAAAGAAGACAACCAAATAAGGGATCTCTAATTAGGGAGCTACCATTTGATTTTTATGGGGGGGCTAGGATGAAAAATTTTGTCCTGCATTTTTTTTTAGTTGTAATCTCTTTCCTGCCTTTTTATTTTTCACTCTATCCAGTCCTGCTTTTTTTTTTTTAGTTTATCCTGACTTTTTTTTACAATAATTGTCATCCTGACTTTTTTTTTTTGCAAGTGTCTCATCCTGCCTTTTTTTTTAATCAAAACTCCTGTCCTGCCTATTTTTTTCAAATTTCATCCTAGCCCCCCCATAATAATCAAATGGTAGCTCCCTTATAGGGTCAATTACGGGAATTGGCAAATGGATACAGATTGGAGATTGAAGGCAAATAAGATTATTAAACAGTAATGTTGATTGACATATGGACATCAGAAGGTTATTCAGAGCAAAGAGGTCGTTCTAAGACAAAATTCAGCTAAACACCAAAGTGTAAATAAGTTTATTCTGCAGAACACAAGTTTTGTAGTGTCCCAAATGTGAAACGTTTAGATAATTTTGGCATAACAAATCAAGAGAAAAACTCAGCAGCAAGAGGTTTACATTAAACCACCAGCTGCTCATGGGATACTATAGAAAGTCAGTCAAGTGTGTTTAATGGAGAGCTGGTGTTAGAAATAGACTGCTAAAAATAACCATGAGACTCATGATTATTTTATCATGAAGAGTTGGTAAAGTTTATCAGAAAACAAGGAAACATATTAATTTGTTTGGCTTTTTTTTTTATAAAACTTTCTTACAACTAGCCAAAGAGCTTCAGCTCTCAGCTTTCGAAACAGTGACAGGATAGTGAAACTAATGACGGTGGTGTAACTGTTAGAAGTAGAAGTAGCCTAGTGTAAAAAACTTTTGAATTCGCCGGAAATCATGGATCTTGGCGGTTATTTTCGTATGTAATAAAATGCTCTCATTTTTTATGAAATTCATATATTTCCATTTAACTGTTATTATGAAAAAATATCAAATATATGAATTATTGTTTATCGCAGTACAATAAATGCGTATTTCTCGAATTAATTTATACGAAACTAACACTTTAGTATTGAATTTTATTTCTGAAACGAAAACTGAAACATCATCTTTCTAAAAATACTTATTTTGAAGATTTTGGTATACATTTAGTTTGTTTGTCATAAAAAGACATTTCAAGAAAAGAATACGTGGTAAGGTAGCAGAGTGGGAAAAGTTCGTTTTTTTGTAATAAATTAATGGCAACACAACACATACATGACATATTATTAAATATTTATATGTGCATGAAACTGAAAGTGGTCATGTATACAGTTTTACATGTGTCATGTAAAATCTCTGACTGTATCTTTATACATAATGGAATGCAAAACTTTGTAGTTACACATACTGGTTTCAAAAGTTCTATTGGTTCAAGGGGCTTCCGGTTCAGGCGAAGACAACAGAAGGGTTCTTTTTTGTGCCCCTAATTTTTTTTTAAAAATCTGCATCAATCCTGCATAAATTTGGTGACCAAATTAACATTTTCGCCATGAAAGCTTAAACACAACATTGACATATCTTTTTAACTAACATTTCATTCAGAAAAAACATAATGAGTAAAACAGCAACTCCAAAGACAGGCACCATGCCGACCTCAATTAACAACAAATCTTGTGCCCAATGTGAAGAAACATTTAAGAAAAACCAAAAATGTATGAACTGTAATATATGCCGATATTGGTTCTGCATAGAGTGTAGCCATGTTTCAGCAAAATTATATGAGTTACTGAAAACTGAGTCCACCCCTAATTTGCCATTTAACTGTGATGGATGTGTCCGAGTATTACCAAAACTAAATGAGTTAGGGTTACACATTGAGAGACAAAGAGTACTTTTTGAAGAACTTGATACAAAATTGAAAGTTGTTGAATCCAGCATGGATATGAAAATTGACAAAAGAGTAGAAAGAGCCTTTGAGTCTTTTAGGGACAGAGAAGAAAGAAAATGCAATTTAATAATTCATAATGTCCCAGAACCAGATTGTAGTACTGATAATAAGAAAAGAGATGATGAAATTTCATTGAAAGATATATTGCACACTGTTCAGAGTGATGAAGTTGAAATTAAATCATTTATAAGATTGGGTAAACCAAATGAGAGTAAACCAAGACTGATGAAAGTAATTGTTGGTTCAGTTGTAGATAAGCATAAAGTTCTAGGTAACTCTAAATTGTTAAGAAGGAAAAACAGTGATGGGTATACTGTACATAAATGGAACAATATTTATATTACCCCTGACTTGACAAAAGAGGAGAGGGACATTAACACTGAGCTGAGAAGGGAGCTTGAGAGGCAAAAAAAAGCATCAAACAATGCAAACTTGGTAATTTTCCGGGGGAAAATCGTTGAAAGAAAAGACATTTCTGGTCAGTCTGCTAGTATGACAAATACAGCTAGTAGTCATGGTAGTGTTGAAAGTGGCGGTTCAGGTCAGACTGCCAATTTTCGACCATACTAGACTTTCTACAGAAAAGATCAAACAACATGTAAATACGTTAATTCCAGTTGGTTTTTGTTACAGTTCAAATGTTACAGTTAATTTTTTTGATAATGCAGAAAATGACAATGCAAGTACCTCTAATGTTGATTCAGCAAGTGAATCTAGTGATATTATAAGTAATGATGGCAGTGTGATAAGTGATAGTACTTCCGAAAGTACGGACGATAACAGGCAAAATAATATTGATGATTTAGATCGAAATATTAACCCTTTAATTGTAAACAAAGTTAAGTGTATGTACACCAATGCTGATCAATTACGTAATAAAATTGATGAACTTGAAGCGCAAATACAGGTTGTGAAACCAGATTTTATTTTTATAACAGAAATTTTGCCAAAAGCAAATATTGATATAGATTGCATTTCTCCATTATTTAACATTGAAGGCTATACAGCTTATCCGAGTAAAAATACAGGAAGGGGAGTTATTATTTATGCAAAAAGTCATTTCTGTGTCTCACCAAATGAACATATGAATTCGCTTTATGATGATGCTTCATGGTGCAATTGGGTAAAAGACAATAAGACTGTGTTGATAGGCTCAGTATACAGAAGCCCATCAAATCAAAACTCATGTTTAAATATTATTGGACTTTTGAATGAAGCAGCTCGATTATTTAACAATATTTTAATAACGGGAGACTTTAATATGCGTGATATTGATTGGAACTTTTGGACTACACCTCACTCTGAGGACCATTATGAACATACTTTTATTGAAGCTTTACGAGACAATTTTCTATATCAACATATAGATAAACCTACAAGATTTAGGGAAAATCAGATGTGTAGAACTCTAGATTTAATTATTACAAAAGATGAAAGCAATATTGACAATATAAATATTGATGCTCCACTTGGACTAAGTGATCATGCTACCATAACATTTGACTTTTTGTACTCTTTCAATGAATATGAAACTGGTAAATCGAAATATAAATATTCTAAATGTGACTTTGAAAATTTTTCTGAAGACTTTAGCAATTTTGATTGGGATAGTTCTTTTGAAGATAAAGACATAAGTGAGATGTGGAAAATATTTTCTGAAAAATATAAAAAATGTGTAGAAACGTATGTACCAAAAACTTATCCTAAACCGGGTTGTCAACCTAAACCATTATGGATAACATTTGATTGTCTGAGCAATATAAAACGCAAACAAAAGGCCTGGTCAAGATACTTGGCTACTAGACGAACAGTAGATTTTGATTTTTACAAAGTTGCTAGAAACAGGGCTAATGAGAACGTTCGAAAAGCAAAAAAGGAATATGAGAAGTTAGTGGCATCAAAGGCTAAAACTGAGCCGAAACATTTTTGGACATATGTCAAAAGTAAAGTGAAATCAAAATCAGCAGTATCAAACCTTATGAAACCAAATGGGAACTTAACTACTTCCGACAAGGAAAAAGCGACTGTATTAAATGACTTTTTTACCAGTGTATTTACTGCTGAAAATCCAAATAATATACCTAATATTGAAGAGAGAAATTTTGAATCATCATTAGAACACTTTGTGATCAATCAAGACACAGTTGAAAAATATCTACTTTTATTAAATGAAGCAAGTCTATGGGTCCAGATAATATTCATCCGTTAATAGTAAAGAGCATGGCAAATACATTTTCAAAACCTTTGACTTTGATATTTCAAAAGTCCATTGACACAGGAAAAATTCCAAAAGAATGGAAAGATGCTAGAGTTACCCCACTTTTTAAGAATAAAGGTAGTAAACTGGATGCAGGAAATTACAGACCGGTCAGTCTAACTTCAATTGTTTGCAAAACTTTGGAAAAGGTCATACGGAAAGAAATAATTAATCATTTAATAACAAATAATTTGTTATCAGACTCACAGTTTGGCTTTCGCTCTGGAAGATCATGTATATTACAATTACTTGATGTCATGGAAGACTGGTCATTATATATGGATAATAATATATCCTGGGACACATTATATCTTGATTTTGCCAAAGCTTTTGATAAAGTGCCACATAAAAGATTATTAAAGAAACTGTATTCATACGGTATTCGTGGATCTATATTAGAATGGATAACTGACTTTTTAACTGAACGTCGACAACAAGTTGCGGTGAAAGGGGAAAAATCTGAATGGCAAAATGTAATAAGTGGAGTGCCCCAAGGCAGTGTACTAGGACCTGTTCTTTTTATTATATTCATAAATGATTTACCAGATGTTGTGAAGTCTATAGTAAAAAATTTTGCAGACGATACAAAAATTTATGCACCTACTTCTAAATCTGATGTCTTACAGAATGATCTAGATGCACTCTACAATTGGTCCAAGTTATGGGACATGAAATTTAATGTGAACAAATGTAAACAAATCCACTATGGAAGAAATAATCCTGAAAATGTTTATACTATGAACAATATTGATATTACTAAAGATGAACAAGAAAAGGATCTTGGAATTATTTTTCAAAATGATCTTAAATTTTCGCAACATATATCAAGTAAAATAAATAAAGCCAATAGTATACTTGGGCTGATTAATAGAACTTTTAACTTTAAAGATCAATATACATTTTTAAGACTATACGTTGCGTTGGTACGACCACATGTGGAATATGGAAATACAATATGGTATCCGCATTTAAAGAAAGATATTAATGCTGTAGAAAAAGTGCAGATGAGAGCAACTAAATTAATTCCTGATATACGACATTTAAACTATGAAGACAGATTAAAAGTACTTAAACTACCCTCCCTAACTCACAGAAGGCGAAGAGGTGATATGATACAAGCGTTCAAAATATTAAAAGGAATCGAAGATATATCTTATGAAAGATTTTTTACTGTCATCAGTACTAATACCCGTGGGCATAATTGGAAATTAGCAAAACCTAGATGTAACACTTCTTTTCGATTAAGACATTTCTCACAACGTATTATTAATGATTGGAATAACCTACCAGTTGAAGTTATTTCATCTAAAACTGTGGAAGCCTTTAAAATTAGTATAGACCGTCATTGGGAGTCAGTCATGTATCAGTTAGGAAATTGATGAGGACACAAATAGTTTTATATATAACTTTTAATTGTGTGAAATAATGCACCAAATCATGCAGGATTGATGATTGTATCAGTTTTTGAAAGTGTACCAAAATATGGTGGGCTAAAAAGGATAGGATCCTTCCATATGAGCCCCACAACGATCTTACAGGTATCTTACAGATATGTAGCTGCAGAACAGTAGCTATTACATTGTATATGATTATAGTCCGCAAATAGTAAAAAAAATAACAAAAGGACCTATTAAAGAGCCACGGTTTCTGCAGCTAGTTGATATGTTGATATATAATATAAAAATGGTATGTGAGAGAAAATGATGCTCTCAATACACCATATCACTATTTGTTTGGCCATTACTGGATATCACACTGGATTTCTGTGAATTTTTGACGTCATAAATATGATAAAACAGAATATCTGACGCCACAATGGAAAAGTGATTGCTGTATGTCATTTGTATGTGTCAAAAGTTCAAGCGCCTAGGTCAGTCTGGATTAGCCAGATAAGGTGTATATATAACCTCTTACGAATAATTATAAGGATATTTTGACAGTCACTGTCAAATTTCAACCCATTTGATGCTAACGCCAACGGTAGCCCATAATAACTGTTTGAAGCCTGAAGGTAAAAGGCATTCATACCCTGGCCTTATATAGACAATAGACATTATAATTAGCACAAACACATTTACATTTAACGGTTACATACAAAATTAAGACAATAAACTGACAATTTAGTTAAATTGATTATATATCAGTTATGTAATTAATATGCCATGAGCCTTAACCATTTATTGTTGATGAGTTTGTCCTAATGAAATAATTGTATATTTGTTTTTATGTACAGATATAAATTATGTATGTATAGTGAATTCACTGCTGTCTGTGGGACCGCTGATATCGCCCATTAGCTGATTTTGTCATGTCCGTGATGTAACAGTTATAGAATTGTTTTTATCTTCAGAATAGACAGAAAAAAATTTAATTGATAGATTCAAGAGAAAATTAATAACTGCAGTCCAATGATTAACCATGCCATAATTAGCCAATTTCTGTTAAATAATTTCATCATCAGATAAATTTATGTCATACAAGTCAAATTTATATCGGATTGAAATTAATTTTGTCCTGCATCCCTGGCAGTCTGTTTGGTTCATTTTCAAGTATGTTTCGTAGTACAGAATCTTTCTTTTATTAAAAATAATCTAATATTTAGTAGGAATGCAAGAAATCACCAGACATTTTCTGATTTGAAGAACTCTCATAACAGGTGATCTTTATTTTAGACATACATTACTAGATTACGCAAAATCTTAAGGGTGATACTTATCATAACAGTGAAACATACATGACATACAGAAGATTTTATGAAATAAATGTATGATATGAATATCATGAATATGTTCACACAAAATTATCCGATTATTGTTTTTATCAGTTTAACAAAGTGAAGTCATTTATAAGTCTTGGGCAATGTTAGGTGTGCGGATACACTGGAATGTACCGTATTATACAACATAAAATGATATCCCCTATTGCATGAATATATATGGACAATACTGTGACAAGTGTCAGACAGACTAAATATAAACATAGAAAATATTGTCATTCAACATAAATCTCATAGAAAATTGTCCTGATCTGTGACCTCTATGAAATTTTGTCATGAATACTTTTTTTTCTGCACTGACATGAATGATGCCTTTCTACATCAGGACATAACTAAAAAAGAAAATGGCCTTTCACCCTTATAAATCTTGAGTTCTTAAGATCTCCGCACCTCCTCTCAAACCACAAAACAGAATTTCTTAAAACCTTTTTAGATGAAAAGGACATATTTTGTAGTTGTGCATATCGACAGGAAATTACGATTCAATTTTTTTTCTAGGAATTATGCCCTTTGAACTTATTTGCTTCAATGTACTACGGCAACAGTTTGTCATCGCAACTCCTCTGAAACCACACAACAGAATTTCATGAAACCTTTTTAGATAATTAGGACATACTATCTAAATGTACATATCGAAAGGAAATTACGATTCAAATTTTTTTCTAGGAGTTACGCCCCTTTGAACTTATTTGCTTTAAGGTACTCAGTGTTCTCCCCAGATATTTCATGTAGCATCCTGGTAAACAAAGAAATTTTAAATACCATCTTGTTTCTAAAAACTATAGAATCACATCCATTACTCAATCTATAAGAAAATCAATTCAGATAGCATCACATTTAGAAATATAGCATCACATTTACCATGATTCTAAAAGGCCCTGGGGGGAACACTGGTACTACTTCAACAGTTTGTCATCTCAACTCCTCTGAACACAACAGAAGTTCATGAAATTTTGTAGATAATACATGTATGGACATACTATGTAGATGTGCATATTGACAGGAAATTATTACTCAATACTTTTTCTGATAAATAATTTTTTTTTCTTTACACTTATTTAATCATGTTAATTTCTCCAATGACACTGTGGGGACGTGGGGTATGTGAGCGTGCTAACTATTAAGGTTCTTTAATTGCAAATATTCTATGCATTTAATTTGTAGTTGTTGTTGATTGCCATCAGCCATTTTTATTTCTACTTTTATATTATGTAAAAAAATGAGGGCCTTGGTTTTCTCTTAAATTGTTTCACATTCTGTCTTGTCATGCTTGTGGCAGGGCCTTGATATCTTACTCCACGTAATGAATTTTGCACATAGTTGAAGGTAGTATGGTCTGAAATAGTTGTTATCATGCTCGTCCATTAATCACTGGTGGATAGTTGTCTCATTGGCATTCAAACCACATCTAATTTTCATATTTACATGTATTTCAAATAGCAGCTTGTTGTTATTATTTTATTCTATTTGCAGATCTACAACAATTAGCAGATAAAAACTGAAAACTGAAAGATGTATCAGGATGCAGAGACAGGATTTGCTGATGACACATTTCAGGAGGGATCTTTTGGAGAAGAGGCTATCAGAAAGGGTATATACTGTCTATATTTAAATGTTGATGAGAAATGTTATGGAATTAAGGGATTAAATTTGCATTTGAAGTTCATGGACCAGATATATAAGAGAGGGACAAAAGATACCAAAGGGACAGTCAAACTCATAGGGAAGGGGATTGGAGTTACGACGTAATGAACATATCCGATATCATTTGTGAAACGGTTATTCCATAACGGTCAACCAACTTGTGATGGTGTCTGTAAAATTTAGGAAGGGATGATATGTATCTCCTTCTTCTGTGCATGTATTATCATGATTATGACTATGCTACTAAGAAACCTAGTTTTACCCATTTCAATCATCTCATTCTAAAATCAAGCAGTCCAGAATGTTTTTTTTAGTTTTTCTTTCAGATATTGATCTGATTATTGGTACATGATCACTAATTGTACATTGTTGTAAGTAACAGGTTGACTGGTCATGTATTTTGTTACTATTGACTTGACTTTTTATGGAATGCATTTGTCTTAGTAATACCTGCAGATTTGAAGTTCATTTATGAAATTCTAGTGTATAACATGCAGTCAGGGGTAGTACTTGTACAAGTTATTTTTATTTACCTGAATAAGTAAACAAAAAATATACACATATAAGTTAATTAATAATGTTTAAATAGACTCCCTTTAATTTTCTCAAAAATTTACTTGTACATGTTGTATAAATACATTTTTCTTACAATCCTTCAAAAATTCTCAAGTTTTGAGATGTAAAATAAGGCCTTTAAAGATTTTTTCCAGGTTAGCTCATATTTTTTAATTAAGGTTTCAATGTTTCACCTCATTAATTCAACAAAGAAACTGATTGCTCAAAGATCTTCAGTATTTGTGCAGGCCTTCAAAAATTGCTCCTTGGGGCTTGTAAATGAGCAGTGTTCTGAAGATAACAGACAAATGTGGTTTTCATTGCCCATGAAATTACACTTAAGTGATTAGTAAAGACATCTCCAAAGGGCAGATAACTTTAAATTATATAAGAGCAAAGAAATCTTAAGAATTCAATAAAAGAAGATAGGATGACTTTTTTACATAAATACAAGTAAAAAAGTCTGAAAGTCTAAGGGACACAACTCAGCCAATATTTTTTTACCTATAAATAAAATTCACTTGCATAAGTAGGCTTTAAATTTACTTATATAGTTATATTAATATTACTTCTTCAAGTAATTAATAATAACTTGTACAAGTAGTACCCCTGACATGTATAATCATGACCTACTTTTGAGATTCTGATTGTCTCAATTATGTGAAATATTCAGTTGACTCATTTTGGAAATTATATTTTATATTGGAACTTAAAAGTCTTACTGACACATCTAATATTGACTATAATGTTGAAAATTAATACATACACAGGAAAAATCTGCAAAAATCATATGCTTTTTTATAGGAGCTAGCAAATATTATGATTTTTGACTGATTATAGCATATAGTCCTCTAATCTTAAAAACTATTTTTTGAAAGACAAATTGTAAACAATAAAAATGACTAGCAATACATCACTTAATAACATACAAATTTGTAAACTTGTCAATTGAATAAAACTATCAATTAAGTATTCAATGTACTTGTAGTTATCATTCACATGGTTATTCAGAAAAGGACAAAATAATTTTGATGAAAAGATAGTACTTGAAGCCGTGTACAAAAATCTCTTTATAAAACATCCCTCTCACAAGAGTACATTTTGCAATAATAAAACAATAGAACATATATATTGTGCATTATGTACATTTCATAAAGGAGATTTGAGATATTTAAGGGAGACATCTTTTTTGAACATTCTGTGCATACATCATGTGTATTGGATATATTTCATATTAGTACTGTACTAGATCTGTCTCTAAAGGGTGCTACCCCAAGCGTGACTGGGGAATAGAAATATGGTCACTTGGTCTTCTCCCGACTGAAGTAAAACGCTTGCCAAAGTGGGGCGTCCATTTGGCTGTGTGGGATGTATCAAGTTAGCAGTCACATCCAGTCAGAATGGGGCATTAAAACTGATGCCTCGTGTAAAGCGAGTGCCACGCTCTTTGCATGTTAAGAACCCTTGCAACAACTCATTGAGGGTTCCGTATGTGGCCTGTTGCAAGGCAAAATTTCTGTCCCTATCCAAAATACCCTCATTTTCCAGTGGCAGTCCAAATTTCCCCGACCATCGTCCCATATGGCCTCTATTATGACAAAACCTACATATTGTATCTATTGTGAACTTGTTCTCGTCCTGAATATGCATGAAATATTTGCCAATGGACATTAAGCAACCAACAATCAATCAATTAATCTAAAAGGTGCTACAAGAAAGTAATGTTTTACTCTGTGTTACAGTGTTCATGAAAGAGTTTCTGTCTTCCAAATCTCATAAATTCTATTTCTAATTTGAGATTTGTTTATGATAGTGAATCTCGCCATAATGTTTTCTAAGTATAATTTTGCAGATAAAACAATGCATACTGCTCTGTTATAACATAATAAAAAGAGTCAAGTCTGAACTGCCAGGTTTATAGAGGTATTAAACCTAGTTTAGCTGCATACGAATTGACAATAATAGTTTTATGAGAAGTAACTGATGAATAATGTGATTGTTTAATTTATTTATATATATTACAGGTTTTATACGAAAGGTGTATGGTATACTCCTAACACAGATTATGTTTACTCTTGGAATAATGTCTATATTTTTGTATATGTAAGTGTGTTTCATAATGGCATTTTACTCCTCATTTGTTTATTTTTAAAAAGTTTAATTATGTGACAGACCATCATTTTTTTCTTCTGGTATGAGGGACAATGTCACATGACCGAGCCATTTGTGGATTTTGAAATTCCTACCATTATGGAGTGCTTGTGCTTATCCCAATTGCTTTTTATGCCCCCACCACGGCTCCGAGGCATATAGTTTTACTCTAGTCTGTCTATACATCTGTATTTGCCAGACATGTTCTACCAAATTTATTTTTGTCTACCTGATGTTTGGCTGAAATGTACAAGAATAAATGAGGGAATGTTTGTTAAATTTTCTCAGTAATTACAAATAAGAGCTTTCCAGAATTGGCTATCAAGCTTACTATACTATAAAGTGATTTAGTGCCCCTGTCGTAGCGGAGGGAGCATTAAGTTTTACCCTTGAACGTCAATCTGTACGTATGTACGTCCCAAATTCGATTTCCTTTCTCTAACTTTAGTTTGCCTCCACCAAATGATATTAAACTTACACACAATGCTTATAACCACAAAATGCAGTTCAAGTATGAATTTTGATGGTGTTGTCTTAACCGTTCAAGAGTTACACTGAATTTTGTTGTTTCTGTTCTCTTACTATAAAGTTGCCTCAACCGAATGTTATGAGACTTATAGACAATTGTTATTACCACAAAATTCAGATCAAGTACAAATTTGGATAGCTCCACTTTTACCATTCCTCAGTTAAGTTCCTTTTTAACTTTATATGATGTGCAAGCGGGGGCATCATCTGTGTCCCATGGACACATTCCCCATTGATTTTTTTTAATTATATATCCATGGCTTTTTAACTTCCTGTGTACCAAAAACTTATATCAGAGGTATGTCTAGTTTATTTTTGATGGAATGTCAATAACAAAGAAAAGTAAAGTTGTTTTTTTATGTTATGATGAATAATTTCAAAATATAAACATGATAAAAGTAAATTGTACTGCCTACATCAAAACCTTAGTGAACTCATCATAATGCCCTGTACATTGTATGTCTGTTATATTTCTATGAGAAATGAGAAAACTGATTTTATGTTGTTTTGCTAATTTTGTGAAGACTATGTACTTTTAAAGATGTGAAAATTTCAAATTTTAAGATATCAGATCTTGCTTTTCAGACCAGAAGTACGGGAGTATTCTAAACAACACATTTGGTTATGGATCCTCGCTTTGTAAGTAATTTTAATATTTCACATTTTTCTGATGCCAAAGCAGTCATTGAAATTGTCCCTATAAGAAAAATAATACTGCCACACCTGTTATTCCACAGCCTGAATGGTCATGATGGTTTTTGAGTAAAGATTACATACAATGAAATAAAAAATCTATGGTTCTGAATTGACATTTAAATCTATGAAGTTTTATCACTACCATTGATAGTTCAAACAAAGAGGTGGAGTATTGTTACCATACTTTAGATTTGATCCAGTTTGTGTCAAGAAATTTATAAATGATATATGTTATAATTAGATATTGAAGTTACAACATGTACAATATGATGTGTATTTGAAATACTGTAGTTGTCAAGAAACTTTTATTCATTGAAAATTACATAGTCATACATTGCATATGAACCTGTTATGCTTAAAGGGTCAACTACAATGTATAATCATAAACAAAGGAAGATAACTCCAACTTAAATTTTAAATTTTGAATTGTAACGATAAAAAAAATATGAGGTTTTAATGTAAATTCAAATTATGGCAATATAAAAGCAATATTTACTCGTAGCACTTTGATTATTTGTTTGTTTCTAACTACCTGTTAACCTGTCTAAATTCTCACAAAAATAATACATTTTTAATAACAAATCAGGTATACTTGGTCATGATTGTCAAAATTGCTTCATGGCAAGAACACCTGTAGTAAAGGTTTATTGGAACTTATCAGCCTTACTTTGGTTTGAAACTATCTTTTATTTTTGTCTTGACATAGACAAACATCATTAATAAAGCAAACAAACAAGCTTATTTAGCACAGTGCATTTTCTCTTATTGTATGATCTTAAGAATTGCAAGATGAATATCACCATGAGTCTAGAAGTTTGTTAAATAGAGACAGTGAGATTAATCAACCAACATCTTTTTTAAAGTTTGCTACAGTTTCAAATACATTTAACTCACATCTACTCTTGTTCATAAAAAAATGATTATTGAATAGACCACTTTCGAGTTCATCCGTCACCGGAATAAACTTGTCAATTATACGCGCCTTTATCACCGTCATTTGTGCGTTTAGGGGCGTCGTTACTTCCCTTCCAATGTTGAGCGAGTGGTTGGAAAACTATAATTCTATATTATAAGAATTATTCGGCAAATTGATTTCTCAAAATTGACAATCAACACTGCTGTCATTAGGGAATTGTCAGTAAGTACCTACAGAGCAACCATTATTTCTAGTTTATCCTGCACAAAGACGATCACTAAGACGCTTGATGAACATAAATAGTGCAGGGATACAGGCGAGCCCCTCTATCTGGTAAATGACGTCATAAATGCGTGCATAATTGACGAGTTTTTGCCGGTGACTGATGAACTCGAAAGTGGTCTATTAATTTTGTCATATTTCTATTGCAGTGTGATGACATTTATTATTTTGATTGTATTGGCTTGTTGTGAAAATGTACGCAGAAGTTTCCCACTGAATATGATCTTTCTAGGATTATTTGTAAGTAAATAAAGTGATTAGAATTTGTATAAAATACAATACCAAATAGTTTTTACATGGTAAATTGCATTGTTAGCAACTTAGCACCTTCATATGTACAATTCTCACCAAAATTCTATGAAACTCATATCATACGTTTTTAGTTTTTTTGTCGAGCCTGCAACTTTTGTTGCAGAAAGCTCGACATAGGGATAGTGATCCCGTGGCGACTGCTAGGGCGGCGGCGGCATTAGCTCACTTCTTAAAAGTTTTATATTTTAGAAGGTGGAAGACTTGGATGCTTCATACTTTGTATATAGATGCTTCATGTTACGAAGTTTCCGTCAGTCACATGTCCAATGTCCTTGACCTCATTTTCATGGTTCAGTGACCACTTGAAAAAAAAGTTCAGATTTTTTGTAATGTTGAATTATCTCTTATTATAAGTAATACATGTAATAGGATAACTATATTTGATATGTGCGTACCTTGCAAGGTCCTCATGTCTGTCAGACAGTTTTCACTTGACCTCGCCCTCATTTCATGGATCAGTGAACAAGGTTAAGTTTTGGTGGTCAAGTCCATATCTCATATACTATAAGCAATAGGGCTTGTATATTCGGTGTATGGAAGGACTGTAAGGTTTACATGTCCAACTGGCAGTTGTCATCTGACCTTGACCTCATTTTCATGGTTCAGTGATTATAGTTAAGTTTTTGTGTTTTGGTGTGTTTTTCTCATACTAAATGCAACAGGTCTACTATATTTGTTGTATGGAATGATTGTAAGGTGTACATGTCTAGCGGGCAGATGTCATGTGACCTTGACCTCATTTTCATGGTTCAGTGGTCAAAGTTAAGTTTTTGAGTTTTGGTCTTTTTATCTTATACTATATGCCATAGGTCAACTATATTTGGTGTATGGAAATATTTTATGATCTTTATGTCAGTCGCGCAGGTTTTATTTGACCGTGACCTCATTTTCACGGTTCATTGCACAGTGTTAAGTTTTGTGTTTTGGTCTATTTTTCTTCAACTATTAGTAATAGGTCAACTATATATGTTGTATAGAAGCATTGTTAGCTGTGCATGTCTGCCTGGCATGGTTCATCTGACCTTGACCTCATTTTTAAGGTTCATTGGTCTTTGTTTAGTTATCTTGATTAATGTTAAGTTTATGTGACAGATGTAATAAAGCTTTATACTTAGGACTATCAACATAATATCAATGATTAGTACAGAAGGCAAGATATTTCAGCGTGTGCACTCTTGTTTACACTTTTGGAAGTAAGTTGTCAAATATTTGAGCCTTTGAAATATTAATTACAATGGAAATCACATTGCATTTGCTCTGAAGCCTTCATTTCTCTAAGGTATTAATAAAAAGTTTAAAGAACACACAAAAATCGGCTTATTTTATGTTCTTGCCATTGTACCTTGGATAGATATAATATGAGCAATGTGGGGGACATTAGAATTTTGTTCTTTGTTTTATATTAATTAACATTTTTATGAAATCTTGAGATTATTTGGTAGTTATCATATGATCAAAACCACATGACTATATTTGTTTTTCTTGGCTTCTATTCTGTATTATTATATTATACGAGAAGTACAAAGTTATGACCACAGGTGTCAGTTTTAATTATTAGATATCTATTTCTTTCGATTTTGTTCTTTTTATTTTTTGCTGCACAGTTTCCTAATATTAGCATTTACCTGCTTTTACAATGTATTGGCTGTACATTATTTGCAACTGTTATATACAGAGTGGTGTTTTTTGAAAATTCAGATTTTATTTCTTTTCAGACTTTTTTCGAAGCATTTTTACTGGGAACTGTGGCAGCGTAAGTTATAACTACATACTTGATATCTGAAATTTTGTTTGAATGTTATTTCTTTTCTGTTAGATAATATGGACTGATCAATTTCAATCCATAACAAAATATTTTGTCATTCCTATGGGAATAAAATGAGCTCTTCTTCTCAGCTTAATGTTCTCATATTGTCATATAAAGGATTTCAGAAGACTATTTTTCATGATAAATTTCCATGATTTTTGTTTAGCCTGCGAGACATACAAATGACATAGCTGTCCTAGATTCTGTCGTCGTATCAACAACATTTATGTTTTACATGACCTAGGTGACAGCAATTTATGTTCACCTTAAGATAACTGCAGTTTTACAGTATTTTTATACGCCCGTCTTTTAGACAGGACGTATTATGGTACATGTATACCATTGTCCGTCTGTCTGTCCGTCCGTCGTCCACACTTCGGACAATAACTCAAAAACACTTCCACCAATTTCCATGAAACTTAAGTGAATTGTTTATATCTATTGATGTAAGCTCCCTTTCGGTTTTTTTTAATTTCAGATTTTAAGTTTTGGATTTATGGGGCTTTATTCATAAAAAAAGGGGGGATTTTCAACACCTTGGACAATAACTCAAAAAGGCTTTCTCCAATGTCCATGAAACTTTGGTGAATTGTTTATATCTATTGATGTAAGCTCCCTTTCAATTTTTATAAATTTCAGATTTTGCATTTCCATGTTATAATTTTTTTTGCTTAAAAAGGGGGGATTTTCCAATTTTGGGACAATTAACTAACACTTTCACAAAATTTTATGCAACTTTTGACCTTAACAGTGCCAATTTTTTGTGCATTTTTATGCCCCACCTAAGATAGTAGAGAGGCATTATGTTTTCTGGTCTGTGCGTCCGTTTGTTCGTCCGTCCGTCTGTCTGTTCGTTCGTCCGTCTGTTACACTTCAGGTTAAAGTTTTTGGTAAAGGTAGTTTTTGATGAAGTTGAAGTCCAATCAACTTGAAACTTAGTATACATGTTCCCTTTGATAAGATCATTCTAATTTTAATGCCAAATTAGAGAATTTATTCCAATTTCACGGTCCAGTAAACATAGAAAATGATATTGCGAGTGGGGCATTCGTGTATTGTGGACACATTCTTGTTAATTATTATTTGGGGGGGGGGGGTGTATTTGACAGGGCTCACACTATTTCTAGTTGATCATATAAATTCATTTAAAGCATAAAAGACAAGTTAAAAGAGCAACAGGCGTATTATGCGCTAAAGCGCAGCCCTTTATTCATCTAATAAATAATGCAGTTGTAATTATGTACTTTAAATTCAGAAATTATTGTGTGCATTTATTATTGCGATTTTGTCATTTAAGACTTAAATGCAATTTTAATTATTACGATTTTGAGAAAAAATCCTGTTTAATTCATATAAAACATTTCAAAATGCGAGTTTAAATTATTGCATCTTTTTCAATAATTTAAACCTCGCAATAATTTCTGAATTTACAGTATGAGAAATCTATATTTTCAGGTGTTATAGTGCAGATGAAGTTATGTATGCTGCTGCAATCACAGCAGTAAGTGATGCATTTTTATCATTTACATAGCTAGACTTTTTTTATTCCCTCATCTAATAGAGTTGGTGATATTGCCTCAGCTCACAATAGGAGGCAATTTGCTGAACTAAAAGAAAGGGGTTATTCCCAGAACTGAACTGAGTAGGTGATAATCCCTGACTTTTCACAGTAGGTTGCAGTAATTAATTTATTCTTTTCTTTTATTGGTTGGTTTACCCACAAAAACAAGACCAAGCATCAAAGACAAAGAGCAAGTTTGATAGGAATGATGTTAATTTTCCATACTATAAAGTAGGGTTATCAATGTCACCACTTAACTGTCTTTGCCTGTGGGTAGTAATGCGCTTTAACGTCTGGGGTCGAACAGTCATTTTAGGCTACTGTAAGCGTCAAATTGGTTAACATTTTACCACGATTTGTTAAAAATATCCCTATCGTGATTCCTCAGAGGTCTCAAGTTATTACTCGTGATGGTCATTTTTGGAAAAAAATTAAAATGAATTGTCAAAACCAGTTGATGTTTTTTCGTCTAAAAAGAAAGTGGACATTTTATCGTCATAAACCAAAAATTACTATTAACGTCATTTGGCAAGAATTTTTACAGTTATTCGTCATGAATGTACCCCCATTACAACCCTTCTGTCTCTGTTATATCATCATTATATCTAATCCCAGTTCATTCTTATATTAAAGTCATTGAAAGTGGAATTCTTACAGTAAAAGTTCCTTCATTTTTCAGCCAGTTGTTTCTTTGGAAAAATTAGTTATTTTGACCTATTATTACAAATCAATGATTTAGGTTAAGTGTTATTGTATATCTTAGTCTACTAGTAAGAGAGGAAGTTTTTTTACTAATGGACAAGTCTTTTATATTTAAAAAATCTTTGGGTCAACATATTTTTTGCAATAATATGTATCATGCTAAATTCCATGTAGGGTCCAGTGTAGTGATCTTTTAAGTCAAAGAGGAATGGTATTTCATGAGTGGGAAAAATGATAATCAATATGAAAATGTATTCACCTGCCTTCATGTAGTGAGTGAAAACATAAACAAAAAGAATCTTGTTAATCAGTAATTATTCAGCATCTTAAACATCAATATTTCTTTAAATATACAAGTATGTTCTCTTCACAAGATAAAAGTTTTTACACTGTTGTATATTGAAATTTCATTTTTATAAAATCAATATTGTAAAAATTCAGTATTTTAGTTAAATGATTATGTAAATAACTTGACTATTTATTCATTTGATCTATAATATCCTCTATATTATATTTTTAGGTTGTAGTTTTAGGACTGACAATATTTGCTTTCCAGACAAAAGTAAGTGAATTTTATATCTACATAGAATATCTTTTTTAGATTAAGTGACCATAGATATAGGAAGATGTGGTGTGAGTGCCAATGAGACAACTCTCCATCCAAATAACAATTTATAAAAGTAAACCATTATAGGTCAATGTACGGCCTTCAACACAGAGCCTTGACTCATTCCGAACAAAAAGCTATAAAGGGCCCCAAAATATACATAAATGAGGTTATCCAGAAAAGTCTTGACATTTTTTTTTTGAGAATTTGATGTATGATGTTTTCATTTAGTTTATAGTAGAGTTTTTCAAATAAGTTGATTTACAGATTCAAACACCTGATTTTGTAGAGTGCAAAATGTAGAAATTCTTCCATAAATCAAACTTTGACTTGCTATACTAACAGCTAGAATGTTTGAGAATGTTTAAGACCTGCATTATTCCATAACATTGATAATGTCATCATCAAAGATGATACAGATGGCCCAAATAGAAAAGACTGTTGGTTAAGGTAACCACATATATGTAAAAATAATGTTGCCGCCAAAAAATTAAAGGAACCATGCATATGGCCAGGCCTACTTGTATTTACAAAATGATGTTCAAGTCTTTATTTACTCAGATTGTTGATATATAATATCTGTTCATATTAACAATTTTTTTACTTTTTCAGTGGGATTTCACAATGATGGGAGGGATGCTGTGTGTATTACTTCTTGTGTTAATAGTTTTTGGAATACTAGCTGCGATCTTTCACAATAAGGTAAATTGTAATACAGAAAAAACTTGGTGTTTAACTGCTTTGGGATTAATAAAATTGATTGGATAATACAGCTTTTTGGTTAGCAGAGCCACACTGATTGAGTATAATCAACTTATTTTAACATGTCCAAATTATTTCCACGCTATCTCCAGTATATTAGTGAATTGATTATTTCTTCCTAACCATTGAAGAGATCAAATTGTTTCAGTTTCAGGTCAAGTTACAGTAAATGGGCTATGTCACAGATTTCAGTAAAATTTGGCATAAAACTCTAGCTCGATGAACTTCAACTGAAAATCGAAAAAATAATGCATTTATCTCAATTATCATTTGAAATATAACTGATTGAATTCCTACATAATGGGTGAACATTTGTATAGAAAGCACATAAAATCAGCGAAAACCCTTCTAAAATTTGTCTTAAAATAGCCAAATCTCTAATTCTACTCCATAGATTTTTCTTAAAAAACTATATGTTGTTGATACATAAATTTCCGTTATAATGATGCAAAATAAAGATAGGGTCACCGACTTCGTTTTTACGGTATTTATCATTCAAAGTTGCGTTCTTTGTGAAAAAATCCAACAAAACGTCGAAAATAATCGTAACGTTATCGCGTTGCAGACTGTAAAACGTTGATTTTTGACGTTTTTCACTACCAACAAGGTAACAAATTGATTGTTAGACAAAAACAGAGTCAGTGACCCTATGATTATTTTATATCATTAAAACAGAAATTTATGTTTCAACAATATATAGTTTTTTAAGAAAAATCTATGGAGTAGAATTAGAGACTTAACGATTTAAAGACAAATTTTAGAAGGTTTTTCACCGATTTTATGTGCTTTTTATACAAATATTCACCCTTATTAACAGAAATCAATCTGCAATTTTTCAGTTAATAAAAAAGATAAATGTATTATTTTTTCGATTTTCATTTGTAGTTCAAAGAGCCAAGGTTGTATGCAATTTTTTAGCAAAATCTGCGACAGCCCATTTACTGTTCCTTGACCTTAAATTATAAATGGGAAACCTGTATTATCCTTTTGAAAAAATAAATATACAAACATTTCATTACAGATTCTGAGTATGGTTTATGCATCAATTGGAGCCCTTATATTCTCTGCAGTAAGTTCATCTTATATATTTCATTTTAAAATAAGGAAACATGGTATGATCAGACCAAAATTCAAAGTAGTGAAAAATAACAGGCCTTCAACAATGAGCAAAACCCATACTGTCTAATTAGCAATTTCAATTAATTATTCAGAAAAATCATGCAAATTATTCCAATTGTTATTTTTATTAATAAGGATAAAAATTATCATGCTGTCATTTATATATATATATATATAAGTAAGTTGATAAAATTTTAGGGGAAAATCCTTTATCAAACTGACTATTAGAAATTTAATCCAAATTTAAATTGCCATTTACATGTGATATTGACACTTTTTAATGAAGTCAAAGTGTTCTGTTTGTCATGACATTGATCCTTTGGGATGGATGTATAACGTGCATAAACATGTTGCACAAATTAGTAAAAAAATAAAATAACAAGGGAACATTGAATCACAAGTCGAAGAAAAACTCACAACCATGCATGGCATTGTAAAGAAAGAAAAGATCATAAGTACTCGAAAACATTACATAGAAAATTAAAGATTGAACAAATGAACACACCCTTAAATTTTATTTTTAAATAAATGGTGCACTCAGGTGGTCCAGAAATGGTAATTAACCAGTTACTGCTCCATCTGAGTTATATTATATTCTGTTCCTCCATCTGCATCAGGATGATATAACTCATAGTTTGTATAAATTAACACTGGTCTGTGAATATAATAAATTGATAGTTTACCATATAAAAGATGAAAGCAAATCTAATTAATTATGGTTTCAAGTCTCTATACATATATTATATTGTTTTCAGTACATTGTATTTGACACACAGATGATGCTAGGAGGGAAGCACAAGTACGCCTTGTCACCAGAAGAGTATATTTTTGCAGCCTTGAATCTGTACCTGGATATAGTCAATCTATTCCTCTTTATTCTGGCTATCTTTGGTGGATCATCCAGAGACTAGAATCCATAAAAAATGATTTTATACGCTCTGTTCAAGAATAGATATTAAGTTATTGGTTTGTAGGGTATTTCTAGTCTAAAATTTGTAATGGTTTATGCGTAACTTTACAGTAATAAGAATCATAACTGAACAGAAATGATGAAAATTTGCAATTATTTTCTACCAGAATTCAAGTTTTGCACTTTCTATTTTGATATTTAGTACTTGTCTGTGGTAATCATATTTACACTTAGACCTATTTAGTTTTTGTGTTTACAGCTTATATTTGGAAGATTAAAAAATCCTGATAAATTATTTAATATGACAATCATATTCATACTCAATGTTCCTTGTTTGTAGCACTTTGAACAATATTTCATTGTACATGGAAATTTATGCTGGTATATACAAGGGTCCAGAAACCGTCAAATTTCTCACACATAACTGATTCAAATTACAAATACCTGTAACTAAATTAAAACTACTAAAATCATTCAAACTGATTGAAGTTTGAAAATTTACCAAAGCACTTTTGTAAAAAGTTGGTTTTCATTCATATATTTTGATGTAATACTTTTATATCCATGAATAAAGCTGCCACTCCATATTGTTTGAGTTCAACGTGGCTCTCAAAGTTACTGTTTAATGCCACTAGGTATCTGGTAAATGCTTGTTATAACATCGCCCTTTGTTGTTGCCAAGTAGTTGAAATCAGACATTTAGGAGAATTTATTGATTAAGTTCAGACAATTAACTTCACTAATGGATAACTTTTAAGCTAAGCTTGACTAAATTCCTTATTTTGAAAAATCTAAACAGTTATTTAAGAAAAAATAGAACATTGAATTTTACTACGCAATAAGCTTTCCTAGAAATTCCCCCTATTTTTAACGAGTACAAGATTAACCATGAAATATGAAATAATTCAAGTTACAAAAATAAGGCGTAGAGTTCAAGTAGTTTGTGTTGTAAAACTGATGATATGGATTCCCTTATGTTGCAACTCCTTGTACAAATTTATTGTTTTTAAAAGTGCAGAAAATCGTAATGAACAGAATTCTTAACCCTTGTTGATATACACCAAAACATGCTAATACATATTTCTGTGTATTCTCTTTTGTATTTATAAACACACTGATTTGCTACAAAAATATGAATAGCATTCATGGCTTTAAAGGTTACAAAGGAAGTTTATATTCAACTGCCTTTTTTGTACTATTCATGTTTTTGTGAATAAGGGAACATGAATAAGTGGAATAGATAGTATTTTGGCACCTACAACCTTATACTGCTTAATAATATCAGTTCACTAATTATTGAACAAAAATAAATGATTTTTTAGTTACACAGTTTACATATTTAAAGCAGGAAGTATAAGGGTCAATGTTTGGCACCTATAATTTCAAAAATAGTTAACTTATTCAAGCCATTCAAAATTATGTTGATTACAGAGGTAAATTAATCAAATGTTTAATCTGAAATCTTTAGTCCCTCCCTTGTGATATCACTTTGATATATATTAAAAGAACATGTTGAATATGACATTTTGATCTAAGATGGCCATTTCCACATACATTTAGTTTTGGGTCAAAGTATACATAAGTAATAACTTTGATAAAACAAATATTTTACACAAAAACCTATCTTCATAAAACATTTTGAAGCAACTTATCTAATGGATAAATCTTTTTCTTATATCTAAATATCAATGAAAAGATCTTAAGTGTGGCTATTTTTGCAGTTTTTAATGTTGAAAATTATATACTGAATAAACACTGAATGTCGGACAGACCTTTAAATGTCTTTTCAACATTTGAAGGATGTTATTTGTAGTATTTGTAGTATTTTTGTACTTTCTGTACCTTCCCTTATACATGTTATAAGGCTTTTCTAGATATTCTTAATTTTATTAAAACAAACCCAAGAATTATGCAGCCATTTTTAGTTTCAAAGTATCAATTTTTATGTACATATTTTCACCACAGTTTTATGGGAAGATAAAGGATTATCATCAAACTAGCTTTATTGAATGTGTTATAAATTTTTACTGTGCATTATGGACGAGAATCTGTTTTCAGTGTTGGTGTACTACATATGCATGTAATATTGTTATGTTTTTATATATATGCATATAAAAGCCATATCAAGTCTGTTATTTTAGTTATTTTACACTTCTGGTAGAAGTTCTACATCATATTAAGTATTATATGTATTATTTAGTATGAGCTCTTTATTGTGTAAATTATACTCTATAATATGGCATTTTATGTGCAATATATATTACTGTAGATTCATTATTTTTTCGTGAGATACACATTTTCATGAATTTTTTTTAGGTTTAATCAATTTAAATGATCAATGAAGTACAAACATTTTATAGTCTTAAATGTAAACCTTGACTAAACCACAAAAAGTTAATATTCATAAAATTACAGTCTTTCCTCAATCCACCAAAATTGGTACCCAAGAAAAATAAATGAATCCAAAGAATTCCATATAATAGCATTCCACTGGTTATAGGCTTCATTGCTACGCCCAATTTGGAGCACAATATTCTGAGAATTTGGTTGTGTTTTATTAGAATATGACTATAAAATATTGCTTGTTTAGGATCTGCAACACATGATCTGAGGTTATGTGATACTTGAACTCTTGACGTCGCACAACAATGGCTTTTGCCTTGTTGTGTCAAACATTTCCTCTTATGACATGAAAATTTATCAAAATGTCCATAATGGCAGAGGAAGAGTGATAAGGTGCATTGAAATCTCAAACTAAATACATCATAAAATATCTAATAAATGATCTTCACCACAGTTTTTTAACAGTTACACAGATTTGTTTTCTTTTGAAAGATCTTGTAGAGCATTCGAAATGTAAAATTTATTTTAAATAATTGAGGTTCCTTGAAATCAGATTCTAAAGCTATTGGTTTGTTTTAATTGTGATAAGATTCTGAAACTTTTTTTTACAAAATTATATGTCTGGTTGGAAAGATGTAAGATGTTCAACTTGTAATTGTTTATGAAATACTTTTTTGTAATACACTAAATTAATATAAAAATCAAAGAAGGTGCATTTTAGGGTCTATTTGGTCCTGCTAATATACTAATATATTTTGATAATCACTTATAATCTAAAGAATTAACAAATGTAACTATTTCTACAACAATCACTTTATATGTCAAGGTTCAGTGATTTAAGTCTCAGACTTTTTTGCTGAACCCCCCCCCCTTTTTTTTTGCATTTTTTTTTTACATTATTTTATGTTAATCATTCATGTTGGGAAATGAGTAACATTCCACTACAATGAATTTGGAAGACCTTTTTTTTTATGGTAATGCATTGAAACACAGTTTCGAAGGGCTAATATTTTAGTGGTTGGGGGGTTCTAGAGGATAAATACAACTTCTTCTTGTACCTTCTTTGCTCCAAACAGCTATATTACTGCACATGAGTTAATATTTGTCCTGATAGAATAGTTTTACATGTCTGCATAATCACTGATGATAAAAATAGCACTTTTTTATTATTAATGTACAGATAATTTAGCATTATAAAAATAATTGTCAACTATGTATAATGGTCATTTATGTTTTGTAATTTGTTTGTTGATGTTACATAAAAAATAAAATTGACTTTAAAAAATTGTGTTTGGTTTCATACCTGTGTAAATGTCAAAGTGAATTGCTACAACTTTTATATATCTATATGTTTATACTTCTTAAAGATAATTGATATTCTTTATACTTGATATAATGGTCTGCCATAACCAATTACATTACAATTCTTCATTTTTAGTGTCCCTTTTCCGAAAAGTGGATAGACACAAGATTACACATGGTTCCGAGTACACAGTTATCGTCCTTTGATTTTCGTTGTCCACGAATATAGTCCTTAGTGTGGACAGTGTGTTACTTGCCAATTTTTGTTATACCCCTTCCAAATTTAATTCTCCATGTTTTATGCCTCATATAGCAAGTTGGGGGATGACACTGTAAAAAAATTTGGGTCATAAATATTTAGGTAAAGTAGTGATTAGGTCCAGCTGAAAAAGTTCAAAAATTAGCACTTCGGAAGCTGTCAAAAGATTTCAAGACCCCCTTAACACAAAATTGTCCATATTTTGAGTTAGAGCTGATGAAGTTTTCTATAATTTTGATATAATTTGTCCCAAAAGTAGTACAACACACTGTAAAAATATTATTGAGAAAGCGCAGGTGGGATTTTTGTCGAGCCTTCGACTTTAGTCGAGAAAAGCGAGACTAAGCGATCCTACATTCCGTCGGCGGCGGCGTCAACAAATATTCACTCTGTGGTTAAAGTTTTTGAAATTTTTATAACTTTCTTAAACTATACTGGATTTCTACCAAACTTTGACAGAAGCTTGTTTATGATCATAAGATAGTATCCAGAAGTAAATTTTGTAAAAATAAAATTCCATTTTTTCCGTATTTTACTATAAATGGACTTAGTTTTTTCTGCAGGGAAACAAAACATTCACTCTGTGGTTAAGGTTTTTAGAATTTTAATAACTTTCTCCAACTATCCTGGGTTTGTACCAAACTTGGACAGAAGCTTGTTTGTGATCATAAGATAGTATCCAGAAGTAAATTTTGTAAATAAATAAATCCATTTTTTCCATATTTTACTTTTAAATGGACTTAGTTTTTCTGCGGGGAACCATTACATTCACTCTGTGGTTAAAGTTTTTAAAATTTTAATAACTTTCTTAAACTATCCTGGGTTAGTACCAAACTTGGACAGAAGCTTATTTATGATCATAAGATTGTATCCAGAAGTAAAGTTTGTAAAAAGATTACTCCTTTTTTTCTGTAATTTACTTTTAAATGGACTTAGATTTTCTTACAATCATAAAATAGTAACAAGAGGAATATTTTTATTGATTTTTTTTCCTCATTGTTTTTGAGCCTGCGATTCACAGCAAAAATAGGCGAGACACTGGGTTCCGCGGAACCCTTACAATTTTTTTTTATTTACATTTATTGTCTAAAAGAAATGCACTACGAAATAACTGTGTACTCGGACCACATGTCCAGTTAAAGGACTGTAAATTATTTTCTTATTTTCCAATGCCAATTATTGCTTTTAATTGAGAAATACTTTTAATAAGCACACTAAGCACAGTAAGAAAGATATGTGTGATTGTAAAATCTAAGATTGATGAAGAGATATATTAGATTCATTACACATAAAACATTTTACCCATTCCATTTGCAACTGCTAAAAAATCCCTGTTGAACAAATTATTAGAAAAACGGAAACATTTGTAACTATGCAGAGAATTCAATAAACCTAAGTTAAATGTGGATTATACCCCTCAAAATACATAAGATTTTGGGTTAACACAAAGTTGACAAAAAAAATGAAGCTTGTTATCAAAACTGTTAGAAAGCTCATATGATGGCAAGATAGTGTGGTGAAGCTTGTGTGGAGAGTGTCCAACCTTCCAACTCAAGAACAGGTAGATACTTACAAATATTATGGGGACGGAGTCCCCAATTACGGTAGAAAAATAAAAAAAAAACAAAAAAATCGGGAAAATTTCCCGAATTTTTCATTGTACTAATGAACTCAAAATCGTTAACTTTTTTTTATGTCATGTTTTGAAATCCCGGAACTGCGCAGAAATCTACAATGTACTTCCTTTTTTCGGTCTCGTTTGTATGAATCTTTGAGTAAAATATACATGTATCAGTCTAGTATAAATAGGAAGGAACGCAATACCAATTTCATATTTTAAAATTATTCCTTGATATGAAAAAACGTTACCGGATGATAGCGTTTCTTTGTTTACATTGCATATGACGTCATAACTTAAATAACGTCACAACTAAAATCCCTAACAACAGAACCAAAATCGGAAACGTTACGGTATTTCCGTTTCTTTTTTTTAACAAATATTTAAGTTACAAAAAATAATTCATACAAACTTCGTCCCCATTTACAGGTAATGCCTGCCTCATATTAGAGAAATAGAACCACAAGAAAAAAAGTATTATATGATTGTAATAATGTATCAAAGCACTTACATCTACTGAAAGTAAGCTTGTTTTTGTTTTTTCTATGGTCGGGTTGTTGTCTCTTTGATACATTCTCCATTTCTATTCTCAATTTTATTATTGTATAAATTAGGCCTTAGGTTTTTTCGTTTGAATGTTCACATTTTTGTTAGGTCCTTTTATAAATGACTAACAGTATTGGTTGTTCTCACAGTTAAAGGTTGTATGGTGACCTATAATAGCATTTATCTTTGTCATTTGAACTTGTATGGAAAGTTGTCTCATTGCCAATCATTTTCATCTATACAGTAATAGTTTGTGAAATCGCACCTCTTTCATACTCTCTATGGACGCAGTTATTATTTCTCCATCATTATATTTGTTTAAAGTGGAAAAGCAAATACCCTTTTGAAAAGTGTCCATTTTACTTTATACTCTGAAACATTATATTTCAAAATCTGAAACCACCAATCCCCAATACACAATACATCTAAGCATTATAAAGTTCCAGACCAAATATAAAGATGTTCCTCAATTCAGAATATAATTACAATCACATTATCATCTTGAGGAATTTACAGATAAGACAAGAAACAACAAATTGACAGCAAACAATGTTTTCTGTATTTTGAAGGCTTTTGAATGCAAGTTTGATGTGCCATGTGCTGTGCATATTTTTCAATTTTTTTTTTCGATAGGCCCTAAAATGACCCGCATTTTTAGCTCACCTGGCCTGAAGGGCCAAGTGAGCTTTTCTCATCACTTGGCATCCGTCTCGAATTCGTCATCTGTCGTAGTCGGCGTAAACTTTTTACATTTTGAAACCTCTTCTAGAGAACCACTGAATAAAATGAAACCAAACCTGGCATGAATGCTCCTTATGAGGTGCTGACCAAGTGTTGTTACTTTGTAGTGGATCCATCATCCAAGATGGCCACCAGCGGGGACTTAGTTTAACATAGGACCCTATGGGAAAATATACAAATGTCTTCTTTTAGAGAACCATTGAATGGAATGAAACCAAACATGGCATGAATTTATCCTTATGAGGTGCTGATCAAATGTTGTGACTCTGTAGCCGATCTATCATCCAAGATGGCCACCAGCTGGAGACTTAGTTTAACATAGGACCCTATGGGAAATACATACAAATGACTTCTTCTGGAGAACTACTGAATAAAATAAAACAAAACATGGCATGAATGTTCCTTATGAGGTGTTGACCAAGTGTTGTTACTTTGTAGCCGATCCATTATCTAAGATGGCCGCCAGCAGGGAACTTAGTTTAACATAGGACCCTATAGGAAATACATACAAATGTCTTCTTTTGAAGAACCACTTAATCGAATGAAACCAAATGTATCATGAATTTTCCTTGTGAGGTGCTGAACAAGTGTTGTTTCTTTGTAGCCAATCCATTATCCAATGGCTGCCAGCCAGGGATTTAGTATAACATGGGACCCTAGCGGAAATACATACAAATGTCTTCTTTACGGGGGCACTAGCTACGATTAAGCGATGAAACATTGATAATTACTGTTTCACTTGCAAGTGAATTAGCCGACCTCATTAAATCCGTATTCATGTGAACTTCACTTTAACCCCTCGCTAGAGATTGACAACGCATGCATTATACGTGTACAGGTTATTTAAAGAAAAAGAATGTCAACAATGAAAGTGGAACTACTGTAAATCATTTGATTACTGATTCGATCTATATAAAATCATTCTTATACGGTTTTAAAAAAACAATGAGACACATAAATTTTTAATCTATAAGATAAAATCAAACAGACCTATAAAAATCCAATTGCACGTGTTGGTTTAATCTATTCATATGGTTATTTATGTTTACATCGCTTATATGGTCATCTGAGGTCAAATCAATAGTTAATTAGATGGCGTCTGGACTAACATACACACAAAACGAACCTACATATTATCTTTACCATGCTCTAGATCTGTATACTGTTTATTTTAGACTTTTGGTAGTTTGGATAAATGTTTTACATTGTTATAAATCAAAAGTGAGAATTTGAGTCAAATCTGTAACCATGAATTTGACAGCTAGTGCCCCTTTAAGAGAACTACTGAATGAAATGAAACCAAACATAACAATATTAAACCAAATTTGGCCTAAAACATCATTATAAGTAACTGTTACAATTTTTTACATTTTTTAATATTATTTCAAAATCCCAAGTAGAATCAGGTGAGTGACACAGGCTCTTGAGAGCCTCTAGTTGGCTGACATTTCAAATTAGGCTCTATTAGCTAATATCACAACGAATCATAGCTAATACAGTGACTACGTAGGTGATATTTCTTTTGTTGAAAAGTTACGTTCCTGCGTTTAATTCGTGATAAACAGTACTTGTTGTGATTTTCCACAAAAAATCAATGAAAATTGGTAAATTTCCATTGATTATTGGACAGTAAACAAAGAGCCAGGGGTACAATCAAAATCATGTGATGGATATACACACATCGGAAGTAACAGTCGAGCAGACTGCTTGAAAGGTAAGTAGTTGTATTTACTTGTTTATATCAATAAAATTTAATAAATAAGGTAGTGCACCGAATGTCGGATACTTTCTAGTTTTGAAATACACAATTATCCTTGCTGGAAAGCGTGCAGTTGATGCTAACACTTTGACACAGTTATCCGTCGAAAATTTGGAACTGTGTTAAAGTGTTTGCAATAACTGCACGCTTTCTAGCAAAAAAAATTGTGTATTTTGAAACTATATAGTATCCAACATTCAGTGTGCCAACTTATTAATCAAAATTTAATTGATATAAACAAGAAAATGCAACTACTAACCTTTCAAGCGGCGAGTTCAACTGTAACTTCCGGTGTGTGTATATCCATCACGTGATTTTGATTGTACCCCTTGAAAGAGCACATATGTCGAAAAAACAGATCTTTGAAAATAATGTTGTTAAAGACATTTAACATGTCAAGCTTGAAGATCTAGTTTGTTGACTTCTAAATTTGGCTGAAATCCAGTAGATTTAGTCAATTTCACAGTTAGAAAAAACAGTGTCATTTCATATATATCAAGGTAAATAGCTCCTGAATGGTGAAAGTTAAAATCATCTTTGAACTTGCCTTCTATTTTGTCACCTGTAACAACATATTATAATTTGAAAAGCATTAGTAGAATGGTTCTTAGTTATTGGACAATGGGCATAAAGTGTAAAGTTCCAAAATATTAAGGACCATAACTCTTCAGACAGACAGACTGACAAGGTGATGGCAGTATATATAGAAACTTAGTGAGTAAAGGAATAATGTTTTCTAATGTACATTTGATAACAACTAGTAACATTTTGTTCAAATCTTTTATTAGAATCTGGATAAATAAGTTTATGGAATGATTCATTTAAAACCATTGCTGATCATCTTCCTTAAAAAAACCTACATTTCCATTTAAAAAAACACATGTCAAAGAACACAATTAGAAAGACTTCTAAAAATAATCAAATAAGATTTGTTTTACCAGTAAAATTATGTAAAAGGCTCATATTGACAGTTTGTACAGTCAGTAAACCACTAAAACAAAGGTCTATAATAAGGTTTTTAAATCAATACAAATAAAAAACTTAAAAAAATACAATTCAATATTTTGTTTTGTACAATTACTTTCTTCAACATTTGCTGATAAATTGGATAAAGCGAAATCATTAATCGGTTAATTAATTTACCACAAATGTCATTCAGCTTTTCACTATTAAAAAGTAAGACAACTAACAAAACACCTTTTTTTTATGAGATCCATTGTGTAAAGTTTAAGGATTTGATTTGGAAATGAATAAAGGAATGATAAAGTTGACATACAGAGCATTGAACATTTCTATATTGACAGGTGTATACCTCACCGCAATCTTTTACCAGTCCAATTTAAGGTGGTACCCAACACTTAAACTAATATTAATTTGGCTCGTTTAATTTTCATAAAACTTTGTTAAAGTATTTACTTTGACCTTTTAACAAAAATATAAAAATTTCAAAAATTTTGAACCAACCATTTTGTCAGAAAAATTACAGTTTATATAGCAGTTTGACAAACACCAATTTTGATCATTGAGAAGCTTAACATTCTTTTTACAACACAACGTAATTAAAACATTTAGCTGACTTTACAGAGTTATCTCCCTGTAGTGTTAGGTACCACCTTAACCCCTATGATGGCAACCATATGCATAATATAAAACCAGTAGAGTAATGGTTTTTGCATGACCACAAAATTTATATTTTAAAGCTCAACAAAAATTTGTCCCAAGTACACGGATGACCCATTTGCACTATAATTTTTATGTTCAGTGGACCATGAAAATTGGATAAAAATTTCTTATTTGGCATTAAAATTAGAAAGATCGTACCATATGGAACATGTTTACTAAGTTTCAAGTTTATTGGACTTCAACTTCATAAAAAACTACCTCAACCAAAAGATAAACCTGCAGCGGGACAGACAGACGAACACATGCACGCACAGACCAGAAAACATAATGCTCATAAATGGGACATAAAAAGTTTCCTGAGTTTAAAAATTAAATATTTTGCCTATCTTCATGTACAACATTGTGTAAACATGTTTGGGTTTGCATAAAAAAAATCCCTGATTGGATCTTTGGTTAAACTTTTACAATACTATCATATCAGCATGTAACAGGATAAGTACTTTTGATTTACAGTCAATAAGAAATAAAATACAATGGAAATCTGTTTTGATATACAATATGCTTTAACTGTCTTAAATGTTTTGTCTCTGTCTGATGTGCAAGTGGAATAAAATCTTTCAACTTTTCTCTCATTTTATGCATTTCACTGTACTTGACCTGTTAGAAAAGAAAATGAAATAATAATAACAGATTTATGCCTTTTTCATAAAACTTGGTGATTTGAGGATCATGGACTAGTATAACTATGACAAATTATGGCTGTATCATGAATTCTTTTGTCTATGCAAAGATGAAAGTTAGAGTTGACTTTGACATAAATCCATGGTGATATTTATTGCTTTAACAAAGGTAATGATACAGACTTAAAATACCTGATCATTGAAAACAAGCTAACTATATAACTATATTCAAACTATGCAAATGCCCATGTCCACAAAGAAATTGTTGTAGACAATACATACTAAATAAAAAAGATTTTCAATCAGAATGAAACACCAAATCTGGAATTACCGGAAATCTTTAGACATGAGTAGTTTGATAAAGCCCCAATATGGCCCATATTTCTAGCATTAATTAGAAAAATTGACAAATATATAAATGAATCATAGCTCAAACAATGACAAGACAGGGAAAGGTCTCTGTCAAAAAAATATGAATCATCATTCTTCACAAATTGCACAAATTTCAATAACAACAGATCAATTACATTAGTTTTTATGACTGTTCCTTTACCTTTAGTGTGTGTGGGGTTTTTTTTTGCTGATCATGTACTGCTTATGGGGTAGGTACTGTACACCATATTTTTTTTTCATTTCATATAAAATTTCTACTTGTTCTGAGTTTTGTGGTAATAAGTACTGTATACAAGTTTTGTATCTCTTGGTTGAGGCACAATAAAGTTAGAGAATAGAAAGTCAGTATTTTTTTCCATTTTTAAAGGAGCATTACTCTAGACCATTTATAGTGACGCCACCAAAATTCAAACTTGAACTGTAAAAGTAATAAGCATTGTGTACAAGTTTCATAGTATTTTGTTGATCTTGTGATCAACCTTGCCATGTTGTATTTTTAATATATCTGTCATTCAGTCTTACCTCGACAACTGTAAAATGCCTTTCCTCCAAGAACTTCTTTTGAATGGCATATTCTCCCAAAAGTCTGCCTGTGTTTTTACAATAGCAATCAGAAGTGTATGGTAAAATTGCAACCCTGAAGAGATATAGAAAATGTATAATATCTTTATCAATAAATAACTTCATTCAATTAATATCAAAATTGTTTTTATCTTGGAAACTTTGTTCAGGTCATATTGTTACACTATATTTCCTAATTTTTTTTGTTTTGTTTATCATACATGTATTTTTTTTTGTTAATCAATAAAAAGAGATGTTAAATTTGTTTCTTTTTAGGAGGGAAAAGGTGCTGGTTTTCAACAAGATCTATTAAAACATCATTTTGTTATCAAAATAATGTATCTTGGTATAAGCCTCAACATATCACAATGAAATGATTCAAGTACCACTTGCAATGTGAAAGACAGATACTTTTTTATGTATCAATAGGGTCTTTGTTCACTGAGGTAGTAATTACTTTTTAAACTTATTTGATTTATTTATATCAACCAAGCCTGATTTTATCAATAAATAAAGATTGTTTTCGGCACAACACTCTGTCTATGGTCCAAAGGATTCTTTATCTAACTATTGTCTCATTAATACAATGTCTTTGACCAGATGCTCCACAGGGTGCAGCTTTATACAACCGCAGACATCAAACCCTGACAGTTGGGGCAAGTATGGACACAACATTTAAGCTTTGAATTTGGATTGTGATTAAATAGTTGACACAACATAGGTTTCTGACACAGAATGAATGTGGTCTAAGAACTTAAACTTAAGGGTCATTTTACCGCAAGGTATGTTGACCCCGGGTTCAATTTTTAAGGGGTTCAAAATACCATATGACACCGGGTCAAACTTTAAAAATCTAAATACATGTTTGATTCAGCATATTGAAGAATCCCATATATTCATTTTTTGTTGAAATCAAACAAAGTTTAATTTTGGACCCCGATTTGGACATACTTGAAAACTGGGCCCATAATCAAAAATCTAAATACACGGTTAGATTTGGCATATCAAAGAACCCCAATAATTCATTTTGTGATGAAATCAAACAAAATTTAATTTTGGATCCATTTGGCCCAAAATTCCTAAACTGTTGGGACCAAAAACCCAAAAATCAATTCCGACCTTCCTTTTGTGGTCATAAACCTTGTGTTAAAATTTTATAGATTTCTATTTTCTTATACTAAAGTTATTGAGCGATAACCAAGAAAAATGCTTATCTGGGACCTTTTTGACCCCTAATTCCTAATCTGTTGGGACAAAAACTCCCAAAATCAATCCCAACCTTCCTTTTATGGTCATAAACCTTGTGTTTACATTTCATAGATTTCTATTTACTTATACTTAAATTAGAGTGCGAAAACCAAATGTCTTCTGATGATGACGACGCCAACGTCATACCAATATACGACCAAAAAAATTTCAATTTTTGCAGTCATATAAAAATGATAACTTCCTAAACAAATAGAAAAGGTACACAATTGCACAATGTTTTTTGCTTTAGTGTAATCTACAGAGAAATTGGCAACTTGATAGCATACACACATAAAATTACAGACACAATGATTTATAATTATGTAGAGTTCCAGTTTCCCCAAACCAAAATGGCAACTAAAATGAATTTATGTTAGGGGAAATTCGCCTAATTGCGGACAGCGGCGATATGCGGACGGAAAACGAATTTCACACTTTTCAATAAAATTTTGAGGAAAATAAAGAAAATAATATATGAAAAAAAGTGTTTTATTTTTTATTGACGCTTTATTTTGTTGCAATGATAATAGCATGTTCATAACTTACGATTTACTTTCATGCCATGTGATTAAAAGTACATGCTATAAATAGCTTATGTCAACATGTTCGAAACCCGGGAAATTTGGAAAAAAATCCAAAGTCATCGAGTCACAGTCAATACACATTTATTCATGTAATTATGGTTATCTCATGTGTTGAAAAGAAAAAGGCATTGCATATTATATTCAAGAACACATTTCTGTTTACTCTTTTTATTGATTTGTCTAAATATGATTACAAAATATGGAAAAGCAAGTGTCCGCATTTACACTACCGAAAATAATGTGATAGCCGTAATGCGGACACAAGATTTTATGAACACCACGTGTAGTGGTGCGATGTCAATACCATGATGTGGAACATACGCAAAATTATCTTAGTATCTATATACATTTGTAAATGTATATACAGTAATAATGCGAATCAGATACATAAATATGATCTCAATAAAGATTTGGGTTGATTTGTTTTTAATTCATTCTTCATATTACAAATATTATGCATTTGGTAGTCTGATTTTTACTACAATTGCATACCTGTCAACTGACCCGAGAATTTCCCAATCATCTGAGGGGTCATCCCGGAGACCCGCCGGGTCATTGAATAATCCTGAAGAAATTTCGAAAATGACCCGTTTTCACATGGATGAGGGGGAGGACAGGGGGTACCCTTCTCCTTTCTCCTATCCCCTTTCTCCCTGTCTCCCTTACCCCTGTCCTCCCCCTGATGGATTTTTTAATAGCCTTTAGATTTATTTCATAAGTGAATTTCCTTGGAAAAACCGGCAAATTCGTAATTCTTCCACGAACAGGAAGTTCAGCTAGCTGTGTAAACTGTCAAACTAAGTGACCTATTGAGTGCATGGCTTCACTTGGCAGCTTTGGTGTCAAACACACTGTTAATTAACAAGTACCTTAATTAGCTTTAGGTCGTAGATAATTCGGTGCATTACGTTTGCGCGCATTACCATTACATTTGCGCGCAAAAATCATTACGTTTGCGGGAAGCTTTTGTTTACATTTGCGCGCATTTTTTGACAGGTAAATTCAGGTAAAATACATGTAATAATACTTATCTATTTATTAATTTGTTTAATCATTAACAAGTATATGTACCCGTTTCGTAAGTCTAAGTCCTCTGTTCACCAACGAGGAGGTGGAATTGGTTTTCGAGCAGTATAACTCCGTTTTATTATGCACACGCACTAAATCCTAGAAATATGCACATATATGATTCCCTTTTCACGGTTTGTTTTCAATTCTAAGACATCCATGGTGTTGTGAACGTCATCTCTTGACTTTGGTAGAGTTTTAGTATTCCTTGTTTCGTTTTCGGTAGATAGCCATGGTCAAACTCTTCTGGTCTTTTTCAATAAGTGTTTCTTCTTCTGAATGAAGTTACATGTATGCCTTAAGCTATAACGAGGATTATCATGATCACTTTATTCTTAGTTTTAGAATTCTATATGAACAACATATTATTTAAATTAACAAATATTTTCAAAATTAAAATTCAAACTCACATTTATCATGAAAATAAAAAAAAATATAGTCATTTATAATTTAATTTAATATTTATTTATATTTTTACCTGAGTTTACCTGTAAAATGTATGCGCGCAATTGTAATCAAACGCTGCGCACAAACATAAAACTTTTTAATCCTCAAATGCGCCCAAACGTAGTGCGCCCAGATAATTACACCGTGTGTTATAAACAACTGAAGTTACCCCCCCCCCCCCCCTTTTTTGTCAGCATTCAAAATTGTTCCTTATATTTATGTTTTTGGGGTAAAAAAGATTAAATCAAAAGCAAATAGAATGCAAATACATATTGAAATATTACTTTTCATTATTTTTATACCTTACTACAATAATTAAATAAATAGTTGAAAATTATTTTTTTGATCTATACTTCCTTTAACTGTTTAACTTTACTTTACTATACTCTAATTTCATTTCATGACAATTGAAGGTAAAAGAGAGACGAAAGATACCAGAGGGATATTAAAAAAGATATAAAAAAAAATACCAGAGGGAGATTCAAAATACATAAATCGATAATAAACTGACCACGCAACGGCTGAAAATGAAAAAGACAATCAGTTAAACAATAGTACACATGACACAACATAGAAAACTAAAGAAAAATTAGAATAAACAGCACGAACCCTACATCAAATATGTAAGGGCTGATTAGTCAGGCAAGGACTTAAAATACATGCATGTTTAGAATAGACACCCAATTGCACCCATCTTCTCTAGGTAAAAAACTGAAAAACGTCCTGCTCAAGTCTGCTTTAAGTCTATCTCTCTCTGTCTTTACAGAATGTCTACATGTTTCGGACTTTTTGCAAGAGCAAATGGAATGAAATCAAATGTACCTAAAATATTTGCCAAAATTTAATTGCAACAATTTCTCGAAGAAGAGTGGCTGTTTGAAAATGATGCTGTTTGCTGTTAATTCATGAAATTATTGTTTACCAAAACATGTATATGTATCAACACTGCTATTCGAAATTATTGAAAGTGATAAAGAAAATGAACCCAGCAGCATTGTGTTTATTGCTAGACAATAAGGTAGAAGAGATACAGAGTTGGACATTATGAATACAGAAGAGACATACGAAGTTATTAATGTCAAGGACATTCTTTTGGAGAAATGATTCAGTATATAAAACTTTTAAAAATATGATCAAATTAAATACCATTACATCGGCTTTAATGATCTCTTTTGACTTCCTGCAAGCGTACAATAGTAATGGCATTGTTTATTCATTCGTCTGTCTGTCTGTCCGTCTCTCAGTCTGTCATGACAAAAATACGATGAATCGGAAAACAAACATAAACAAGGAAACTGACAAAGTCAAGAAAAGACACCATCGGTCATTTAAAAAAAAAGTAGAAATGCGCCACTAGAAAATCGAAATTAATGGAGATTCTACCATTGGTATTTAAAAAGGTTGAGTATGATCACTATGACTATCCATCAAAGTACATTTAAGATAAATTGGTGAATGAATCTTGAATAGACAGACCGATGGAAGAGTAATTTTGTATCTTTCCTTGTAATTAAATCTAAACCCATCTATGGTACTTACTGTCATTCTAAACCATGTGCCATGTTTATCCCTGTTTACTTTTCTTCTATTTAAATGAAATTTGATATAATTTTGTATGAAAAAAAACAAAGACAAAACTGTATCGATTTCTATACATATATTGTCAAACTGTGTGCACAACAATCTTGAAGGCATCGTCCTATAATTCATCTGAAGTATGTGTCTTATTCTACGTAAAATATGAATGAAACAACACCATAGTATAAGAACCAGCACGAGGTACCACACATATTCTGCATACGCTATTCATTTTATCTAAAAACAGCTGGTGTGAAAATTTCAAAGATACTGAAAAAAAACGACCCAAAAATAACAGAAAACATATAACAAAAAAATAAAACAAAAATAAAATAAAAACAAAAAATTGGAAATAAAGATAGTCACAAAAGAATTTGTCAGCACTAAATAGCTCCTGCTTCTAAATAGCACCTGCTTTTTATATCATTTAATAATTTACATTTTTGAGATATTTATACTTTTGATTATTATTATTTCACCTTTCCATGTGTATTACAAGTTTACGTGCGAAACCTATTCTCAGATATGCTTTAAGATGCAATGAAAGGGTATTCATGAAAGGTAATCGTATATGTAGACATAGAAATTTCGTTTTGAATGGCAAGTGTAGTTAAAAAAATAAGTGTCCGCAATTTGACAACAATGTGTCCGTATTTTAACTCCCTATGTCCGCATTTACACGACTGCGCATTTCCGCGGGTTTTAAGTATTTTCAATCTACCAATCAAGAGAGGTGACATAAAACCGCGGGAAATAGTCGGTTTGATACCCCTCTATCCTTTCCTGTCCAGTGCAACCACCAGTATGTCCGCAATTGGCATCTACGGTATTCAAACTTCCAGATTTTAAAAAGTGTCCGCAATTCGGCGAATTTCCCCTACAGCTTTTTCACTAAATGTACACTTACTGCCTCAATGTTGAATTGTGATCATCTATAATTTTATCCTGTAACCTGAAAAAAATATCAAAACTAATCACACAGTCAGGAATATAAATCATTTATATATAATAATTCATTTATTTTTTGTTTTACATCAAATATTCGTAGGATAACAATTTACAGGAATTTCATGGTTCAGGTGCATCATCAATTTAAGTGTTCAACGAACAACATATTTTTTATAGGCTTGTATGCAGAATCTGACAAAATAACTGATCAAAATTTTCTTCAATCCACAAAACTTGGGACCCACGAAAATGAATTCATCCTCAGTAGTCTCAATATTTCCTGAATTTCTTTTTTTTAATACCCACAGCAAAAGAACAATGTACCGAACTCATGGGTATTTCAAAAGTTCAAAATCCCTGGAAAAAATTTGCATATGAATTGGTTAAATATTTGTGTCAGATTAATCAATGTATACAGACACTCCTTATTTTCATCTTTTAACTTGATCTGGCTAGTTCAATTATAGTACACATATATACATTATTCTTACCTGCGGTATAGTGGCTTCCCAATCTAGAAAAAAAAATAAAAAATTTAAAGAATTTAAAACAGAAAATACATTGCTAACAAAAAATACATATAAATAAAAGAAAATGGAAGAGAAGAGAAATATCAAAGAGAGCAATCTAAAGCAACTTCACAACAAAACAAGCAATTAAAATAAAACACACCGAGATCATAAAACATTCTTTCATCAGATGGATATTTTATAAACCACTGTTTTTTTTTTACACTTGATAATTGCCGAACAATGTTTGTGTTTTTTTGCTTTACATTTTACATACACATTTAATCATGTGTGAGCTTTAATGAGGTCAAGTTAGTCACAGATTTTTTTGAATTATGCATACAACTTTCGCTCTTTAAACTATAACTGGAAGTGGAAATAGATAATATATATGTCTCTTTTATTTTGTGAAATATTGGTGATTGAATATTTTCAAAATAGGTTGAAACTAACATACTGTATTTAACATATTCTTTAGTACAGTTAAATATAAACTATATTGATCAATCATTATCTATGTTTTATTACATTTTTTGTGTCTGTAAAATATTTGATATCCTGTAGGAGTTCTTCGTATGTTTTCTCTGTTTCCTGTTGCCATTCATCATTGATCAATCCATCTTCTGACATGATATCATTGGTTTGGAATAGTAAATCTAATCCCTCTGCTTTAGGGTGGTCTTTATCCATGTCATTCCTGTCTTCTTTGGACATGTTGGATATGCCCTCTTCAACTGTATTATTATTTTTGAAATTATCAAAATGTTGTTCACCTTCCTGTGTAAAACAAAGCATATTCTCACTATAAAATGTGTCTAGTGAAAACTTTTGATTAGGACATCTTCAAAACTGGAGATTCTACTAGGCTAGGAATCATAAGGTTATACATGATTAATTATCAAACAATATTAACATCACATCAACTGATTCCTTGGTTGAGTAGATAGATCACTTGTTTATAGTTGGATTCAATTTACATCAGAACAATGCATAAACACAATGACAGGAATTACCAAAATTATTCGTTTGTACAAGAAAACCACATTGTTAATCAACCTCTCCTTTGTAAGGATAGGACCACTTTATTTTTATTTAGTATAAATGATAGAGGAACATGTTAAATATTACAACTTCTGATAATGATAGATATCATTTTTAAATGTGTAAATAAGTTCTTCAAAAATGTAAATCATTAGTGGAAGAAAATATATAAACTGTGATTAACAGTTGTTACAAACATTTGACCTCAATGAAAATGATATCATAAACTTACCAATAGTGGAAATGCCTTAATGCCATTTATAAGAGATTTATTGCACAAATTCAAATCTTTTGTCAGCAGCAATACTGAACAATCTGGATCTTAAAATAAAATAAATATATATTGTAAAATTAACAAATTATGACAAATGTCCTAATCAATAATGAGCTTATTCATTATACAATGAACATCAACTGAAGAAAATTAATGATTTTTATAAAAGTTTATATCAGCCAAACTCTAGTTATACTTGTTACTACTTATTTTCCTTTCATTGTGAATAATTGCATGCTTATATGCTCTTCCTATTCATGGATTATCAACATGTTAGATTTCTTCCTGTATATTAAATCTTTCCCTCTCAATTTATGACAATACTCACTGTTACTTTGATATTGTAAACAACATTGTAGTATTCTATCATCACTGCATTCTGCTTTAAAATCACTGACTTCAGAAGCAATTCTTGCCTACAAAATAAAAGAATTGTCATAGAATTTACCAGTCTAATTTGACATGATAAGTATTTAAACTTGTAAGAATAATCGCTATAATAGCCAGTAAAATCTGTATAAAAAGGCAAATAAAGGAATCAAAGGAGACAACTCATTTCCCAAGGCACATTATGTAAAAGGTAATGTACATGTATGTATCATTTGTTTGATTTTTTTTCTTCTAAAAATGTGATGTCTTATCGTAATTGTTATAAAAACAGGACATATAGGGCCTTAAAACTTATCAATAGGGTTTCCTATGTACTAACGTAAATAAAACATTGCTGAACTATGTTCTAAACTTCTTTAAAATCAAGGTTATGCCTACAACACTAAATGTGACTTTGTGATAAAGTGTTCTTACCTGTGCAGGTGTCTGTCCAACAACACGTGGGTGACTAGATTGAAAACATTGGTATAAATACTGAACTGCATGTCTTGCTTTCTGGGCTGTTTCAATAGTCTGTAAATAACGTTTTTTTATTTTTTAATTCTCTTTAAAATTTAAATAGTAGAACATATTTTGTAATTGTGATGTAAAAATTATGCTTATAAATTTCATATACAAAATGCACTAAACAGCATATATGTTTCACCATCATATGAAGGTATGATAGTATGACTACTTTTTTATGTTCATACAGTAGACTCACAAGAAACTAAACTAGATACTACTTTGATGTTAATTTTGACTGGGCTGTTGTCTCATTGGTAGTCAAAACCATATTTTCTATTTTATTTTGCATCCATGAAAGGTCAAAACAGAAAAGTGTATTGGATTTTTTGTCTACTTACTACTTTTAAAACGTATGTAGAGAAGTATCTTTGTTACAGTATCTGATCAGTTTCATCATTGAACAACATGATTTAATTCAACAGTTTATACATCCACAGTTACAAAGAATTTTCCAATTATAATATAATTGATGTATTTATAACAATTCTTAAAAGTATCCAATGGGAACTTACATTAGAGGATATTGACGTCTTTCCCTTTTTCAAAAAATCCAATTCTTGCATCACAACCCAAGGAAATACTAAAGCTGGTTTACCATGTGCTGAAAATATACATTTATTGCTAGAATAAGACTAATAAGGCTTAATAGTATATTAATTTGCTTCCACCTGAAAAAGATATTTTGTAGGAAGGTGGGAAATGCTGTATTCTATTTAACACAAAAATCAATCAGTTTATATCGATATCAACACACCATTTATTAAATATTTCCATTTTTTTATGTAATTTTAAAGTGAAAATAAGTTCTTATGGTGTACTGTTACACCACATGGGGAGGGTTGGGCTCCTCCTTACATGTTTAACTCTGCCTCATCTCTATATTTGTGTCTATCCAAAGTCAGGAGCCTGCAATTCTGTGGTATTTGTATGTGGTGTGTTACATATTTGTGTTTTGTTCATTTTTTGTGTATATAAATTAGGCTATTCATTTTCTTGTTTGAATTGTTTTACATTTGTAATTTTGGAGCCTTATATACTATCTGACTATGTTGAATGGGTTTTGTTCATCGTTGAAGGTTGTATAGTGACCTATAGCTGTTACAATCGGAACAACTCGGCCTTTCTGGTTGCACAAAGAAATAACCTCGTATGCATTAGGCGGAGGAATCATTGTCCGGAAAATTTTCCGATTCGATTCAAAATTATATTTTTTCGACTGGACTGGTACATTTTTTTTACCACTACTGATTTAACTTGCTCCTGTCCAGAAAATTTTCCGATCCGATTGAATTTTATATTTTTTCGACTGGAATGGTACAATTTTTTTACCATTACTTATTTACTTTGCTCCTTCTTTCGCGCCAAAATATTTGGCAGAGTTAAAGTTCTTGATTACTGTGATATGTAACCAAATTATAGCGCCACCTGGAGGATAGAACTTCTTTGTGTCGCGGATCACTACAATTCCGGCCAACAATTTCAGAAGAATTTCTCCGTAGTGCATACGAGGCTATTGTACTGCGTAGCGAGAATGGCCGAGTAGTTACGATTGATAGCTATTAATTTCTCTGTCATTTTAGTCTCTTGTGGAGAATTGTCTCATTGGCAATCATACTACATCTTCTTTTTAACATATGCTTCTGCTTATCAAACACAAATAAAGAGGCATAGAATATGGACATTTTGAGAAAATCAAATGTACTATAGGGATTCCTTACCTGTAAGACCTTGTATCAAATCTAGATCTGTTATCAACATGCCTGTGTCAACAACAATGAACATCTCCTGAAAATAAACAAAAACATATTTTTTTTAGTGTTTAGATTTTAGAAAAAAATAAGTTATTTATAACTAGAAGGATAAAATAGTTATGTTACTTCATTTGTATATTAAAGTATTAACCAGAATTATGAATTATTAACAACATACTATCCCGCTATTAACATGTTTAACCCCAACACATTATTTATGTATGTGCCTGTCCCAAGTCAGAAGCCTGTAATTCAGTGGTTGTCGTTTGTTTATGTGTTACATATTTGTTTTTCATTCATTTTTTTTTACATAAATAAGGCCTTTAGTTTTCTTGCTTGAATTGTTTTACATTGTATTATTGGGGCCTTTTATAGCTGACTATATGCAGTATGGGCTTTGCTCATTGTTGAAGGCCGTACGTTGACCTATAATTGTTAATGTTTGTGTCATTTTGGTCTTTTGTGGATAGTTGTCTCATTGACAATCATACCACATCTTCTTTTTTATATATAATACACAATGCAGCAAATAGCATAAAAAGTTGAAATATATTTGGAACTAGATATCATTGAGATGGGAGCCATCTCTGTGGGCCCCGCTGTCAATAACGTGGGGTAAATAAGTTGTATGGATAATCTGATATGAAGCATTATTTGAAGTTATTACATAGTCTCATGTGTGATTTTAATCTAAGATTTTAAGTTAAAACTGATAAATATTCTCATCTTACTTTCATAGTATAATAGTGATATGACTGCATGATGTGAACTCATTGTTGACTACTCTAAGGTGACTTCTGGATATATGGATTGATGTTTGAACAATATGTTTAAAGGTGCTGCCCAATTGATATTTGTCACATATTTTTAGAATTATGCCTTCAATATATTATGACCCACCAAGTATAATGTATGAAATATTAATGGTTCTCGAGAGGTAGAGCAGACACAATTTATTAAGAACAACGAACAGATGGACAGACTGACAGACTGACAGACTGACAGACTGACAGACTGACAGACTGACCTTAGACCTAGGATGCATACATTATGACAGCTGTCCTCTCAAAATATAGTGTGGATCAAATTTATTAGCAATGGACAGACCAACAGACAGACAGACCAACAGACCTTTGTCCTAGGAAGTGGTACATACATCATAAAACACCCTCTGGTGTTGGTTAAAATGGATGTCAAGTATAATTTTTGAAATCATAACGGTTCTCAAGATATAGAGCGGACACAATCTTCACCACTGGACACAGGGTTGTCAACTGAAACCAAAGTTTTTTTGACGTTGACCTTTGACCTAGGAAGTTGTACATACATCATCACACGCCCTCTCATGGTGGTTAAAATGGATGTCAAGTATAAACTTTGAAATCATAATGGTTATCTAGATATGGAGCGGACACAATCTTCACCACAGGACACAGGTTGTAAACTCTAAACCAAAGTTTTTGACCTTGACCTTTGACCTAGGAAGTTGACCATACATCATGACACGCCCTCTGGTGGTTGTTAAAATGGATGTCAAGTATAAACTTTGAAATCATAATGGTTATCTAGATATGGAGCTGACACGATCTTCACCACAGGACACAGGGTTGTCAACTGAAACCAAAGTTTTTGACCTAGGAAGTTGTACATACAACATGACACACCCTCTGGTGTTGGTGAATAATCATGTTAAGTATTAAGTATGAAATCATAATGGTTCTCTAGATATGGAGCGGACACAAAAGTGTGACGGACGGACAGACGGACGGATGGACAGACGGACGGACGGACTGATCACTTTAGGGCGTCCCGCCTAAAGGCGGGGCCCTAATTAACAGCTAGACATCTCCTGAGACACCTGATTGCTGTAATAAACCAGAATAAAAAAAGATCACCTACCTTTTGAGATTCTGATATCATTCTTGTCAACTTTTCTAATACCTGAAATTGTAAGCACAATACATGTTTATAAATATTTTGTAACAATTTCCTAAACAACTCTAAAATTATAAGATGAATTTCCTGTCATTATTTATTACAGAACACTATAAATGATAATAAATTTAAAGTAAGAGATATAATTCACATTAGTTTGATAAAAAAAAATCTATGGGATGCTCAATGTGCGACATTTTTTTTTAAATTTCAAGTCATCAAACTTTCCATTTTGTATTTTTAAAATATTATGATTTCTAGAAACTGACCTCATTTTAAAAACTTCTACTCAAATATATTCCCTAATTGTTTTAATGTCTTCTACATTGTACAAAATTTTTAATAGTAATATGACCTACATGTGTTATTAATATAAAGTATTCCTCTTATCGGTTTTGTTTCTTGTGACAACAAAACATTGATGGACATTAGCATTTACAATTGGATTTTAATGTTTCCTTTCATTTTACCTGTGGCACATCTATGTTTGAACTTCCTTCACTATCACTCACAGAATAATCTAAAATTTAAAGGTAAAGAAATATTACTTTATAAATGCCTAAACCAACTAAACAAGGGGAGATAATTTAATTCTTTCAATTAATCATTTAAAACTAGTATAGTAATGGTAATACAGTACATTCCGGTTATTTGCATAGCCTATTTGTCAGACGAAATTATGCAATAAAGCGGAGTATGCTTATATCCGAAATGACAAATTACGAAGTCAAATAACATCGATAGTGCAGATCAGCAAAGAAGAAAGATGTACGTCCATAGTCCACTTACAACATAATGAATGCTTATTTATTCTAATAAAAGTTATTTGTCTACTGTCATACATTTTATTTCATTGTGTATTCTTTCAATAAAGTTTATAAACACATTTTGTTTTAGTTTATTTATGTACCGACTTTTCCTTTACCTGAGATACGAAAATAAAATTGTTCTAAAAATAGATTTGTTTCTATGACCCGGATGTACACATTAAATTGTTACGCTTTGTATAAAATAAACTGTTTAACAATACTACACCGTTTATAATCATTGTAAACAATAATTGTGCAATGAACTGCCTTTGATATGCAGTATTTACCAATTACACAGTTTCGTTTAAATGCAAAGCAGTTACCAGGTGATGGGGCCATGCACGGGTTATTTGCTGGACACGAGTGTTGAAAGTGAGAAAATAAAATAATCAGAAGTTAATTTTCTTTTAGAAAAATTTTAAAAAGGAAAGATTGATGTATAAAATTCTTCAACCATATATAAATGCCCTGTTTAACATAAATGTAGATCACCCAAGCTGAATTACGAAATTACACATTGGATAATGATCGATAATTAGCAGGCGTTAATGTTTTAAAAATTCACCAAAATATAATCTATGAACAATGTTTGAAATCCAATCAATAATTAACACCTTTTGAGATAGAAGATCATAGAATGGTTGTGTTTTTACAACAATCAGCTGATTGACATTTTTATGACCTCGAGGCTTAAAATAGAACATGGGGAAACTTTACCTGTGTACACATCGAGGCCTTTTCTATAATCATATAAACACGAAAGATACTGTTTTAAAACTTTATTTGAATAACACACAAGTAAATATGAAATAATAATGAAAATTATGATGCATTCAAGAAAAATATACTTACCAAATTGCCGTTTCCGGTCAAAAATCTCGTCAGTTTTAACTGAGCATATCTAGCTGGCGATTATTTTCTATGCAATAAACCGAAATGCCACTTGTAAGGCTATGCATATAACCGGATAATTTAACATTAGGTGAATGGGAAATGGTTTTGTGCAGGAGAAAAGTATGCAATTAACCGAATTATGCTATTAAGCGGTATGCAATTAAGTGGAATCGACTGTATATCTTAGTTATAGAGGTAAGCTTATTAAAGTTTCCATTCAAGTTTTAAAACAAATGGTTTTTATTTTAATGATACATAAATTGTACTGTACACTTTGATTGGATGATTTACAAATTTTCATGGCATCCAGTCACATTTCGTGCTTTGAAAATGTGCTCCCAAATGCAGAAGACTTACAACAGATTTTAAATGTATGATTTGATAATGTTTTCTGTCCGTTTTATTAGAATTGAGATATCAATATTTTATTTTAAGCTCCAAAGGCATAATATCACCAAATTATGAAGTCGACCTGAATATACAATAGTTGTCTCTTAATTGAAAGACAATTACTTATCTGTAATCAGCTCAAATAAGGATACAAAATATTTGATCTACAAAGATATTTACAAGAAACCTTCCTGAAGTTTAATGTTTGAAATGTTACTTGCCACTGGTTGTTTTCTTCAATATAAGGTCATAATCATTTTCTTCTATAGAACTTTTCTTCGCCCTTTCTTCAGCAACTCTCATCAATAAACCTCTTGAATATTTTTCCAGGCATCGTACACCGCTGTCTTTGATTGAATATCTCACAAATATTAAACTAGAAAATACAAACAAGCTGATATTACACATTGATTGTTTAAGACATATGTAGTTTTACATTACTACAATGTTATGTGATAACTAAATAAAAATTTAACTGTCTATTCTAAGAGAAATAATCACCAGTGAAGTATATATAAGAGATAAAAGATTTATTTTTTATACAAAATTATAATTTTATCTACTTGACAGAAATTAATTAACCCTTTACAGTGTTTTCTTATTTTCTTATAAAAATTATGTTTTCTTTATTTAACTATATATATGGTGACTTCAATTTGGTGAAAATAACTGTTTTTTTGTCTGCAGAGAAAAGCTACAACATAAGTGATGACAATAGCTAAACATTTAAGTGAGAAGTGAGATGTCATTTGCTAGCAATTATGTTCATGACTATGAGTAAAGGAAATAGAATTTATAAACTTACTTTGGAATAATGCGTACTTCAGACAGTCCAGGAAAAACACCAAACTTTGCATGTAAACTCTGTAAGTACAAAGATATTTACAGGGGTTTGATCTATACATGTATTGTTAATACGGATTATAGGAAACAAGAAGAAATTAGTACAATAACATTAAATAATGCTAGATAATCTAGATTTATCAAAATTACATAGTACACATCTTTATCAAAATTACATGTAGTACGCATCCATATAAAGGAATCTGATTTTGCAATGAGCAGATTTCATTTATTTGAGCAATGTTTTGTGTAAGATGGGAGATCTCCAATGTAAAATTAATGATAAAATTTTTCATTAGTGGGCAATGTTTTCTGTGAGAAAACATAACAACATTGACCAGATTTCAGAAATTGGCCAATGTTGTTAGTAAAATATATACCTAAATTGTAACATTTATGATCAGATTTCAGATATTGGGGGATGTTTTTTGAAAATATATACCTCCAATGTAACATCTTTTCTTTCCTTGAATCTTGGGTAACAGAGAGCATACTGTCCCTCCAAATTTGGCAAAAAGTTGGCATATTTTTCCTCAATGACAGTCTCTTTTTCATTATTCATGACACCATGTGTGCTTATCCATTTGTCTGTCTTCTTATCTGAAAAGATACTATAATTATTTAGAAATAAGATTCTACTGAAGCTACTACCACAAGTATTGTTTAAAGTCAATGCTACTGGAAATGTATCTCTACTTTAAAAATAACTTGGAAGTTATAAGTGACTACAATTGATGGATTAATTGATGACTAAGAGTATTAATACTAATGTATACAAATTATTTTGTATTGGTATTTATATATTATGCAGTGACAGTGTCAAGACCTAAGATGGCAACAAATATTGTTCCTAGATAAATTGGCAGTTATCAGTCTTTAACATTTGCGCCATGACATCCCTTTTTTCAGGCATGCAATGGTTCATTGTTCAATAATTTGAAGAAAATTCATGTATTTCTTATCAAATACAAATAAATGAATCTGATTTAAACTTTCCAATAGATAGAAAAAAAATCTTGTGCAACAAAAGTCAAAGGCTCAACAAAAATGAAATAAATAGATATTCTGATAGAAAAAAAAATCTTGTGTCAACATTACCAGCAGATAATTTTTCCACAACAGGAAAATTAAATGATTCTTTCTCAGTTTCTGGTATCTTCTTGGTTATGTCCCCTATATCTATTGTATTGACTTTCTCACTGGTCTCACTAAACCATTTCCTGAAATATCAATCAATTCAGTTATTCAATTCAGTATTCTTTACATATATTTATTCCATACATTTTAAATGCATCTATTCTGCCCAGAATTTGTTTTAGATTGGCTAAAAATCAGTAAAATTGTGTTGTTTAGATGCTGGGTAAATAATATGCATCTTCTTTGGGGTTTAGATGCTGGGTAAATAATATGCATCTTCTTTTCCCTAACAGATAAACAATTCAATAAGTTTGATGATATTATCTGTTAGGTTAAAACAGAATGAGACAAATGTAGATATCAATATTTCTTACCTGTGATTATAATGTATCAGGTCACGTAAATTAACAACCCTGTTATTCTGGTCAATAAATATAAGGGCACCTGAAATAGAGAGTGAATTCTAAATAAACAGATACATGTATATGTACATGTGTATATTTCTATCAAAAATTAAAAAAAAAGTGTTGGTCAACTTCATGAGAATTGAATTGAGCACAGGTGGATGGATAATAAATAGGGAATGTGTCCATGGGACACAGATGATGCCCCACTTGCATATCATATAAAGTTATAAAGGGACATAACTGTAGACACTACCCAAATTTGTTCTTGATTTCAGTTTTGTGGTAGTAAGTATTGTGTATCTGATTCATAACATTTGATTGAGGCCAACTTAAGTTAGAGAATGGAAACAACGGAACAAAAAAAACCACAAATTTTTCCATTTGTAAATGGGCATTACTCTAGAAGAGGAAAGTGACACCACCAAAATTCAAATTTAATCTGTTTTTTGGTGTTTTTTTGTGGTTATAAGCATTGCGTATAAGTTTCATAACGTTTGATTGCGACAAACTAAAGTTAGAAAAAGGGAAACAAACTTTGGGATGTACTGATGGACATGTAGATGTTCAAAGAGAAAACTGTATGCCCTCTTTGCTATGGCAGGCGCATAAAAAAACACCATAACCATGATTAACATATGTTCTCAGCTCCAAATTTGAAGAGGACAACAAAGAAACTGTATTTTATTGAGCTGTTAAGGTTATTTTATATTAACATCCTTAAATTCTGTGATTTGTGAAAACTATTTAGATTACCTAATTAAAAGAACAACTATATGTGTACTATATGTGTATTTCCGATTTTGGATATCTTACCAAAGTTGAAGAAAGTATCATTCCAAAATGCATATTTTGAATCCACTACACAAGACTTTCTCTCAAGCTCAGCTAAAATGTTCAGCATGAAATATCTTTCATGGTTCTTTGAAATCTCAATATTTTTTCCTACAAATATAAGAAACAATAGAAAAGTTGAAGATTTGAAAGTTGTTATTCAATTAGATTAAATAAATGTCAGGTGTTCTATAAGATATAATTCCGCTGGTCAATAGTCCATTAGAAACAATTTCTTTTTTAATCTTCAAAGGACCTTAAGACAAATTACACAGTTACAGTTATTATATACATTGTAATTAGTTTTTCAATTGTTGTCAATGGAAATCATACCACCTTGACTAATAAACATCTGATCAATATTGATGAATAATTTTGGGGTTGTTTTATCACAATTTGTATTACCATGCATACTGTTACCCAGTTTCTGAAAAACATCAGCAAGGTAGTGTGAGAGGGTCATAAGAATGGGAAGAAATAAAATCACAAAAATATTGAACTCCGATAAAATTAAAGAAGGAAAGTCCCTAATCAAATTTTATGGCAAAATGAAAAGGCAAACATTTTATACATCAAACGAATGGATAACAACTACCATACTCCTGACTTTTCTCTTTTTCCTAAAATTCTGAAAATCATAAATGAGTAGTTGGTGAATTGAGCATAGTCAGAGACCAATAAGGTAAACTTCAAGACCAAATCCTCCTTTAACTTCATCATGTTCATACTATTGCATACTGTTGTAATTTTCTCAAAACTGATTGGAGGATAATTTACATCGGGGTTTTTTTCCAGAAAGGTAGTTAAAAAACATTGTACAATGTACTACCTTTAAATTTAGGTTTACCAAACAATGACTTGAAAAGGTCTTTTAATGAGCTTGTTTCACTTTAAAACATAATCAAATAGGAAATTGTTCAAAAATCTTAATATCATGATTATGAAAGTAAATGTCAACTTAATGGTGAAATAAGAGACAAAATTGTGTAAATGAAAATCAGACCATTTTCAGGTGTGCACAAGAATCAACCCTCATCTCTCTTACTTGATATATTCCTCATTTCATAGAAAGCATGTCTGACAGTTTGTAGTCTTCTCTGTAAAGCACCAGTATCTTTTACAGCATACTTGATGGTCGACATCCATACTGATATCCTTTCTAGACTTGACTGTGAACAGGTCTCTGTAACATGAAATCACAATTGTCACAATAAAAACAAGAATATGTCTAAATATGACACCATGTCCTTCTTGAACTTCATTATATTGTTCTGTGAACTATGGAATCAGGGTCAAAAGCTTAATTTAATTTTGAATATGATTTACAAGGTTCAAAGCATATGGCACATCTGTTATAAATTTAAAGTTGATCATGTGTCCACAACTTCATGGAAAACTACTAACCAAACAATGAATTTACAGTTGATAAAAACAAGAATCAGATGAATACATTTATTAGCAAAGCATAAAGGTTTAGAAGACTGACAACTTCATGAAAATTTTAAAGTTCTACAAGTTCACATTCTGAGATTAAACAAATTAAAAATTAGAAGTCATGTAGTTCTGAGAGATAAAGAATAGTTTTTTAACTAAGTCCCTACTCAGTACTATGAACCTATTTGATTGTACACGTACCTTTGCATTTCCTCCAAAATGAAAGAGATAGCACTTGTGAGGCAAAGTTTAAAGGTAATCTATCCAGGTAAACAAAACTAGCCAGTAGTTCAGTGATGTGTACAGGGTCAAACTTATCAAAATCTCTCAGTATGATTTCTTCAGCCACCAGGAACATATCATCTAACTGCTCTGGTTTGTAGTTAAAATGTCCAAATGGTACCAGGATATGGTACAACTGAGCTGGATCACAAGAATGTACATATTTTTCAAAATTGTTTGCTACACAATCAAGAATTTTGGGGGAGGAGAAATTCATAACGTGTTGATATTTCATGATAGTAGCTAGTAAATCTATGTTCATGTTTGAGCTGTGTGTTTTTATATATAATTCAAGGGCCCGCACAAAAACATCACAATGTGTCATCAAAGTTAAATACCCCTCCGTAACTTTGATGAGGTCTTCCGCTACCATGTCGTTTATATTCACAAGTAACCATTTGCTAATCAAATCATAAAATGTCCAGCTCTTAACATTATGTAACTTTAATGCTGAAACAATAAGTGAAAGATCTGTCCCGGGAATTTCCCACCAAACTCTGTTGAACTTCTTCCACAGAATTTCAAATACATTTTTCTTGGCACACAAAGGAATGTTTGGAACTGACAGGAATACAGATGATAAATTTCTTTCATCAATTTCTTCATCCCTATGACACATGTGAACCCAAATTAATTGTAGGAGACGTTGTAACTGATTGTCATGGCCAACAAGAACATGACTCAGGGTACATAACTCTGATATTGAAAAGTTACTGTCCCAAAGTCGTTGTTCAATTTCTTCACTAATGCTTTCTGTACATTTGGATCTAAAGGCTTCTGATTTACAATATCCATCCACCAGTGAAATTAATATTGTATTACTATATGAAGAGATGCTTGTGTTAATTGTTTTGTATAATTCATTCATGAAATCGTCTTGAAAGTGTGATTCAAAGCGAGTGATATTCTTTTGTGTCTCATTTAAGAGCAATATTTTCTGGAGAATCAACAATGCTGAAATGCTTGTAAATCCTATGGATGGAATTTCTACTTTCTTCACAATCTCATTTACAGTTTTACAATCTTCAAGTTGTGCTATAATTGTTTTATCTTGGTCTGAAAGTTCTAATGTTACACCATTTTTAGAACTGTGTGTAAAGGATTGCTGAGGTAGTATGCTGTCCATCTTTACTCGGACTAAAATAGGCATTTCTTTAAGTTCTTGACCTTCTTGCTTCATAAGTGATGCCACCTGAAGTCCCTCACATCTGCATCCATTAGAAGTCTTATTGTTTATTGAACAGGAAATGAACTTTGTTTTATGTACAACTAAGTTTCTCCTCTGCGACCATGCCAACCTCTTAAAGGTTGTATTGACACAACATCTTGGTAAAGCCATGATCAAATTTACTGAAAATAAAAAAAGAGAAAAGTTAACAGTGAAAAAGGAATTTATTCATCAGTCAGGGAACTTACTGAAATATGTGATTTTTAAATCACTTATTTGAGTAGCAAATTCGAGGTTTTGTCACAAATTGGGATTTTGTAGTCTTTTCAAAATTTTAAACACATAGGTTTAATAATATCTTTTAATTAGTAAAATGAAAAAATATGAACTTTTTGCTTCTTTTAAGTAGTAAGGTTTATGCCTTTGATGCTATCATTAAACTGAAAATTCTATTTTAGTTGAAACAAGAATGTGTCCAAAGTACACGGATGCCCCACTCGCACTATCATTTTCCATGTTCAATGGACCGTGAAATTGGATAAAAAATATAATTAGGCATTAACATTAGAAAGATAATATCATACGGAACATGTGTACTATATCAAGTTGATTGGACTTCAACTTCATCATAAACTACCTTGACCAAAAACTTTAAGTTGAAACATGCACTTTCATTTTCTATGTTCAGTGGACCGTGAAATTATGGTCAGGGGTTTAATTTGGCTTTAAAATTAGAAAGATCATATCATAAGGAACATGTGTATTAAGTTTCAAGTTGATTGGACTTCAACTTCACCAAAAACTGCCTTGACCAAAAACTTTAACCTGAAGCGGGACAGACGGACGAACGAACAGACGAACGGACGCACAGACCAGAAAACATAATGCCTCTCTACTATCGTAGATGGGGCATAAAAATGCTATAATAATGGCTTTACATGTACATAATGAACTGATTATACTTTCTTCAAAGATTTTTCACAGCAGTCGGAGTATTTTTCCTGTGAAGTTCAAGGTTTCATCTTTCAGATTATGTAATAAAGTTCTACTGTTCGCGATAAAAATTTCACTGTTCGGGGGTGTTGAAATTAGTGGGGGTTATAAAAAGAAGGATACTTAAAGAAGTGATTTTTATGTCATTATCCTAGATTCAGTACAAGGTCATCACCTGAAATGACCTAGTCATCCTAGACATCACAGATGTTGGTTCTGATAAGTTTAGAAACATAATTAGTCCCTGGATCATTAGTATTCTATATTTAAAGCTTCAATAAAAAATTTTTTTTTTTTTTTAACATAATAAACTTCAATAAGCTTCATAAGCTTCAATAAAATTAAATCACTTCTTCTAAGTGATTAATTTGTACTACTTAAATAGGTGATTATTAAAGAAAGACAACTCTAACTTCTAACCTTTATGGAAATAATGTTACTTGAATCAGTGATTTAGAAAATCACTTGTTTAAGTAACTCCCCTGACTGTTCATTAAACATTTTAAAAGACCCTTCAATTAGACAACTTAAATGACTTGACTTGTGTGTGTCTGGGGTATATGTACATGTACCATATATGAATATATTTTTAAAGTTGACTATCTTTTAAATTGTTATGTCTCTTGTTATGTACATTTTGTATAGATACATGTAAACAAAACAAGTAATATGAGTATTCATTATTATTTATTGCAAGTTGGGGACCTTGTATATGTAACTATTTTTTATGCAATACACAGTATGAAAGACTTGCAGTTGAAAAAAAATTCTTAAGGGTTCCACGGAACCCAGTGTCTCGCCTACTTATGCTGTTAATTGCAGGCTCAACAAAAGAGGAATAAAATCAATAAAAATATTCCTCTTGATACTGTCTTATGATTCTAAGAAGCTTCTGTCCAAGTTTGGTAAAAATACAGTATGTTTCAAAACTTTTTTAAAAAGTCCATTTATAAGTAAAATACAGATACTAGCTTTTAATCATAAACAAGCTTCTGTCCAAGGTTGGTACAGGTCCAAAATAGTAAAAGAAAGTTATTAAAATTTTTAAAACTTAAACCACAGAGTGAATGCGTTGTTTCCTGGCAAAAAATCCATTTAAAAGTAAAATGCACAAAAAATGGATTTATTTATTAACAAAATTTACTTCTGGATACTATGTTATGATCATAAACAAGCTTCTGTCCAAGTTTGGTACAAACCCAGGATAGTTTAAGAAAGTTATTAAAATTTCAAAAACTTTAACCACAGAGTGAATGTGATGTTTCCTGGCAGAAAAACTAAGTCCATTTTTAAGTAAAATATGGAAAAAATAGAATTTGATTTTTCCAAAATTTCCTTCTGGATACTATCTTATGATCATAAACAAGCTTTTGTATAAGTTTGGTACAAATACAGTACAGTTTAAGAAAGTTATTAAAATTTCAAAAACTTTAACCACAGAGTGAATGTAATGTTATGGCAGAAAAACTAAGTCCATTTATAAGTAAAATACAGAAAAAATGGAATTTTATTTTTACAAAATTTACTTCTGCATACTATCTTATGAACATAAACAAGCTTCTGTCCAAGTTTGGTAGAAATCCAGTTTAGTTTAAGAAAGTTATTAAAATTTCAAAAACTTTAACCACAGAGTGAATGTAATGTTATGGCAGAAAAACTAAGTCCATTTATAAGTAAAATACGGAAAAAATAGAATTTTATTTTTACAAAATTTACATCTGCATACTATCTTATGAACATAAAAAAGCTTCTGTCCAAGTTTGGTAGAAATCCAGTTTAGTTTAAGAAAGTTATTAAAATTTCAAAAACTTTAACCACAGAGTGAATATTTGTTGACGCCGCCGACGACGCAGACGGAATGTATGATCGCTATGTCTCGCTTTTTCGACTAAAGTCGAAGGCTCGACAAAAATGCTAATTACTACTGATTTATGTTGATGCATGGCTGTTGATTGTACTAAATTATATATAAGTGTTTATATTGTAAGAGGTGCGTAAAGAGGTGGTATCTGAATGAAAGAATGTGAAGTAACATTGCCATTTCACGACAAATAAACGATTAAAAATGTCTTGCACATTGATCTTTTTACCGATTTCACGAAATACAGTGAATAACAAACCTTTTCATGGCAGCATGTGAAATAAAAATGGCAAAACATGTTGCATGTAATAACCTTTTACCACTTTATTATAATTATACCCAATAGTCATGATAGTCTTGAAAACTTGTAATGTACATAGTTGTTAAAAATACTCATCTTATTCTAATAAAATATTCGTCAAACATGTCAAAGGACAATTTGTTTTTACCATACACATGGCACACCTTGTCCAAATAATTATGACGTCTGGCATAGCATGATTGCCAGATGTCATAAGGGTACACAACAACTCGTTCTTTCGGCAAGTCGTACTCAACCAACTCGTACCCTATTTTTTTCAACTCGTAACCATGTTTTATTTGATATTACTTTATTCTAGTTTATATGCATATTTATTGTAACTTGCTTTCGTATATTATTATATAGCAAAATACAAATAAAAAAACAACTTTCATTGTTAATAAAATGCAATCATAATTGTTTTAAATAAGCTTATAAAATGCTAATCGTTATAATCATTAGTATTCCTTAGAATTGATTGTTTGAAATTGTTTGGACGGCAATTTATTTGATATGCACATTAAAATAATTATGAATACACAATATGCTAATCAGTGGTCATTAGTGGATAACATACCTACAACCAGATGCTCCGCAGGGCGTAGCTTTATACGACCGCAGAGGTTGAACCCTGAACGGTTGGGGCAAGTATGGACACAACATTCAAGCTGGATTCAGCTCTAAATTTGGATTGTGATTAAATAGTTGACACAGCATAGGTTTCTGACACAGAATGAATGTGTTCTAATGAACTTAAAATTTTTGTTTTCTCTTAGAGCAATTCACTATGCTGTTAAATATTAATCCTCTCAAAAAATGTTTGAAGAAATTTTCTTTTTATTTATGAAATTTCAAATGAGAAAAATTGAACCCAATTTTTTAATCACATCCCCCTTTCCCTTATTCCAAAACTAATCTCAATTAAAATATTCTAATGGAGTTTGCAACAATAACTACTCATTTAAATACATCATAAAATATTAAGATGTAAAAAAACTGCTTGTTATCACTGAAGTGAATGGTAAAGATCATTTAAATTTATCAGTTGGTAGTAAAAAGTGAATATACATTGTATATTGTATATAACAAAGATTTAAGTTGATTCTGGACAAAGAAAGATAACTCCAATTAAAAAAAATTCTTGCAATAAGATATTTCTTGCTTACTATTCTAGACAAAGAAAGATAACTCTAATTAAAAAAAAAATTTGCTATTTCACAATATTGTGAAATTAGATATTTCTTGCCATTGCACAATACTGTGCAATTGAAAAGACTTGCTATTGCACAATACTTAATATAATAATTTTAGATCCTGATTTGGACCAACTTGAAAACTGGGCCCATAATCAAAAATCTAAGTACATGTTTAGATTCAGCATATCAAAGAGGCCCAAGAATTTAATTTTTGTTAAAATCAAACTTAGTTTAATTAGGGACCCTTTGGACCTAAATGTAGGCCAATTTGAAAACGGGACTAAAAATGAAGAATCTACATACACAGTTAGATTTGGCATATCAACGAACCCCATTTATTCAATTTTTGATGAAATCAAATAAAGTTTAATTTTGGACCCAGATTTGGACCAACTTGAAAACTGGGCCAATAATCAAGAATCTAAGTACATTTTTAGATTCAACATATCAAAGAACCCAACCGATTCATTTTTTGTCAAAATCAAACTAAGTTTAATTTTGGACCCTTTGGACCTAAATGTAGACCAATTTGAAAACATGACTAAAAGTTAAGAATCTACATACACAGTTAGATTCGGCATATCAAAGAACCCCAATTATTCAATTTTGATGAAATCAAACAAAGTTTAATTTTGGACCCTTTGGGCCCCTTTTTCCTAAACTGTTGGGACCAAAACTCCCAAAATAAATACCAACCTTCCTTTTATGGTCATAAACCTTGTGTTTAAATTTCATAGATTTCTATTTACTTATACTAACGTTATGGTGCGAAAACCAATAAAAATGCTTATTTGGGTCCCTTTTTGGCCCCTAATTCCTAAACTGTTGGGACCTAAACTCCCAAAATCAATACCAACCTTCCTTTTGTGGTCATATACCTTGTGTTAAAATTTCATAGATTTCTATTCAATTTTACTAAAGTTAGAGTGGGAAAACTAAAAGTATTCGGACGACGACGACGACGACGCCAACGTGATAGCAATATACGACGAAAATTTTTTCAAAATTTGCGGTCGTATAAAAATAGAATGGATTTGTTAAAAGTAGAATAAACAGAGAGAAGTATACTGTAAATGAAAACAAAAAATCGGTATAAGAGCGGCACTATGAACATCAAAGGCCGTTGAGTTATACTTAAACAATCGCCATCCTCACCGAAAAGAAAATTCATGGCTTAAACGTTGTAAAAACCAAGCTTTGAGAAAAAATATATAAACTATGGTGAAATGTATGATCATCTTCAATTGCAATCATGGTTCGTCCACGTTGTAATGTATATATATGCAAGAAGACGGTTATTTCGACAAGATGCATTGTGATGAAATATACATTTTAAAATATTGTGCAAACGTACATGCAGAAAGATTAGATCAGGTGTGAAGTTGTTTTGATAAGTTAATTAATGGCACGCTTCGTGTGTGAATAAGGGCCGATTTACTGGTAATCGACATGCTTCAGGTGTGAAACAATGATCAATGATCAATTAATCACCAGCACGCGAACTGCAATAAATAATTTGTTTATTAAAGTGTCTACATACTGCTTTCAAAACTATTAGAAATGCATTCATTATATACATAAAATATACGAAATAAGACATATAAAAAAGAAGATCTCGTATGATTGCTTATGAGACGGACCTTATCAGACAACTCTTCACAAGAGACCAAAAATGACACAGAAATGAACAACTATAGGTAATCGTACAGTCTTCAACCATGAGCAAAGCCCACCCATACCACATAGTCAGCTATAAAATGACCATGTAAAACAACTCAAACGAGAAAACGAACTGACTGCCATACTTATATTTAAAAAAAAAGAACAAAAAACAAAGTGTTAACAAATCAACAAACAACATGTTTATCGCAATATTCAGTAAAAAATCTCTTCAAATATTCTAAGGATCGAAACACACTTTGACACTTGAGGATTTTTTTTTAGATATAAATTCTATCAGTAGATAAATCAGTAGGTAAATAATAAAATATGAGACATTATAATGTTAAAAATATTTTCTACTAACACGGAAAAACTAAGACATGTACATGTTCAACGCAATGTTCACTAAAAAATATCCTTTTCATATTCTATGGATCTACCTCAGGGTGCACTGGGATACTTCAGGGAGTTTAAATATCCATATCTACGGATATAAACGTAGACAACTTATACTATAATGCTAAAAAAATATTGGGTACGACTTAGTAGAAGTACGAGTTGCCGAAAGTACGAGTTGACATGTATCCATGTCATAATTAATTGGACTACTGTACACATTTTTTCTTTTAAAATTCATATGTATCATCACTTTTATTCCTTCTAAATATATTTTTTTATTGGGCTGGATCCACTTTGAATATGGGCTGGATGGACATCATTCATCAGGCCAGATCGATGTGGAAAGGATGAATTTGGGGGCCAGATATTAGCCGTGGAACTGTCATGACTGTAGCTCATAGGTCCTTAGGTTACGGTTCTGCAGCTAGGGCCAGATTAGTCCAAATAATAATGACGTCTGGCAAAGCTATTTTAATGTTTTTCTATGACCAGACAGTGTACCAGAAAGAAAAAAAAATAGCCTTGCCGCTAATTATTTGGACTACGGCAAGATAAGACATGATAGTAGGTTTAAATAGTTCTGAAATCACTTGATGGTTAAACAAACAGGTCAGTGTAATACAGCCCCACACTCCCATGGAATATTATTGTTGTACTGTTACACAGACAATTGTTATGTAAAATTATGTGCAGCCCCCTTTTTAACTTCTTTTCTTATTTCTTTTTTTTTTGGCTTTAATTTCTTACCTGAAATGAATTGGATACGAAGAATTAAAAATAATATAATACCATTAGGAGTTATTATTCCTCGCAACTGTTTGACAATGTCTAATACCAGTCTAGACTACATTTGTAGTTTATATAATAACACACGTTTTGTAACGATAAAGGCGCTTTAAGGGAGATAATTCTTCAGGCTTGAAATACAGCACACGAAATTTTTATTAATTATTTACCTATTTATAATTATATTTGTGAAATATCTTTTTGAATCAAAGATAAATTTATATTATATTTTCTTATCGTTTTCAAGAGTATTCAAATGTAAATAAACATGTGTTTTAAGAAACAAAGTATGATAAGTTCTATGGTGTGTATCTAATTGTAAGACAAACTGGTTTAAGAACTTTCGGTACCAGATTCTGTTATGAAAAACTTCTGATTTGGACTGTTAGAGGTCAACAAATACAAATGAAATGCCTATCAGATCGTTATTAAGGTATATTTCATTCAATATCATTGTTAATTTATAATTATAAATTTCATATTCGTTAAAAATATACAGAAATATGATAATGTCCAATAAATTGCATAATCCTGTTTGCAACAACCCCATCCCCTTTTAAAACCAAATAAGACACTGTCCCTTAGGTTACTTTGCTGTTGCAAGTAAAGATTTAAAAAAAACAATACCCTTTTAACCCTCTTGCTGCTGAAAGTTGCATTTCATATGCTGGAAAATACGACAGTTCGATGTTTGTGATATAACATGCCAAACAACGACATCATTCGATATATGACCAGGGATCTTCATGGCCTGTTTAACGATGGCGCCCCGTCATCATTCAAATGTCTTGCGCAATTGTCAAATGATCCGAGCCAGCGTTAAATTGTCTTCTGCCATCGTTCAAAACTGTTCATTTTTATAGCCTCACATGATTTTTGACCCCCATTACAATAACCAAAAATAGTAAGAAAATTACACGGGGACCTTTGTGAACTACTGGTCATTCTTGACTTAGGGAAAAAGGGGGGCATGAAGGCTAAGCCTTTGAAGGGTAACAAACAGCAATTATTGAAAATATTTATACTTCTATATATAGTATTTATAATTAGAATTCACAAAAATATAATTTAAATAAGCAATGAACTACATGTCACCAATCCTTTTGTGGAGGGATGAAATACTTCGATCGTGCTACACTGTACAGCTTAGATATGATTTGTGATGGTGAAAGTTCCTCCATCGTTCAAATTTCATCCATGGAGATCCCTTATGACGTCACAACATAATGACCGTAAAATTTGGGACCCATTGGATCCTTAGGGAGTGTACAAGGATCCGCTTTACCTTTGCAGTCAATCAAGGGGTGTGTCTAAATTGGTGGAATCTAGAGTACATACATACATACATACATGCATACATACATACATTGGAGAAAAACATAACACTGTTTAATATTCGGTCTTTTATTTAAGGAGACACAGCATTGACAAGAAGCTTACATAAATTTAACCATGGACTGTATAACATGTATAATAAATTATATATTAACCTCATTTTGCAATAACTTTTAACGTATTCATGTTGTGACAGGACTGCTTTCCTTTGAACATGTAAATACTTGGTCAGCCGTAAGCTTTTGAGCTAAGGAAGTACATTTTTTTGTACTTCTTAATCTTCAGCTCAGTCTGTTAACCCGCTGCCTTGTAATACAGAGGTCCCAGGTTCGAGTTCCAGTGAAGATAAGCAATTTAGTAATGAAATTCATGCTCCTTTCTAAGATTGGGCCAAGTCAGAAAAAGTGTGATATTTTCAGACTTTTAGAAGAGTTGTTCCAAATATAATAAATTTCCCTAGTTTTGAGTTAAACATTAACCCTCTTGCTATCGGAGGGACACATTATTATACTAAATGTTCTGCTATTATATATATATTGTCTTTAAACTTTTAGATGGGAAGTTATAAACTATGCATCATGTACACAACAACTTTGCAGCTACATGTAGCTAGAAAAACAACAAAAATAAAGCAAGATGCATCTTTTATTATTACAGTTGATGGACAATCTCTGATGTCAAAACATAGAACTTAAGCATTGTATGCAAAGTTATTGATGTAAATTCACTTCATTGTTCTTTAAATTAATGATTTAGATTGGTATGCAGGAGAGGGTGGCATTAAAAACTTCTCCCACTGAGCCATGTGATAGGGTAAGTTATCTCCATTTACATGTTTAATAAACCAATCAAAATCTTACATTTTCACTTGAAGTACAAATGTATAATAATATTAAATCATAATTATCCTTATTCTCTTTTCCAGATATTTGCTGAATAATGAACAAATGATTCAAAAAGTAAGTGCTGAATATTTTCTCTGATATAGTGCATGTGTTTGTCATGATTTTTATGGCCCACTTAAGGGCATTGTTTTTTGGTCTATGTGTCAATTCATTCGTCAGTTTGTTTGTACGTCTGTTCTGCTTAGGTTTAAAGTTTTTGGTCAAGGTAGTTTTTGATGAGTTGAAGTCCAATCAGCTTGAAACTTTAAGTATACATGTTCCCTTTGATGACCTTTCTAATTTTAATGTCAAATTAGAGTTTTCTCTTAGAGTTATGTCCTAAGGCCACACCAATTTGATTCCTTGTTCGACGGACCCTTCCGCACCTATTTTACTCAAAACAGAATTTTTTATTTTTTTTTATATTCCCGCATCCAGAAATTTAATCATGTCCATTTCCCGCACCGTTTTTTTTGTAAATATTATGAAAATATATCAACATTTGTTTTTAAAATCATAGTCTAACCTTTATATAACGATTTTAAACATAAAAGCACACACCACACTTCTTAAATATCTGTGGGAATATTTGTTTCAGCATGAAACCTATTTATCCAAAGAAGGAGTGCTCCCATATAAATTTATAAAAGCGGAAATATATACCGGTAAAGAACAAAACATTGGTTTCTTTCCCCCTTACTTACATGTATATTCCCTATCAAAATATGTTCGTTGTTAGAATAAAGTACAAAGAACTTCTGAAGGATTTGCCTTCAACGGCAATTATATTGTATGCCGGCGAAACAAAACTATCCATAGTCGCTGCATGTTTATGCACCTGTCCTGATTGATTCAGGGGCCTGTCGTTCAGCAGTTATCGTTTATTGATGTTGTTCATTGGTATTTTCCCGTTTGGATATTATTAGATCTTTGGTTTTCCTGTTTGAATTGTGTACGCTAATAATTTTGGGGCCCTGTATAGCTTGTTGTTTGGTCTGTATCAAAGCCCCATGTAAAAGGTCGTACTTTTACCTGTATTTGTTATTATCAGGTTAAGAACAACCCTCCCTCAGACAAGGGGTCATTTTACTTATGTAGAAAAGAAAATAGAAATACCAAGGATTTGTATAGTTCTTCTATTCAAAACCTTTGAAAACTGAGAATTTTGTACTTGAACAATATTATTTTGAATTCTTGGACATGTTTTGACCATTTAATATGAGATAGATGTATAGTTCTTTGAGAAAATATGAGCCCTTTTGTACAAACAAATATAACTTATATTGATCACTCATAAAACATGAAAAAAAGGATATTTATAACATTAAGGGGTTGCCACCAAACTGAATATGACTTGGATGGAGAATTGTCTCATTGTCAGTCACACATACATAGACCAGATTTAATTATTTCTTGGTAAACAGGGAAAAAATACTTCAGAAATTAAAGAAATAACAAAGTACAAGTGATTAATCAAGTTTTAATATTGTCGAAACCTACTATTTTATGTTTACCAAAAAAAATTATAATCGCTCGCCTTTACTTTTCAAGCTTCGCCTCAAGAATTTGCAAAATAAATATTTTTTTATTTAAATTTTCAAATCGCTCGCTCGCCCCAAATTTTGGAGTCCAAAAATCCGTAGAACAAGAAATTAAATTGGTGTGGCCTAAGAACATGAAGAATTAAGAATTTTGGCAATATTATTTATACTACTGCAACAGTTTGTCATCACAACTCCTCTGAAATCAGACAACAGATTTCATAAATCTTTGTTGATATAAACAAGGACATACAAATGTATGAGCAGGCTAATTTGGGGATTTTTTTTGCTGCTTAGAAATAAATTACATAAGAAGTTTGAGACCCTAAAGCTAATATATGAGATAAAATTCAAAAATATTGATATGGATGTGTGATAAACATCTGATTGATGTAATTTGCATGCTTTGGTAGATTGATAATATTTTATAATTCAAGAGACAAAAAAAGATGTCTTGTCATACATGTATTTTTGTACGTACCTTCTCCCAAAATCATTCACATACATTAAATGCGAGACAGAAATTCTGATAGCATAAGACAAGTTATCCAATAATTGGACAATAAATTTAGATTTCATGAAACTTGAATTAGAAAGATCCATAACAAAAAAAGTATCATGTTTAACAACAAAATAGATATAATGTAATTTGAAAAGTTTGAATATAGTTTTTATAATCACTCACAAAACATAGATTTATATATAAAGTGGGGTGCACATATTCGCCGGGGACACAATTTCGCCGTTTTATGATTTTGAGGTGTAAAAACTTCAAAGGACGGCTGAAATGGAAAACATATACCAGTAAATGATATTATATAACAAATATGATTATTTTTTAAAACTGAGACAAAATTGTGGCACCTACTAAAAAGGACCGAAAAACGGAAAACGATTTTTGGCCAATTTCCTGAAGAAAAACACGAAGTCAAAGAAGTATTTCTTAGTAATTCTTTGACTGAATGACCTAAATTGAAGTTCTAAAACACCTTTGAAATGTTTGCTATTCATCTTTAATGAAATTGATTTGATCAATGTTGTTTAAAGCTGCAGTTATTTGGTTTTAAATAGATGTGTAAAAACGGCGAATATGTGTCCCCCATTGACAAAAAATTCAGGAAATTTCAAACACCCTTAAATCTAACTTTTCAGATGATTATTCAAACAAACACGTTTTCAAGCTTAAGAATATTTTGCATTTGAAGTTATCTTCATATAGAAATATCAGTATACTTCAAAATCATTTAGACCTGAACATAAACTGTAGAAAACGTGAAAAGATGTGGCGAAAATGAGCACCCCACTCTACATGTATGCATGTTGCAACAGTTTAATTTTTTTTAAAAGGAGAAAATTACAAATGAACTAAATTGTTAGTTGTTAGTCTTGTATAATTTTAAATTTTAATTTCTTGTGTATAATTCGTAGTTTAGTAGGACGTTCATTATCACTGTACTAGTATCATATTTTTTAAGGGTCCAGCTGAAGGATGCCTCCGGGTGCTAGAGTTTCTTTCTACATTGAAAGGTCGGGTTGTTGTCGCTTTGACACATTCCCCATTGCCTTTCTCAATTTTACATGTATAATAACTTTATGCTCAATTCTTTTTATCAGTTAGCTGACAGTAAGCCAGTAAGAAGAGCAGCCCAACTTACAGTGTTTGTTAGTCAGAAAGCAAAAGAATCAGGTATTTATATGATTTAACTATATGCCAGATATGGATTTCCTTTATCCCTAAAATATTATAAGTTATGGACATTAAATTAGAAAATCTTGAAAACTTTTGACACTGTAAAATATTCATGCACCTTATAAGTGTCTAATTTGCATTTTACTTACTGTGTACTTTCCTTTATTTCATAGTTGTATATTTCTTGAATCATGAAGACATAAAGTGGATAATTTGTCAATTTCATTTTTAGCCATGGCATTGTCAGTTTGTTTTAGATTTATGAGTTTGACTGTCCCTTTGGTATCTTTCGTCCCTCTTTTTAAGTTGAGTCTATATAATTAAGTATTGAGTTTATAAGCTATTGAAATTTTTATTTTGAAAATTGGTAGATGCCAATTGATTTTGGAGACAAAACAGATTTTGATTTAACTGTAACAAAAATTGAAATATTTGGGGGAAAGTAAGTTTCCATGTGTTTATACTTGGGTTTCTTTTCTTTTTCTTTTTCTTTTTTTTGTGGAAAGAAGCTTATTCAGATGGGAGATATTAGGATAAGAATGATACATTGTGTACCTATCTATTTAGGAGTGATCAATAGGTTAAGTTCAAGGTTATTGTTACCAAAAATAATAACTTTGGAAAAAAATTATTGCTTTGATGCAACTTATGTTTTATTGCAAGAAACATGATTGGCAATACAATGTATGTCTCTACAAATGGTGTGTTAGTCAGGGTCAGGGTAACCCTTGCCAAATTGTTGAATGTGGATGTCTCAAAAAGTGTTTTCCTTATATTTGAGCACCGGCGAAAGCATTGGTAACAATTTTGGTTTCTAGATACATTTTGCAGCTGACTTATGTGCCCTTTCTGGGAGCATCTGTTGTTTATTTAAAAGTTGTTAACCATTTTATAAAATAAATTGAAATCATATCTTTTTTCTGTACATGTAATTTCTGTTATACTGATGATTCCTATTTTCAACAACATGTTTTAATTGTGTGTGTATTTTTTTACAGGGTTTGACAGTGTGAGTAAATTTTCGGAAGGATTCAAACAAGGGGAGACTAATGCAACAAAACCAGTGCGTAGAAGGAAATGATAACAGCATGGAGAATAATGCTGGAGGGACAAACTGCATTTGCCAAAGACATGAACTCCATTTATTAATCTATAACCTTGGAGCCTAACATTTTTATACAATGTACTTTTAATGATGATCATGATGCCAAACTGTGGCTATTTATTTTAATATTATTTCTGTTGATCTGTGATTTTCAATAAACATATGGATGGTGTGTATTTGTAGAAAGTTCATGTTTCCTATCACTTGGTATCTGTCTCTGTGCTGCACACAATAATGTACCAACAAACATGTCTGTTTTCTAGTCTGTTGCAATCAATTGAAGTCTGCTCTGGAGTTGTTTGTTATGCTATTACTTGGTATATATATGTCATGTATTTAAACTTAGACCATTAAACTAACCATTGGCTTTCACTTGGTGTCTGGTATATTTAATTTTCATTTACTTGGTTTTTGGACCTGGATTTGAACGAAAGTCATGTTTCCTATTGCTATAATTGAGTATATTTCCTGTATTTGTAATAAAGTCATATATTGCTGTCCCTTTATATTGGTCCTGTTTATGTTCTTGTGTCAAGCACCTGTTGCTATCAGTTGATATATATATATCTTGTATTTCTACTAAAACCTAGTTACCTGATGCCTGACCTGTTTATAGGTCACCTACCTAAAAGAGCCATGTTAGTTATTGCTATCACTTGGTGTCTATGTTGTCTGATCAGTGTTCTCCTTTTTTCACTAAGGTAAGGTGGGTGTTTTGAAAAAAATACTTGCAACCGGTTGATTTTTTTTTTAATATTTTCAACCGGGTTGATTTTTTTCAGTTTTACTGTGGGTTGGGGTCACAAATAGAAGGATAAGAATTGTATTCACATTTAATGGAATTGAACCATTCTTCTGCTATCACTGCTAGCCTTTCATTAAAGGATTTGACAAATTAGTTTTGTGCATCTCGAATAGCAGATCATAATGGCTTTGGCAGGACTCCCTCTTCCTACGAAGTCTGCTAATGCATGGTCTATCCAACCAAGTGTCTGTCCTGTTCCTCGCTTAATTGCGGTATTTTTGGCACACAGAACAGTATTATCCTTCTATGACGATTATACATTTTAAAGTCCTGTTCATATTTACCACCGACCCTCATATGAGGGGTAATCTTTCAATGTAATGACTATCCCTTTTATGAGGGGTACATTTAAAGAGAAACAGATGAGGGGTAACCTCTCAATGTAATGACTATCTCTTTTAAGAGGGGTACATTCAAAGAGACGTTGATAGTGGGTCTTCCAATGGATAGAAACAAGTGCCTGTGTTATGGACAATCTTTTAGAAAAGTTGTATCAAATAAAACGATTTCCCCCTTATAAGATAATAAATCTAAGTTTTTCTTTATCTTTTCTTAAACAGTTATATGACCCATTGCCTGATGGACAGTCCCTAATTTTAGGGATATCCCCCATTTTGAGATTGTTCCCAACCTGTTTATCTTCGCGATCGCCTGTGTGCCTTTTCTGTTGTTTTGATACTTTTCTTTTTTAATTTCAACAATTTCAATTCAACTATCCGTTTTAGATGAATTATATGGCTTAGAATTTTCCTTAGCACCATCGTCATCTGCCTTTCCATTCTCCCGATTAATAAAAGAAAACATTGAAATTTGACGATCCGCCATTTTTGTCAAATCAAATCAAATCAAATATGTTTATTGGATAATCAATATATATGTACAGTGCACAATTGATGTCTTCCACACAATGAACAGATATTAAAACAATTAATACAAAATAAATGCATATACATTAGAAATAATATCTGGACAGAGCCAATATAAGTTGTAAAACATTAATATAGTTCAAAAGCTTTTTCAATAAAAGTACAGATAGCTTTTGTATCAATTTTATTTAAAGGATACATAATGTTATGTAGAATAGTAGATTCCTTTTCCCTTTTATTTAAATCCGAGGGGTCGATATTTAATTTTTTGAAGAGATCTTGTCTTAAAATTGAAAACTTTTTACAGTATAAAATGAAGTGTTTTTCATCATCTAATAAATCACAAGTCTGACAAAGTCTTGAGTTATGCGGAATTTTTGGTCTATGATAACGACCTTTTTCTATTAAAAGAGAATGTGCACTAATTCTTAACTTAGTCAAATTTTTACATAGTGCTTTTGGAATATTAAAGTCAAGATATTTTTGAAGAGAAAAATTTGTGTAACAAAATGAAAAATATTTAAGCTTTGAGTCAGAATTGTAATTAGAATAATTTTGAAGCTGTTCTTTAATTAGTTGGATGGTTTGATCGTGTATTTTCAATTCTAGATTTTCATTTTCCAAATTCTTTACATCCAATTTAAATTTTTTGCAACTATAATCAATAAATGAATACCATGATTTTGACCCCTCTTTGAAAAGTCCTCTATCTACTTTATACACTTCAGCAAGAAATCTATCAGATGGAAGTTGTTGCAGTCTTATGAAATATTTAAAAGCCAATTTAGTAATAAAATTAATAATTGGTAATCTTCCTAATTCACACCTGGAGGCTAAATTTGATGCCTTTTTATGTACTCCAAGTAGATATTTACAAAATTTATTATGTATTTTTTCAAATGGTATATTATCTTTATTTAAATCTTTTAAAGTAAAATCGGATATCCAAACTTCTGATCCATAGGTTGTAATAGGTCTAATTAGAGAATCAAATAACTTTAGCTTAAGCTTGGTACCAGAGTAATTATAATCTAGAATATTTGATTTAAGACTAAATACTGCTTTAAGAGCTTTATTATACATATGTTCTGCGGCATGCTTTAAATTGCCATTAAATGAAATCAGCATTCCAAGATATTTATATTTATCGACTGTTTCTATATTTTGACCATTAATTTTAAATTTGATGGCAGATTTTTTCTTGCCCTTACTAAAAATCATAACTTTAGTTTTAGTAATATTGACTTTCAACTTCCATCTGTTACAATATATTCCCAGGCTGTCCAGACAAGCTTGTAAACCCTTTTCACTCTCTGACAGTAGAATTAAATCATCTGCATATTGTAAACAATTAAATTGTGTTGTAATGAGTGACACAGGAAATGTTTTTGAAAAATCAAATATTTTTGGCAGATCATTAGTGTATATATTAAATAACAGAGGGCTAAGACCATCACCTTGTCTAACACCCCTATTGGCTCTATGAGCTTCTGAAATAAAGTTTTCTTTTTTTACCACAAACTTTGAATTAGAGTACATATGTTTAATTATCTTATAGAAATTTCCTCCAATTTTAAGATTTAATAGTTTTTTAAATAATCCTGAGTGCCAAACAGAGTCAAAAGCTTTAGAGAGATCTACAAAACAAGCAAAAATAGGCTTTTTTAATTTATGTAAATATTTATTTATCAAAGTTTTAATAGTGAAAATATGATCTGCAGTTCTATAATCTGGTCTGAATCCTGCTTGAAAGGGATTATAAAGATTATTTTCTTCCATATATTTATGCAGTCTTTTCTGTAATAATGAGGTGAAAAGCTTGCCAAGACAGCTGGTAAGGCTAATACATCTATAATTATCGCATATGTTTATGTCACCATTTTTGTGTAAGAAGGAAGTACAAGATAAATTCCAAGCATCTGGAAATTTTCCGCTTGATAAAATTCTGTTAAATAAATTAACAATAGGTAAAAGTAATAGGTCTTTTCCATATAAAAGGAATTCATTATATATAAGGTCTATTCCTGGTTGTTTATTCTTCTTAAGTTTTTTAATGCCATCTCTGACTTCTTTACAAATGAATGCATAATCTAAATGTTTATTATTAATATTTTCAATTTCTATCTTCGAGATATCTAAATCAGTATTATTTTCTTCATAAAGCTTTTTTAAGTAATTTGACATTTCAGATAGAGGTATAGGATTTTCTTCTCTATTTGTATTTTTCTTCAGATTATTAATGGTTTTCCAAAATAATTTAGGGTTATCTTCATGAAGAGAATCTAATTTATCAATTATATCTGTTATAAATTTCTTTTTTGTATCTTTTAGTAATTTTTTGTACTCCTTTCTTAACTGGTGGTATGATGTTTTTAAATCATGATTATTAGGATGTTGTTGTAATCTACTTCCAAGATTGTTAAGTTCCCTTTTAAAAAATTTACAATTTCCATTAAACCATTTCTGTTTTCCTTTCTTTTTCTTTCTTTTCCCCTTGAATGGTCTAAAATTAAATGTTTTATTTGCTGAGTCTAAAATTATATTGCTCAGATTTTCAGATAAATTATTTATATCCATTTCAGGATTATTGACTTCTAGTAAAAATTGATCAATTAAAAGTTTTGAATCTTGTACGGCTTCTACAAATTTTTCTCTTGAGCCTGATTCCAAATTGTATTTACCTGGAAGAAGATCACAATCCTTAGTATTAATGTTGTTGTTAATTTGTGAGTATATATAATTACTGTTGTTTTTTAAACCAGTCCATAATAAACTATGGTCTGAAAGCTCATTTGGTGGAAAGACATGTAAATAAACAAATTCATGAAAAATATCTTCAGAAACTAAAAAATAATCAATACTACTACTTCCTCTTGGACAGTAGTAGGTATGGAACCCCAGCGAGTCACCGTCAATTCGACCATTAAGTATTCTCATCTTTGATTCTATACAAAAATCTATTAGCATTCTTCCCTGTTCATTTATCTCAGGATCAAGGTTGTTTCTTTTGGGTAAAATTAGATCTGATGTATAATTTGTAGGTAAATTGGACTTGCCCTCAGAATTCTGGTGGTAGTCTGTCTCATCAAGTTCTATATAATCTATTAAATTAGCAGTTCTACTATTACAGTCTCCCATGATTATAACTTTACCCAATTCTGAGTATTTATTAAATTAGCAGTTCTACTATTACAGTCTCCCATGATTATAACTTTACCCAATTCTGAGTATTTATTCACTAAACTAGATAATGAATCAAAAATTTTATCGTTTTCTGGACATACTGACTTTGCCCTTGGATTTATATATACACAGCCTAAAAAAATATCATGTGTAAGACCACATTTATCTTTGTCTAATTTAATAAAGATGTAGTTTTTACTTTGGGCTATTTTAATGATAGCATTACTTTTTTTGAATTCATTTTTAAAATAAAGAATGATTCCACCTGATCTTCGTCCTCTTTTACCTTTTTTCTTAATTCCAGGTTGGTGAAAGCATGTATAATTTTTAAAAGATATCGATGACTCGCCGTGGGTCCATGACTCCACTATTCCAAAAATATCAAATTTACTACAATTTATATCATTTAACTTTTGACTAGAGAAACCATTTATATTCCAGCATCCTAGCTGAAGCATTTTATGTATATATATATTAAAACATAACCACAATACTGATTTTGTGAGACCCGATGACATTGATTAGCATTTTCATTATGTATAAACAAGCATAAATCATATAAGTTGTAATGAAAGGTGTGAATTTTTAATATTTCACTTGTGTGTGTAAATTGTCATTAATAATATAAAGTTGCAAATGTGTGTAAAGAGGCATAACTCTGACTGTTTAAAAAAGTACTGTAATATTACAATTAAATAGGCATACCTGGTCATACATCTTGTTGTTTATTGTACACAATTATTTTTGATATTATAATGTGTAAAGGATGACATATATTTGCATACTAATGAAAATTAAAATAGGTTTAAAGATTCAGTAAAAACCTCATGTGAAATGTTTTCTCCATTGGATACAAAATGTGTAAAAAGGAGGCATAATTCTGATTGGGTGAATTAAGTTATAATATTATTACAATATTATCAAATTGGATTCAATAGACATACACACACATTAATATTAACATAACAAACAATAATAATAATTCTATCAAAGTGAAATTATTTCGAGTGTTATTGATAATTTATATATTCAGTAACCGCATCAGTACATTTCTCTCGTTCGGACTTAATCCAGGGTTGCTTTGTGGATTTCTGCTGTAAAAAGGATCTTCGGATCCTTTATATTGATTGTTCCTATTTAGAGGATCTTGGAATCCTTTAAATCGATTGTTCCTATTTAAAGGATCTTGGAATCCTTTATATCCATTGTTTCTATTTTGAGAACGTTCTGGTCCTTGGTTTGTTGTGTAATTGGAATATGATTCCATCCCAAGGTGTTCATTCAAGTTATTTTTGATCATTTTGGCAAGTTCACTAGTGCCCAGTGCTGTAAAGTGTACTCCATCACTAAAAAAGTATTCATTGAGTTTGTTGATGTATGGATTTTTGAGAATGTAAACTTTATTGGATGCCAGATGTCGAAGTTTGAAATTTATTTCATCCACATTGTTGTTAAATACTTCTTGCTTCAGCCTATGAAATAAAGGCGACACATGTAGCTTACTATTTGGATTTTTTTCTTGGAATTCACTTATGAGGCTTTCAACTTCTTTCATTATTTTTTCCGCTGATGATCTTGCTTTAGATAGATCATTGCTGCCGACAATAACGACCACATTGTCGCTTTGTATTGTTGTATTTAAGATGAATTCTTTTGCACCATTAACGTTCTTTTTTCCTTCTGTCAAAATATGAATTTTTACCTTTTTGTATTTGTAGAGTCTTTTCTCTTTTAAATAATTTGCATGGGAGTCTGATATAATAAGTAGATCAACTTTATTATCAGTGGTTTGAGTATCTTCATATTTTTTGTCTTTTTGAATACTTTCTAATTGTGTTGGTATTTCTTTCTCTTGAAGTATTGAAAACCGATTTTGAGTGTGTACATTATATGACGTATTTCCTATTTCCTTTTCACACTCCTCTTTTTCAATTATAGCTGGTTTATGTTTGTGGTGTTCCAAGTCTTTAACTCGAAGTTCAAGTTGATGTATTATGTGAAGTTTTTCTATAACTTCTTCTGATTTTTCTTGTAACTGTCTGTTGTAGTGATCAAAGTCCTTTGATTTTTCAGTGATAAGTTTTTCTATTGTTTGATCTTTTTGATCTAATTGCTTTTGTAATGCCCTGATTGTTTCTTCTTTTGCCTCTTTTTCTCTCTCTAGGCTTTGTATTTTTATTTGGGGCATCTCACTATTGTTATTTGTAGAATTTGTTTTAACTTGAGTTTCAACTGCTATGATTTTTTGGTTCATAATTTCTATAATTGGTTGAATGTTATCTATATCTATTCTGCATGAGTAGAGATTACAGATTTTTCCTTCTATTCTCTGGATGGAAGATGTCAAATTTTGATTTAATTCTATTTGTTTGTCTAGTTTCTCACTTAATTTCTTAATATCAGTTGATCTTGTTTGCTTTGACTTCCTAGTGGGGCTAGGATTGCACACTTTGTTCAAACTAACTGGATCCAAGTCTATTAGGGTAGTATTTAAAGGGTCCAGTTCATCAGTAGATTTATCACCGAAGTATTCATTTGTATTGTGAAGTGTTTGATCTTCACTGATTGATTCTTTTGTTTCATCTTTTTTTGACGGGGAAGGAGATACATGTACCTGTAGCTCAGATTCTGTATTTAATTCTACAGTTTCTTTTAATTCTGTTTCAGATTCATTTATTACTTTTTTGAGTTTGGTGTCTGAATCTTGGTCTTCTTCACGTTCTATGTTTGTTTCGATTGGGTCTTTGTTATCAAGATTGTCATTTTGGTCCTTACTTCGGCATGCATTAACAAATTCTAATAGTTTAGGGAATTCCTCTTCACCAAAAACAGTATACCCATTTCCTTGAATAGTAATTGTTCCAGTTTTCAAATATATCTTTATAAGAAAAAGTCTTGGGTTATCTACTTTTGTCATCTTGTCATTATCTACCTTTATTTGTATTTCATGTGTTTTCTCAGAGTTAATTTCTTCCCAATTTATGCTGAATTGTTTATTTTTTCCCAATTGTTCCCAGTATCTCATTGTCATACTTTTTATCCAAAGATGTAGTCTTTCCTTACTGGTATGAAAACTGTACATACTTGCTTTTGGTTTATATTGGTTTATTTTGATAGTTTCATACGGAATTTTCTCGATTTTGGATGGTTCAAAGGGAGGTAATTTAAGAGACTGAATGTATTCATCGTAATTAAAAGTTGAGTTATCACTGGTGAACGGGAACGGTGGCATTTCTAAGGAGCTCATCTTGAATTGTTTGTAAATATCTTGTTTATTTGTAGCTATGACTCACTCTTGTCAGTATTGTGATCATTTTATTGTTTAGAGCATGGACGCTGCCATCTTTTCCTTCAACCGGAAATTGTCCCAATACTTATCAATAACTTCAGCACGCATTGTTCATTCACGACTTTCCTTGTCAATGAAAAACAAACTTCGAGGCGGGAAGGTGTAAAAGGCAATACAGAGATACGAGATACAGCGATACAAGATACGAGATACGAGATACGAGATACAAAATAACTGAAAATTATATAATAATTAATTAAAGCTAAAAAAATGTATATTATGGAAATACATGAAACTTGTTAATGCATTAATCATTGATATTAATGTTTTTACAAATTTCAGTTATTCTAATACAATGGCATAAAGAGGACAGTCTTATGCAAAAAAAATTAATTTTAAATTCTCTATGGTTCATTTGAAAAAAATTATATAAAATTGCTTATTTGGTGACAGATCTTGCAAGATAAAAACTTGCATTGATGAATATCTATCAATTATTTCAGTTATTTTGAATTGAAGAATCATATTTATCTTAATGACATAATATGTATACATTTAATTGTTGTTATCAGAATTAAAAAAAAAATGTTTTATGTTTTTCAATATTTAAGACACAACCTTGTAACACTCATGAAATGTAGCATATCAAATTAACAAACCATAGGTCCCTTTCAAAAATAAAAAAATATACTGACAATTTGTTGAAAGTGTATGTGGAAAAGGTAATAAAATTGCATTTTTATCAGTAAACTTTTTATCACAATGTCAGCAATTAAACAATTTTGAAACAGTACAGAGGTTAATAGTGTCACTTTACATCTTAAAAATATAATAAACTGAGGTTATGGGAATGGTTCCAATGTTGGACAATAAATAAGCCACTGCTAGATACTGGTTCAGCAAAGCAACATGTCGAAGAAATTTTTTTTAAAGAAAACTTATGCAGAAGCCCTTAGGGGTTTACCAGAACGAGAAATGAAAGGTAAGTTTTTTTCTTATTATTAGACTTTTACACTGTGAGCTATTGTCATCACTTGAAGTCTGTCGTCTGTGTCATTCCTTAAGTTTTCATGATTTGATATTTGTTTTTAGAACCACTAAATATAATTTCACCAAACTTTGCAGATATGTTCCTGTCAATGTCCTTTTTAAGTGTTGTTAATTTGTTCCTGAAAGGTGAATAAACATGTGAGCCCTGGGGGTCATCTTGACCCCTCCTGTTTGATAATTTGAAAACAGTTGAGATCCCCACCCCTTAACTATATATATTCTTGTATGGGACAATTAAACAAATCAAAAGTAATATAGGTGGAGCCCTGGGGGGTCATCTTGACCCCCTCTTGTTTGATAATTTGAAAACAGTTGAGATCCCCACCCCTTAACTATATATATTCTTGTATGGGACAATTAAACAAATCAAAAGCAATATAGGGGTGTTCCTGGGGTCACCCCCACCCCCATTGTATTTGATAACTTGTAAACGGTCCAGATCCCCACCCCTAAACCATATATATTTTTGTATGAGACAATAAAACAAATCAAAAGAAATATAGGGGAGTCCCCATGGATTACCCCACCCCCTCCAGTTTGATAACTTGTAAATGGTCGAGATCCCCACCCCAAAATCATAAATATTCTCGTATGGGTCAATAAAACAAATCAAATGAAATATAGGGGAAGTCCCCGGGGGTAACCCTTACCCCCTCCTGTTTGAGAACTTGTAAATGGTAGAGATCCCCACCCCTAAACCATATATATTCTTGTATGAGACAATAAAACAAATGAAAAGAAATATAGGGTAGTCCCCAGGGATTACCCCACCCCCTCCAGTTTGATAACTTGTAAATGGTTGAGATCCCCACCCCAAAATCATAAATATTCTCGTATGGGTCAATAAAACAAATCAAATGAAATATAGGGGAAGTCCCCGGGGGTAACCCTTACCCCCTCCTGTTTGAGAACTTGTAAATGGTAGAGATCCCCACCCCTAAACCATATATATATATTCTTGTATAGGACAATAAAACAAATCAAATGAAATATAAGGAGACTCTGAGGTCACCCCCCCCCCCCCCACCCTTTTTTAAAGTCAAGATCCCCACAAAACTTTCATTAGAAAACATAATCATTTAAAATTTTCATTGTCATCAAATCCTTTATAAGCAAGTGTGATCGGACAGTTTTAATGGGAAAAAATATAGGGGTAGTACCACAGGGTTTATAATTACAGGGGCTTTGTTTGGGAGACTTTGTAACAGCATCCTGTTACAATTGTGTATTTTTATTTTTTAATTTTAAACTTTTTTCCATTTTTTGGCTAATTCTTGGTATATTATATAGTCTGAAAACAGATTTACTAAGTATTGTGCAACAGAAAAAATCTTCAATTAAAAATAAATTCAAATATTTTAACCAATTTCAAGTTTGTTGACTACTTTTACTCTATGTCAGAAACCTAAAATGTGTCAAATATTTAATTAGGGACGGACCATTTAACTTGCAGGGGGGGCATGGTTTTTTTTTCTGGTCAGAATTTTTTTTTGCGCGCTTCGCACACAAATTATTTATTTTTGGGAAGTAGCGCAACAAATCATTTTTTTGCAAATTTGACATTATTTTTTATGCTAAATATCCTCTGTCAGAATATTTTTTTGTCCCCTTGCTGGCCAAATTATTTATTTTCTCAAAATTCAGAATCAAAATATTTATTTACGAAAAAACCATGCCCCCCCCCCCCCCCCCGCAAGTTAAATGGTCAGTCCCTTACAATTCAAATTCAGACCTGTATCAAGCTTGAATATTGTGTCCATTCTTGCCCAAACTGTTCAGGGTTCAACCCCTGCGGGCGTATTAAGCTGTGCACGGCAAAGCACATTTTCAGATCATGTTTATTAGCAACAATTTTAACACAAATCTGAAGAAATATTTTATGATTGTATCATATTAATTCCATTCCTCTCTCTTTCAGATGAACCTTCATCACCACCTGACAATACACCTGAGAATACACCTGACACAGAAATTGATGAAATAATAACTATATGGTCATCTCCTGAAAAGTCTCCATTTAAGGATGCCATAACCATAGAGAGCGATTCCAGTGACTCTATTTACAGACCACCATATAGAAAACGTGTTAAAAGACAACTACCAATGTTGTCAAGCAGTGACGAGTCATTACCCAGTCTTGAAGAGATATTAACAGAAGACAATGTTTGTAAATTAGTTGAAACCACCAAAACCAAAAAGGTTCAAGATTTCACAAGCTATCCAGGTGAATTGTTTAATGATCTGTTTGAGTCTTTTACAACTGTAAATAGAGGTTTGAACGTTGAGGAAATATTTGAGGTTATTATTAATGCTGAAAAATATCCACACAGTGTATCTGTTCCCCAGTATGTACAAAAACCAGCTGCTTTCATCATCAACAGAGAGAACTTAAAAGACCCACGCGACATTCGAGCGGATGGAAATGGTGTCTGGCGTATAAGAAACAGCCAAACGCAGATACAGAGTAGACCATACAGGCAAATTACAACTAATGAAAACAACCGAGGTAACAAACAGATCTTCTTATGAGCTTTGGAGAACATATTCCTTTCATAAAGAAACACCAAATTTCCGTCGGCTTATAATAGAGATTCATGGATATCCACATGCCATTTTGCAGTTCTATTTTACTGGAGATATAGAACCAGTTGTACTCAAACCTCATGGGAATGCTAAGTCAAAGCATGCAGCACCTTACCGTAGAGTGGCTCCAAGCACACTGAATAGAATGATTGAACTTAGTAAGTCAAAAACATCAGCCAAATCAATCATGAAAGGCGTCATTAATGAAAACGGTGGTATAGAATCTTGTGGACCTAGTTCCTATCCTAGGAATGAACAACAGGTCAAAAACATAAGAAGGACAAATAAAGAGGAGATGGATGAGGCTACAGAAGTTCTTCACATGTATGACAATCAAGAACAGCCTTTCATACGAAAATTTGATGTCAGGCCAGACTTCATAGTTGTGTTAGCTTCTAACCAGCAATTACATGATTTAAAAAGATTTTGCACAACACATCCATGTAGTATAGTAGGTATTGACCCTACATTTCATTTCGGCAATTTTGATGTAACAATAACAACATACAAACATCCACTTTTGCAAGACATTACCCCAGGTAAACATATGATTAACAGAAGTCCAGTATTTGTAGGACCAATATGTGTTCATAAGAAGAAGGAAACTACTACATACTTTAATTTCTTCTCCACCCTGATTTCTGCAGAGAAAGAACTGAAATGCATCAAAGCGATTGGTAGTGATGGAGAAATAGCACTGACAAATGCCGCATTAATGGCGTTTGAAGGACATACACAGTTAAGGTGTTTCAACCACATGAGGAAAAATATTCAGAACAAATTAATCAACATGGGTGTATCTCTGCACAACAGGTCACTGATACTGGCAGACATATTTGGGAAAAGTGAAAGTGCATCAATTAAAATTCTGGGGTTGGTAGATAGTCTGACACATGCTGAGTTTGATATCAAAGTTAATTCTTTGAAGGACAAATGGGAAAATATGAGTCCAGGTTTCTTGAAATGGTTTAAGACATACCAGGAAGAAACCTTTAAACAAACAATGATACAAACTATTAGATCTGAGGCTGACCTTTCATCCTTGGAGTGGTATACAACCAATGACAATGAAAGCATCAACAATGCTATGCAAAAAGTCTGTGGGAAGAACCTTACACTGCCTAAATTTATCACAGAGGCTAAAGATTATGTTGAATCACAGGAAAATCAACTAAAAATGGCAATTGTACAGGAAGGAAATTACCGATTCAAAGGGGAATATCAGCATCTGGAAGTTCCAATGCAGACATGGGCAACCTGGACATCTGAGCAGAGGAAAAGACATATTGCAAAGGTTAACAGATGTAAAGTACAGCAGAAAGAAATTGTAAATGTTGTAGCAGAAAAAAATCAGAACATTTGTATTAGTCAGCCAGCTGAGTCCTGTACATTTTCTGATGTTCCAGCATCAGTTTTAACAGATATGTGGTCAAAGGCAGGTGACATACTATTAATTGAGCATGCAGTTTGTAAGGTTCCTGGACAGCAAGACTCACGACGTGTGACCAGTATGTCTAATAGTAAAACAAGCCACTATGTTGAATACACAAGAAAATCAGGTCGAGTTTCATGCGATTGTTACATGTACAAACTGTACAAAATATGCCAACATGCAGTTGCTGGGGCTGAAGACATTGGAGTGTTAAACTTGTTTATTACCTGGCACAACAGGAACAAAAATAACTTCACATTGACAGCAGCAGTCAACAGCACACTACCGTCTACTGCTGGGAAAAAGCCCACTGACAAGTCTACATGGAAAAGACACAAAACATCTAATGCAACAGCAACAGTGACAACAGTAGATGGTATTGTATTAGATCAAAGTGCAGAAAGCAATTACATTTTTCGCTTTCTAAGGAACACACGCATAATGGTGTGTTATGGTTGCGGTAAGAAATTCAGACAAAACATAATGGAGGTACCGGAAGAACCGCAAGATATAGTTATTGCTAGGAAGGAATTCAGACAGTATGTAAATGAAGCAGGGTTGTTAAAAATGTCATTCAAGAAAGAATTTGTTCATTACCATACTAAGAAAAGGTGTGTACTACACAAAGATCCATCTTTTGAGCCTCAAAGTATTGTTATTTCAACTGATATCAGGAGCTTACTACAAGAAAGCCACAAAACTCTAATCAAACATGAGCTAGGAATTTCATTATAAACATGTTTATTAACTAAATTACACAGTGCATAGAAAAAGAAGGCAATATTGCATCACTTCCTAAACAACAAAAGCAGTACTGAGATTATGACCAATGTATATGATAATGATGCAAACATGTTATTTTATTGACCAGATAATGGTACTGATGTGACTGAACATGTCAAGTACATTCTGTTTTTACAAATTTCAAATATCCTTCACTTTGTATCAGATTTATACATTAAACAAAATGTTTTTTCCAAACTTTTATTAGTCATATAGTCAAAGGTTACAGGGGCATCAAATTTTTCTCTTGTCCTTCGTATTCTTCTTCCCGAATTCCTATGACGATAACTTGTCATTGATGGAATCTCAATGTACATTATAATGGTAAGAAGATGTGGTAGTGCAAATGAGACCAATTTCCTTGGCAGACGGAATGTAGTTAAAGTATCGTTCGTTTTTATACGACCGCAAATTTTGAAAAAATTTTCGTCGTATATTGCTATCACGTTGGCGTCGTCGTCGTCGTCGTCGTCGTCGTCGTCGTCGTCGTCCGAATACTTTTAGTTTTCGCACTCTAACTTTAGTAAAAGTGAATAGAAATCTATGAAATTTTAATACAAGGTTTATGACCACAAAAGGAAGGTTGGTATTGATTTTGGGAGTTTTGGTCCCAACATTTTAGGAATTAAGGGCCAAAAAGGGCCCAAATAAGCATTTTCTTTGTTTTCGCACTATAACTTTAGTTTAAGTTAATAGAAATCAATGAAATTTTGACACAAGGTTTATAACCACAAAAGAAAGGTTGGTATTGATTTTGGGAGTTTTGATTCCAACAGTTTAGGAATAAGGGGCCAAAAAAGGGCCCAAATAAGCATTATTCTTGGTTTTCGCACAATTACTTTAGTGTAAGTAAATAGAAATCAATGAAATTTAAACACAATGTTTATGACCACAAAAGGAAGGTTGGTATTGATTTTGGGAGTTTAGGTCCCAACAGTTTAGGAATTAGGGACCAAAAAGGGACCCAAATAATCATTTTTCTTGGTTTTCGCACCATAACTTTAGTATAAGTAAATAGAAACCTATGAAATTTAAACACAAGGTTTATGACCACAAAAGAAAGATTGGTATAGATTTTGGGAGTTTTGGTCCCAACAGTTTAGGAATAAGGGGCCCAAAGGGTCCAAAATTAAACTTTGTTTGATTTTATCCAAAATTGAATAATTGAAATTCTTTGATATGCCGAATCTAACTGTGTATGTAAATTCTTAATTTTTGGTCCCGTTTTCAAATTGGTCTACATTAAGGTTCAAAGGGTCCAAAATAAAACTTAGTTTGATTTTGACAAAAATTGAATCAGTTGGGTTCTTTGATATGCTGAATTTAAAAATGTACTTAGATTTTTTAATGTTGGCCCAGTTTTCAAGTTGGTCCAAATCGGGGTCCAAAATTAAACTTTGTTTGATTTCATCAGAAATTGAATAAATTGGGTTCTTTGATATGCCAAATTTAACTGTGTATGTTGATTCTTCATTTTTGGTCCTGTTTTCAAATTGGTCTACATTAAAGTCCAAAGGGTCCAAAATTAAACTTAGTTTGATTTTAACAAAAATTAAATTCTTGGGCTTCTTTGATATGCTTTATCTAAACATGTACTTTGATTTTTGATTATGGGCCCAGTTTTCAAGTTGGTCCAAATCAGGATTCAATATTATTACATTAAGTATTCTGGAATAGCAAGAAATTTTCAATTGCACAGTATTGCACAATAACAAGAAATATCAAATTGCAGAGTATTGTGCAATAGCAATTATTTTTTTCAATTGGAGTTATCTTTCTTTGTATAGAATAGTAGTTGAATCAACTTTAATCATTGTTTTATACAATATACAATGTATTTTCATTTTTACTACCAACTGATAAATTAAAACAATCTTTACCATTCAGTGATAACAAGCACTTTTTATAACATTTTAATATTGTATGATGTATTTAAATGAGCAGTTATTGTTGCAAACTTCATTAGAAATTTGAATTGAAATCAGTACATTATAACTTTAGTATAAGTGAATAGAAATCTATGAAATTTAAACACAAGGTTTATGACCATAAAAGGAAGGTTGGTATTGATTTTGGGAGTTTTGGTCCCAACAGTTTAGGAATTTTGGGCCCAAAGGGTCCAAAATTAAACTTTGTTTGATTTTGACAAAAATTGAATCCTTGGGGTTCTTTGATATGCTGAATCTAAAAATGTACTTAGATTTTAATTATTGGTCCAGTTTTCAAGTTGGTCTACACTAAGGTCCAAAGGGTCCAAAATCATAATGTGACATAAACCTATGGTGTGTCAACTATTTAATCACAATCCACATTTAAAGCTGTATCAAACTTAAAAGTTGTGTCCATACTTGTCCCATCTGTTCAGGGTTCTACATCTGCGGTCGTATAATGCTGCGCCCTGCGAAGCAACTGGTTATAATTTATTGTCTTATGGAAGAGTTATTGGACTTTGGTTATCTTGTTCTTATGATTTACTTTTATTCAAGCTCTTATAGTTTACGTGATATGCAAAACTGAGAAATGAACTAAAATGTTATATTTCAGGGTCAATAGTTCAAAAAGACCTGGTTTGTCAGATTTTTCTAAAAATATTGTCAGTCTTGTTCTGCTGATCCCGCAACCAGCAATGTTCAATCATTAAAGGGCCAAACACTCCTACAAGTTTTCATCACACAGGTTGGGACCAATGAAATTATTAGTAGAAATTAAAAAATGATGATTTAACATAATTTATAATATTTTATGAGAAATTATCCCCAAAAAATTGGAGCTTTCTGTAATAGAATAAAAGAATGGAAGCAGGGAATGTGTCAAAGAGACAACAACCTGACCACAATATTCAACACAGCGGGAACTCATGTACTCATAGGCGAGTTTGACCAAGCTCCAAATGTACACAAAAACATTACAGATGAACTAAACTAAAAAAAAACATGCAAGACTTGAAAAGGCTAGAGGTTCCGGACTTAGGACAGGTTAAAAAAAGGCTGGGTTTAACATGTTTATACCCATGTTAGCCAAGTTTTATCATTGTGCATCTAGATAGCTGTAATATATGGATGGGGTTAAATGAATAAAGAATAATGCTCTTCAAAAAATGAAGATTAGAGAATAACGGCAAACAAAATGAAGATTAGAGAAATGTGTGGTATAAAAATATAATGAATATTGAATAATTAATAATTAATAAAAGAAAACGCTAAACGTTAAATGTTTACAGAATTTCCCCTTCTTAAAATTTAAAGAAAATTATCAAAATTATCATTGTAAATTATATGTTTAATAGCATGTGTTATTTATCGTCATGTAGTCAAATTCACTGGAAAGAACTGGTGAAAACTTGGACATGTTACTTCAAGAAACTTTAACATTTAAATCATGCAGAATACACATCAACACAAAATCAAAAGAAAACCTTGCTGTTCTCATTCATTTTAAAGAATGTTTTTACTATTTTTTAAAGATTAAAAAAAACATGGGAAAAAATAAGAGAATAATGCGTAAAAAATCACTTTCAAAAAATAGATTATTTTTTTTCGCCGAGCGCAGCTAGATACGACTGCAGAAGTCCAATCCTCTGTTTTAGACTATAGACAAAGAAATAGCAAAATAAATTGTGAAAAATCCTTAAATTTAAAAAAAAATAAAATTGCCCCCCCCACACCTAAAAATATTTTTCCAAAAAAACTGGTAATTTCGTAAATCTGGAAGAAAAAAAAGTTTGGCCCCCCATTTTTTTTACCCCCCCCCCCCCCCAAATTTGTTTAGAAATTTTATATTTGTAAAATGTGGTACAATTTAAGAGATATCCATACACTTTAACACATGTTATAGTCTGAAAACTAGAAAAATTCTTGTTTTGGGCCCCTTTTTGGCCCCTCATTCCTGAACGGTTTTGGCAATTACCCCCAAAATCGATCTCAACCTTCTACTTGTGGTATTGAACCTTGTGGTATTGAACCTTGTGGTACAATTTCATAGCAATCAAAAATTTTATTCACAAGTCATTGTCCAGAAATTAGCTTAAATATGCTTGTTTTGGCCCCTTTTTGGCCCCTAATTCCTGAACGGTTGAGACCATTACCCCCCAAAACAATCCAAACCTTCCTTTTGTGGTATTGAACCTTTTGTTTAAGTTTCATAGAGATCCATGCGGTCGTATAAAAAGGGGTGAAAATTAAATGTTTACAGAATAACAGACCCCCACCCCCACACTCCAGACCCTTATAAATAAGTTTTAACCCAATTGTTAAATGGTAATTTTTATGATTGTGAAAAAAAAAATAGTTAACAGATAACTCATTAAAGCATAATTTCACAAAGATGAATGAGATAAAATTCCACAGAAGTATTTGTGTGTGTCATTTTAACTCCAGTAGAAAACAGAAAGTCTTTTACAAATTATAAGGTACACAAAAACATAATTGTTATAGTGAATATTAATATGACTTTATTATTTTTAAATAAGATGACAATAAACAAATGATTAAGAAATCAATTTAAAAATCTATGTTGAAATAGTCTACATTTATATAATTAACAAGATGTTTATCTGTTTTAAATAAATAAATCACTAAAGAATTTTTATGTTTGACCATGGTAGTATCAAATTATGGCACAGGCCAATAACCTCAAATAAAATTAAAGTGTATAATCTTCAGAAGCTTTTATTTATTGTAATGCTTGTGTTTTAAATTGATGTTGACAAATTTATCTATTAGTTCCCAGAGTTTACAATTTTAACAGTTTGTCTAAATGAAATTAGTGTAGTTCAACACACTTGACTTATTTTTTTCATATTACTTATAATTGTTTCTCATATCTCGTATCTCGTTTCTCGTATCGCTGTATCTCGTATCTCGTATCTTGTATCTCTGTATTGCCTTTTACACCTTCCCACTTCGAGGCGGGTTACACTAATGTCCTGACAATGTCCTGACAATGACCTGACAATGTCCTGACAGAAATGTAAATGCTTAATACTTTTTTATTATCGGAAGGATTTACTTGAAATTTGGAATCAAGCAAGATGAGAACTTATATTTAATAAATAAAATTTAAAAAAAATAAAAAAATATTTTTAAGAGTTAGAAAACTTGACCTGACCAACTTGACTTTGAAACTACTAATGTCCTGACCGATATGAAACGGCTAAAAATGTTTTATTATTGACAGGATAGACTTCAAATTTGATACCAAGGAAGATTAATACATTTGATACAAAAATATAAGAAAAAATAAGAAAAAAAATATTTTCAAGAGTTAGAAAACTTGACCTGACCAACTACGTACTCCCGTGACTAATGTCCTGACCGATGTAAAATGCTAATAACTCTTTTGTTATTTGAAGGTTTGACTTCAAAATTAATGTCAAGGAAGATTCTAATATTGAATACAGAGATATAAGAAAAAATATTAAAAAAACTAATGTTAAGTGTTAGAAAACTTGACCTGACCATCTACGTCTTTCCCATGACTATAATGTCCTGACCAATGTAGAAAATGCCTAAAACTTTTTTATTCTTTCATGTATGGATTTCAAATTTAATGTCAAGGTAGATTATAATACTTAATTTATTGATGCAAGAAAAAGATTAAAATAGATAATTAAAAGAGTTAAAATAGTTGACCTGACCAACGCTGACTCTGCTCTGACTAATGTCCTGACCGATGCAGAAAACTTTTTATTATTAAAAAAAATTACTCAAGTTCCTTACCAAGGAAGATGATAGCAATAAATATAGGAATTTATGAGAGAGAGAAAGAAAAAAAACGCTGAAAAAAATAGTTTTTTTTATTTTTTTGAAATGTTAGAAAACTTGACCTGACCAACTTGATATTTGTCATGATGAATGTCCTGACCGTTATAAAGATATCAATAACCTTTTTGTTATTTATTGGGATATTACCAAGTTAGGTATCAGGGAAGATTACAAAACTTACTATAAGCATGTAAAAAAATATTTTAAACTTGACCTCACCAATGTTTACTTTGTCTTGCAATGTTCTGACTAATGAAGAAAAGACAAATATTATAAAACTGTTTTTTTCTCTATCTAAAGACAGAATATACTTAATTCTTTAAATTATATTGATATTTTTTTTATTTAAACATAGTAAAGAAAGAACTTGGATGCACTTTTTATTATTCGTAATATATGTGTATAAGAAAGGCAAAAGACAGTGACATAATAAAATTATATTTCTGTGTGATTCTAACATAATTTTACTTTGAATGCTTGTAAAAACAATATATCGATATCAAAAGAAGCCCATTTCCTGTCCTTATTTATCATGTTTATGTTATTTGACATGTTTAATCCCTCATTAACTAAACAACAAAAAATGAGTGAAATAAATAAGAAAAATATAGTTAAGTAAACACTCCAATTTGTGTTAATTTTAATTAATGTATGTGTGAATAAATTTTAATTATCCATGTCACTGTCTTTGGACTTAATTGCATTCTGTACATCTTTATAAATCTTTCATATTAAATGTAGAAAAGGTGCATTTACTTATATCTACAGCATCTCTAATCACATAAGTTTTTCTTACACTTGGCATCCTGCTACACTATCGTCTGTTAACTTTTTCAAAATCTTCTCTGAAACTACTGAACCAATTTAACCAAACTTGGCCACAATGATCATCAGGGTAACTATTTCAAGTTTATTGGTGACTCTGCCTGCCAACCAAAATGACTGACATGGCTAACATAGAACACAGGAGTAAAATACAAGTTTTGCCTTATATCTTAAAAATTATGATATAAGATACAATCTTGAATAAGCAAAAATGATCAACAAGACAAGCTCAACAATAAAGTCACCAAGGAGTAAACTGCCTTATTGGAGTTATTACCCTTTGATGATGATTTTTACCATTTTTGTTGCGTTGATGCCTTGCATGATAAAAATGACAATACATAAATAGACACTTTAAATCACAAAACTGATCAACAAGGCAAGATATACTGACAAGTTAAATTTTGCTGATGTGGTAGATTGTCATCATTTTAAGGAGTGATTGCCCTTAAGGGGATTTTATTTTAACCTCTTTTGAGTTTGGGCACAAACTGAAAAGATAGAGAAAAACTAAACACTAAATGATCTGCAAAACCATATCAATGAGGAAATCGTATGACAACTTCTTTTTGGGGTTGTTTATTGATGATTTACAACTTATTGGAACTTTGGGTCATCAGTGCTCTTCGGCATTGTACTTGTTTTAGCTTTCGAACTTTTTTTCTCTGGGCCTCGATAGTTAGTCTTGTGTGGACGAGGCGTGCATCTGGCGTATTAAATTTTAGACCTGGTACCTTTTGTTAGCTATTGTTCGTGTGTTTTTCTGTCATATATGTTGTCCCATTTATTTGAATTGTAGTCCTGTCATTGCATGTTGTCATTTTAGTGTCATATTTAACATTGTCATAAAAGCAAGAGGTTTGGCATGCCACAAAACCAGGTTCAACCATTATTTTCTTAAAATGCCCTGTACCAAGTCAGGAAAATGGCCATCGTTATATTATTATTCTTTTCTGTGTGTGTTACATTTTAACGTTGTGTTTCCGTTGTGTCGTTTGTTTTCTCTTATTTTTGAATGTGAATTCACATTTCTATAAGACGTGTCACGGTACTTATCTATCCCAAATTCATGTATTTGGTTTTGATGTTATATTTGTTATTCTCATAAGATTTTGTCTAATGCTTAGTCCGTTTCTGTGTGTGTTACATTTTAATGTTGTGTCGTTGTTCTCTTATATTTAATGTGTTTCCCTCAATTTTAGTTTGTTACCCCGATTTTGTTTTTTGTCCATGGATTTATGAGTTTTGAACAGCGGTATACTACTGTTGCCTTATTTACATTTTAATGTTGTGTTTCTGTTGTGTCGTAGTTCTTCTCTTATATTTTGATGTGTTTCCATCAGTTTTAGTTTGTAACCCGGATTTGTTTTTTACTCAATCGATTTATGAATTTCAAACCACGGTATACTACTGTTGCCTTTATTTACCATTTATTTGGCGTTGATGCCTTGCGTGATAAAAATAACAAGATCGATAAATAGACACTTTATATCACTAAATTAACAACAAGGCAAGATATACTGACAAGTTAAATTTTGCTAATACACGTTAGTAGAATGTCATCTATTTTGTGATTTGGCAAAAAGTGAAGAAGGTAGAGAAAAACTAAAGACTAAATAATAAGCAAGACAAGATCAACGAGGAAATCGTCCAACACCTTCTATTTAGAGTTATTGCCCTTCAATGATGAGTTTTACCTTCTTTCGTTTGCTTTGGTGCCTTGCATGATAGAATTTATAATAGTTTTTAATTATACACATTTTACAATATATTTCGGTTATATATTGAAGCATTGTAATAATTTCGCAATGATTTGTCTTGTTTCTTTCGGTCCACGATTCAAGAAAAAAACATCTGGTCATGCGTTATAATAGCGTCTGCTTTCTCGAATGAACGTTCTGCATGTTGGACATTTTCTTTCACTAGACATCAATGTATTTGAACATATATCACAACAAGCAATATGTCCACAGTCCAGAAAAATAGTTTGCTTTGGTCTTTCCATGCAGATTATACATTCGTTTTGGTCTGTAGATAAGTTTTGATTGGTAGCTGAGGTAGGTGGGATCACTGGCAAAGGCGGAGCTGAAGGTTGAACAGGTGCTTGTCTTGTTTCATTTGGGTATATCCTGGAAGAAGGTCGATCTGAAAAGTAGGCAAATCATATGTATTTCAGTAATACTTATTTAGACAGAAAGTCTTTCAATGATCGAAATTTTTACCTCCAATTTTGTTCCAGTTGTAACATATTACGCATTGATTAAATGCCTTCATTTTTAGATGTATATTACAAATAAAACGTTGACTCTTTTGTAGAGCCTCAAATTGTCAGTGCATAATTGATGAGAGAAAAAATATATATATATATATTTTAGTCATAATCGTGGAAATAAAATGGATATTAGAACAACAGACTTTTACTGTTTTGACTTTATTGGTGCAATAATTTTGGTGCTGTGGCCAAACCTAGTCTATAGTGCAATTGAGCACGATGCAAATCCCTTACAAAATACCAAGAGAACATACATGTTTGAAAGATAGAGAAACATAATCACGACCAAACAGTCCTCAAAATTAAACGCAACTCTAGAGATGACCCAATTCGAAACCTGCAAAAAAACCAAGGATTTTCACTAATGCCACCCTTTGTCTTGATCATACTTCATAACCAAAGTTTTACAACCAATGGTTTGGGAGAATGCAGCTAGCCTTTGCTGACTTTGTATATTGCCACCAAGATTTCATTACATTTCGTTTTTGGCGTATTGAATTTTAAACCTGATGCATTTTGTTATCTGTTAATCATGTGTTTCTTTGTCTAATATGTTCTCCTATTTATTTGTATTGTAGTCCTGTAATATTATGTTGTCATTTCAATGTTATATTTAACATTGCCATTAAAGTGCGAGGTTTGGCATGCCACAAAACCAGGTTCAACTCACCATTTTTTCCTTTAAAAATGTCCTGTACAAAGTCAGGAAGATGGCCATTGTTATATTATTGTTCGTTTCTGTGTGTGTTACATTTTAACGTTGCGTCGTCTGTTTTCTCTTATTTTTTAGTGTAAATTCACATTGCGATAAGACGTGTCACCGTACTTGTCTATCCCAAATTCGTGTATTTGGTTTTGATGTTATGTTTGTTGGATTTTGTCTGATGCTTGGTCCGTTTCTGTGTGTGTTACATTTCAGTGTTGTGTCGTTGTTTTCCTCTTATATTTAATGCGTTTCCCTCGGTTTTAGTTTGTTACCCCGATTTTGTTTTTTGTCCATGGATTTATGAGTTTTGAACAGCGGTATCCTACTGTTGCCTTTATTTAAGATCGAAAATGAAATTAATACACAAAATAGTGACCATATAGTTTGTGAAAAAAGCTTAATACAATGCGTAAAGACGCGTGTCCAATCTAATTAGATGGACAAGAACGATGAAGTCTTGGGTAACTTGATGACACTGTTTACAAATTTACAAAAAAACATCTGAGAGAAGGATCACACTCTATCCATTTGTAGGTTTTAGAAGTTTGTCTTCGAGGTTTTTCAACTGTATGAATTTTAATTGTTACATCTTAATATGTATACATCGATTTGTTTTACTAGACGCATTCTTTTTTTTTCCCAATATGTTGTCTTCGTGAGGAAATATTACGAGTTTCTCAAAAAACTACTTGGACTCAAACATTTATGCATATGTTTTACATAAGCAAACATACCTTGACATTCAGTAACCAATAAAATAACTGCAACTACAGAGTGCAGGAAGAAAGCAATGAGAACAATAATAAAGGAACCAGACAGCTGATGATCGTCCAACCAGTGTGAATCCCGGTAATTGTCACCATAGATACTTACACTCACCATCAAACAAAATCCTACAGAATAATGATTCACAATTAAGTCCATACATAAATTCATCATTCTGAGTATATATTTAGAAAATTTGTGGTCTCAATTAAGAATGAAGAATATTTTAGTATGTTATTGTTGTGTTCTTGTCTCGTCGTTCTGCTATACAAACGGCAATATTTTCCATAATATGTGTCATTAAATTTTGTTATAGATTCGAAATTCAATTCAACCTGTTTATTGTGGGGTTTTTTTTGTGCTATTCGTAGTAACTATCATTGCTTCCAACGAATGAGATCAATTTAAAAGTACAGTTTTGAATACTGATATTTTACAAGAAATACCTAAACCAAGTCAGAGATATGACTCATGTTAAATCCGTTCGTTCTGTCGGTTGATCAAATCAGATACAGATACATATATATTGATGTTAGATATACTGTTCCAAGATAAAATCAAACGTTTTATCCTACCAGTTTTTAGAGACGTCCCTTTGTTTAAAAAGTAATAACTTACTACCGAAGTAATGTTATGGATGATTTTTAAACATATATTTTGAATGCATTCTCAATCTTCCTGTCACGTTTTCTTGGTTCCTAATCGTGGTACGTTGATCCGATTTATACTCGTCAATGTTTTTTTACCAGAACAAAAATAATCTAGTCTGCATTTTAATAGCTGAATGAAGCTCAAGAGATGAAGAAGGAATATTTCTATTTTGGAATGTATGCATTTCTAAATTCTTGTGGCAAGTTTAAACAGGTATTTTCAAGGCATGCCTGTCAAACAAGTTTGAGTTTGATTTCAACAATTGGTTTAGTTGAATAATCATTTTCGAAAGTGGCTTTAACGTTAGGTTTCAACCAACATTCTTAACATTGTTGAAATGGTTGAATTTCCAAACAGAATACATATCGGACAAGGTACATTTCTAAAACAAAAGTGTCAACTTAAATACACCTACCTGTCATCGTACAAAATACTATGGTGGTATAACTGACTTTACTTTTCTGCATTGTTTTTGTAACACATGTTAGTAATACAAACATTACCAAGGTAATCAAACCCATGCAACATGAAATACATTGAAACACTTGTGTTGAAATCAACCAAACTGTAAAAAAATGAATTGAAATGAAATGTTAAGGAAGTACCACAAATGAAATTACAAATTTAACTGAATAGATTTTATAATGTATATGATGTACATGTTAATCAGTGGTTGTGATGTTATTCAGTGGTTGTGGTTTGTTGTTTGTTGTTTTTCGTGTTTTATATAGATAAACAGTTGGTTTTAGTTTGCGTTGAGTTACACTGGTGATTTGATGGCTCTTTATACATTGCTGTCCGGTGTGAGCTAAGACTGCCTTACTTTGACCAATAATTGTTAACTTTTTATACATTGTGACTTGGATTGAGAGTTGTCTTGCATCTCCTTATTCGTATGTTATATTATTGAGATTCTTTATTCAACTTCAAACATAGTCATTACTGTTTTGATTTAATATGCAGAATTTAATTTCGATCTACCAATATTTGTGTTACAGTTGCTGTCATTATCTAAATATCTTATTTTTCAAACTGACCCTTTAACAAATCGAAATATACGATTCCACATACAATACAAATGCACGTTTGAAGCTTGACTACACCAGCTTTTCAATTCTGATACACTCAGGTGTGTGCCAGAAGTGATTAAAAGTTCGAAATGAGGTAAGAAGATAGTATTCAAAGTGACTGTTTTCAAACTTATAGAATGTTGCATGATTGAAGTTAGTAAAGTAGTTTTTCTACATAACTCCTTCACATATAAATGTTAATAGGAAGAAATCACTAAATAAAGGCAATAGTAGGTTACCGCTGGTCGAAAGTCATAAATACTATTATAAGAGGAAAACAACGAAACAACCGAAACACTGAAATGCAACAAAAAAACTAACGACAATCAATACAACACACACAGAAACGAACTATAAGATAACAATTGCCCAAAGCGGCTATCAGGTGAATTCTGGAAAATAACGAAAAGGGCCACAACTGTAGCCTGAATGCCTGTTCATGGTTCAAAGTAACAAAAGTAAAGGACGACAATGGCCGCATTCATTTCCAGTAATGCCTTCATGTGTAGACATGTGGAAGGACATATTTGCTATACTATACATTTTTATAATGAGAAGCGTTTAAACTAATGAAATGATTTAAGTTTTTCGACCACAATAAGTTTTCTAGAATAACCTTGTTGATTTAACAGCAACGATAAAAATGGGGAATTCTGGATTATTCATTCATCATCATCTAATCCTTATTTTAAATATAAAATGAAAATTAAAATTAAAATTAAAATACTTGTTAAAATACTTGTCTTTCAAGTAAATAAAGAATGCTTTGTTCCTTTGAATTGAAAAATAAAAGGATGACTCTGTGGCTGAATTGGTCCAGAGTCGTTTATCGATATTGATCACTTTTTTTGTCGAGTTTCGAAAAACTCCAAACTTAATTCAATAATATCGGAAAGTATTTAGAGGGACTGACGAGGTGTTCTATTTTTGCGTTTACACTATGCAAAGCAAGTTTCCCTACCACAGTTGTTTAAGGCACGAATACTTATTTTACTTCTTAACTGATAGGAAATTCCTGTAACTTGGTTTTCTAAGTGATGCTTCATTTATCCACCCATAATTATGATAATCACATCTGTAGCAACCTGATTGGTCCATTATATTGCAGCTATAAACTGATTATAGTTTGGTTAAACATAGTGTGCACAGACGAGGAGACATGATCTTGGTACTTATTTGGCACACAAAAATGGGAAAAAAATAATAAGTCAATCACATAATTTAATTTAAAAATGTATTAAATTATGCATTGAACAGCTTACAATCTGATACGTGTAACCAAGAACGCAAATAAAATTGGCGAATCAATTTTAAAGGCATTGATGTACATTTTTCACCTTCAAGTGGCGGCCAGTTGCATATAATAATTTGAACAAATATGACCAAAAACATTTACGTACGTACCATATATATATATATATATATATAAATGCAACAATAGTATACCGCTATTCAAAAGACATAAATCGATAGAGAGACAACAAATCCGGAAAAAAACAACGAAAACAACGAAACAAAAATTTCCCACCAACAGCATCAGTTTTGACAAAAAACAGATATTTTTAATCATATTTTCTGTATCCTTAGGAATTGACAAATTCAAACCTTCGTGTTTCAAATAATTCAGCATTCTGTAAACAGACAGAAAAGTAACATAACAATGTCAACATAAATGTGTAATTATGTTTTAGACTTGCTGAAATGAATAACTGGTGCCCAAAAAAGAAATGTGTTTTAAAGAACAGATGCATTTCTAAAATGAATAATTGGTAAAACTGGGTAGATGCAATTACGTACAAACCTGGTGTTTCTCCTGTTTTATCATAAATACTTTCACAGCACGAAAATTCTCTTTCGTCATAACAATACGTCCAAAGACCTTGACGCGAAGAATCTGAATTTGACCATGCCGCTGTTCCAACTCCAAATGCTTGAAGAACAACTGCCACAGGTATAAGAAAAAAAGCTATCCGCACGGCTACTGAACATTCGACAAAGTTGTCTATTCCTTGGCACAGGGCGCTTGCAATTGTCATTCTTTAAGTCAAATACGTTCATGTTAATTTTCAAATCATTACTTAGAAAATATTAGGAGTGCGCAATTACTGCATAATATGTTTAAATCTTCCTGGTTGAAGGTTTGTTTACGTTAGCAACATGTACTATTGAAATTCAATCAGTCATTATCTTATCTAAATTAACAACAAAAAAAATTGATTAAATTCAAAAATAGAATTGTGTTGGTAAATTGGAATGGAACGTGAGACATTTTTCAGGGCAAATGACAATGTATAGTATTTAAAAAAATATTAAAAATGAGTGTTTATATTTAAAATATCGCGAGCTCTATCGGATTTGCATTTGTCAATTGAGAGATCTCATTTGTGAAAGAACTTGCTGATTGCGTAGAATAAAACAATACAGAATCGTTATTAGATGTTTTGGATGTTACAGTACCGGAGCCAGTCATTTTTCAAAGGGGGTTCCCAATACTGGATAAAGAAGGTGGGTTCCATCTATATGTCTCAATTCAAATGTATTGATCGTTTAAAAAGGAGGTAGTATTATACCGCCTTTTTTTAACGATCAATGCATTTGAATGGGGACACTATTCCAACTCCCGAACCCCCTGAATTCGCTACTGTATGACGTACTGGAATGAAAGAGAACGTACTAGGTGAAATCAGTTGCAATTGGAATTTTACTGATACTTCTGTATGATTCTGAAGCATGAAAAGTATGACACAGGAATACACATGCAGTATACGGAAATGTGAATAAACTATATGAATGCAGCTTTTCTTTATAAATACATTTAGTTATATGCAAAGCTTAAAAAATTAATTTTTTTTCTCGAATTGAGTATATACTTCACATGCATATGTCTTAATTTTATACAAGTTTATGTTAAGATAGTACCAGTATGTTCACGTTTTTATGAGGTACTTAAGTATTTGCAGTTTATCAAAGTTTAACATCTATTAACATTTTTTTTTGTGCTTTTGTTTACATTTTGTGTAGTGTATATTTTTTGAACTGTTTGATATATTGATGATCAAATATGAAGTAACCGTTTTTCATTCATATACCCTTTGCCGAGATATATCAAACCAAAAAATTACAATGATTCACATGAAAGCATATGACAAGTCGTGTGAAGATGGGTAGATGTCTAAGTATTGACAAAAAGACACGAAAAGAATTTTTTTGTAGCTACAATACAACATAGATTTACAAAGCACGTTTGATTCTCATTAAAACATAATATCAATTAGTTTTTGTCTCTTTTGTTCAAGCTCTACAATTCGTCATTATTTTACAAGTAATTTTTATGTATTTGTCTTTGTTCATAAAACTTTAAAAGAGGTATATTCCAATAAACACTGGACACTTTGTTTGTCACATAACTTTAAAAATTAACGTTCAACATATTTTTTGGTTTTCCAACAATATAGTGCAACAAATGCACATTCTAAAAATATGGATTGATATTGCTAAGAGCTGTGTAATGGAAATAAGAAGCGAGAAGGTCCTGAACCCTATTCAGAAAAAAGCGATATCTGGACATTACAAAAGTTCAAGTCTTGAGGCAGGACTTTCGAGTCATTCATATTTTGCAGATTTTTTAAAACTCTTATTATGCACATTTTTTAAACCTCTTATTATGCACATTTGGAATATCTAGTTATTTTGAAATAAAAAATAGCCATAACATTTTTTTCTTATCGATTCTTCCATTTTTGCATATTAATCCTTCCAAATTACTACTTCTTACACAAAACTAACTACATTAAAATTCATCCACCAAGGCCGGATTATTTTTGCGATGAATCTTGTATATAAACATAGCCCGAATCCGAAACATTATAATTTACGGAAATGCCTGAAAATATGTGGAATTTATATATGTTTTAGGTTTAAAATTCTTTTATGCTTATTTAAAGCACAGACCAGAAAACAGGAACCATGCAGGCTTATAATTAGATACATCGGTGCGGTTAGTCTACATAAGACTCATCAGTGAAAACAGCCATTGTCTTTTTGCAGAATGATTATATAATTCCAAATCAAGATCTCTATGTCGACATTATATAAGTGACTCGACTAGAAAGTCCAAATCACTAAACATCCCGTAGTGATAGTAGTAGAATGTCCACCAATGCGGCTGTAGGTTTCATCTCATCAACGCCTACAAGAAGAACCTTTAAACTATTTAATTCTACACATATTTCATAACAAAAATAAATTATCGTTTTCAAGTAAACTGCCAAATTCAATTTCTTTTTTTTATATATCATTTTTTAATAAGTCATTGAATAGTTATCAAAGTTACCAGGACCATAATTTAGTACGCCAGACGCGTGTTTCGTCTACATAACACTCATCAGTGACGCTCATATAAAAATATTTATAAACCCAAATTCCAAAAAGTTATGCCAAATACGGTTAGGTAATCGATGCCTGGGATAATCAACACCGAAGTGTTGACTACTGGGCTGATGATACCCTCGGGGACGAAACGTCCACCAGCAGTGGCATAGACCCAGTGGTGTAAATAGTTATCAAAGGTACCAGGATTGTAATTAAGTACGCCAGACGCGCGTTTCGTCTACATAAGACTCATCAGTGACGCTCATATAAAAATATTTATAAAGCCAAACAAGTACAAAGTTGGAGGGCATTGAGGATCCAAAATTCCAAAAAGTATTTGTGAGGTTGTGTTTATCGTTTAGGTTTAGCGGAGAGAGAAAAAAAGAACAAAAACAAAACAAAACTATGTGTAGTGCTTAGAGTAAATGTTTATTTAGATAAGCCCTCTTTATTATCACTGAAAATAATAAAAATAATAGTGCAAACCGCACTTTTGGCACTTTACTATTTAAAATTATTTACAAAAGTTTCGTTTCCAATTGATACCAATACAAAAAACTGTGAGTCAGTAATGGTGCCATTTAAAAAAAAAAGGAACATTTTCTTATTGCACACATTTACGAATTTTATGTACTTGGCGGGCTGCTACCATAACACAAATCTCTCTTTCTTTTTGTTTCAATTTATAGTTCAGTAGCTTCAGGTTAAAATAAACAATTAATTTCCCCATAGGCGACAATGGTAGCCTTTTTCGAGATACAGACTTTAGAAAGTTGATTTTCTTAACGAAACCTTGCTAGAATCAAAGAAAAGTTATTAGGACAGTATTTTTTGGTCCAAAAAATATAGGTTCGCGTTGCTTTTCTTAGCGTATTTTGTACTTATCTCCCATGCCTATCAATTTTACCCTTAAAAATACGTGTTTTGTCGTAGCGTTGAAAAGTCATCTCAGTGCCTTTAGGGCTACGGAATAATTTTTATTTTGCCTTTTGTATAAAGCAGAGTGCACGAAGTCTCTAAAAATAAAAAATAACGGGCGCACATATCGACCAATCAGGATTCGCCATACTCTTAATTCTGAATACCATGTTATGCTCATAAAATGGCTGCGCCCATAAAATCTAATGGTGTATTGTAACCTATACGGTATTTAATACTTTCTTGTATCGTGCAATTCATATTGCGTTAGATGCACAAATATATATGCCACAAATAAATCATCTTCAAACCGTTCTGGCTTTACTCTTTGAATTTTCACAATTTTTTATCGGAGGTGACCCCAGTCGAAAAATGTGAAGAAAAAAAATCTGTTTTTTGGAGTAAATGCGGTTCTGTTAAAAAAGGACTGAAGATTATGCCCACTTTCTCCGATGATTCTTTATATATCATTAAGTACTGATTATATTGATAACAAAACCAATCCAATATATTACTACTACGGTGAATTTTGAATAACAGTTTTAAATGAAACCATTTTCGTATAAAAGTACATTTTTGAAACAGACTATAGCATTTCAAAATATAGAATATGTGTTAATATTTGTGTTTTGACATCGATAACTGTTTGTTAACTACAAAATGGCGTGCTTTTTTTATTCTTTTAGTTTGTTATTCGTGTGAACATTTCAATGTTCGAAGGAGATCATTTCCGTACATTTTCGCTGAATTTGGTAATCTCGATAACAGCACTTGGGTTGAGATTGTTATGTTTAAAAATCGATTTATATTCACAAACTCTAGACGTGTACTTGCTCTTTTCGAACAAATCAGCAGAACTTCAGAAAATGACATATTCGTTCCACAGTAAGTCAAAAGTCGAGCCCACCCTTGTTTCTAAGGTAAAACGCAATACCAATATGAAACAGACTATAGCTTAAAAACTAGATAATCAATATTTCATTTGTCACCAAAAAATACGGTTTCCCATCAAATGTCAAGTAAAAATGACTGTTTTTGACACTTTTTGAGCACTATGATAAAGAAATGTCGATGCTGTATAGGTTAAAATAAACAATTAATTTCCCCATAGGCGACAATGGTAGCCTTTTTCGAGATACAGACTTTAGAAAGTTGATTTTCTTAACGAAACCTTGCTAGAATCAAAGAAAAATTATTAGGACAGTATTTTTTGGTCCAAAAAATATAGGTTCGCGTTGCTTTTCTTAGCGTATTTTGTACTTATCTCCCATGCCTATCAATTTTACCCTTAAAAATACGTGTCTTGTCGTAGCGTTGAAAAGTCATCTCAGTGCCTTTAGGGCTACGGAATAATTTTTATTTTGCCTTTTGTATAAAGCAGAGTGCACGAAGTCTCTAAAAATAAAAAATAACGGGCGCACATATCGACCAATCAGGATTCGCCATACTCTTAATTCTGAATACCATGTTATGCTCATAAAATGGCTGCGCCCATAAAATCTAATGGTGTATTGTAACCTTCAAGAACATTGGTTTCAACATAAAACTGAGAATGGAAATGGGTATATGTCAAATAGTAAAGAAGAAAACAGCGCAAGGCTACCAATGAGGTCTTCAACACAGCGAAAAATTCTCGCACCCGAAAGCTGGCGTCAGCTGGCCCCTTTAATAACAAAGAAGTGTACTTGTGCAGTGTAAATGAACGTCACACTAAACGTCATTTTCAAAAAGGCGAATGTCACACAAAACCACAAAAAAGCACCACACAATAAAGAACTGAAGATCTAATATTGAAATATTGAAAATACAGCTATCATAAAAGAGAAAAGAATATGTACATCTCCCATTTGTAGGAATCGTTAAATGGAAAACTTGTGATTAATTGATAGCGTTAGATTTGATTGACACCCCTTATAGAATTTATCTTGGAGAGAATACGGTATATTTGTTATACATACATTTTTTATGGAACAATAATTCATATGCACACTGTCAGATTGTGATCTTGTTTGTTTCAAATGACATATCCAATCAGAATATTTTTTTAAATGTTTTAAGTCATTTAATTACAAATAACACAATAAGGAGAAATTTGATGAGTTACATCATTTTATTTTCTGTAGAACCTATCTACAATGTAGTCATTCGTTTCTGTTTGTGTCTTTCCCTCTTTTATAGTTTTCAAGAGTAAAGCCAATAATAATGTTCGTCCAGTGAACCCACCTTTCACTATCATATAGCCATGGTTACAAAACCTTGAAATTTTAGTAAAAAAACTAACTTTACTTATGTACTAAAAAGTTCACATTTGAATCAAATTAGGTGTTTCTCGTTTCTCGTCTTTTATAAAGTTTATAATGTTGGTTTTCCTGTTTTACAGTGATTAGGGCCATTTATAGCTTGTTTTTCCGTGTGTGCTAATGGTCCTTGTCTATGGCCTTACTCTATCCTACAATTGTTTACTTTTACACATTGGGAATTAGAAGGAGAGTTGTCTCATTAGCACTCATGCACTCATTCAACAACTTCTCATTTAAAGCTGCATACAATAGAAAGACTAACGGACCGTGGCGGACAACAGACAAAAACAATATTGCGTCATTAATATTGTCGTAGGTGGAAGGTAAAATGTTAATTTACTGGAAATATCTTTTGTTAAGAATCGAATATAATAACAATTATTTGACCTATTTGTAGACCTTTTTTGCTGTTTAACTTTATCGCGAGAGTCACGTTTCTTAGTTTGAATGTCTGCTAGATATAAATTTTACTTACACAATATCTAATGTAACTTTATGTAAACTTACAGATAAAGTGACTTTATCAAAATTTCTTTCTTCTTCTTGTGCTCGTAGGACTGTTTCACATATTACATATGCCTAAAACATTAGATGTAAGCATGTGCTATTTTAATTGTGACTCTTTAATACAAAATAAAAACATTATACGTTCAACTACACAAAAGACTAAAGTAAAATGTTTTAATGCAACTGTGCTTTTTGCCGAGTAAACATGTTTGCTATATAGCTTCTGTCTTATCCAAATCACTGTCTTTGATATAAACTACAAATGGAGTTTGTTTTCAATTGCTTTGAAAAGATAAACTGTTTTTAGATGTTTGCTTTATTGAAATAGATATGCATGATCTTGACTAGAAAAAAATGTGCTTCTGAATATGAAAAATCCTTGTAACTTTCTTTATCAAAGTTGATCGTAGACATTTTTTTTGGTAAATTTTATATTTAAAGACAATGTTTGGGTTTTTATTTTGCTTGTTTCTTATCCCATTGAACGCTTGTTAAATACTAGGAATATAATTTTAATTTTATAAAAATTCTGATTTGAAATATTTTGTCAAATAAAAGGTCATTATTATCATCATAATCATCATCATTTTTAAAATGAATATTTATATTAATTTGTAATATTTGGATAATAAATGATGGTTCTGAAAATTAGTAAGCTTTGGATCATTCTGTTATAGATAGACTATGCTGGTCTGTAATGTATGTAAATGTCTCTGTCTCTAAATTATGTTACCTGATTGTCCAGCTTCATGGAATTTAGTGTTACGTCATTTTCATCTATAATAAATAAAGATAATGCATTTCTCTTGTATTTTCAAATTGCACCTGTTACAATTTACTTCTTTCAATAAACAAAAAGTAATTTTATGTCTTGAATATTTATGAATATGAATAAGAAAAATTTAAAGACACCAATGACGCAATCATATAGATTCTCAAAAAAGAAACGCACAATACTCTGACAAAAAACACAACGAAACTGGACATAATAAACTACAGGCTAAGGAACATGAATCAGATGGGATCCACTCATTGTTAAAGAATTGCTGTAATTGTTAAGATAAACATAAACTGTAAATAAAAGCATTGTTCTTTTAATTGTTGATTAATTAGATTGTTCGTATCTAACCAAAATCTTTAGTAAATCGTGCTTCTGGTTTGGTAATTGTATGTTTGTTTTTTTTGGTGAAAATCAAGAGATATTACAGACGGGAAAACAAACCCAATGTGATATATAAGTTTTGCCAAAGAAAAACGTTAGGTCTTAGGTAACCATGTGTGACACCCCCAAAAACTCTCATTCATACAATTATATTGAGAAAGGAATTCATTTAGCACGAAGTGAAGTCTTTGGATTATTCGTTCGACTCCATTCTTAATAGACTGTAGTCAGTTTTCCGGCCGAAGGTCGGCGGTTATTACCGGGTACTCCGACTCCCTCCACAAATGAAACCTGTCAGCTTCTAAATTGTAAGTTATGCTAAAAATTGCATAAAACACCAGTCAATTATTCTATCGATCAATAAATCAAAGCATTTTTTATAATATATCTGTTTTCAACCCCTTGAAATAACACTAGATTTGTAATCACATAAGCAACACGACGGGTGCCGCATGTGGAGCAGGATCTGCTTACCCTTCCGGAGCACCTGAGATCACCCCTAGTTTTTGGTTGGGTTCGTGTTGTTTATTCTTTAGTTTTCTATGTTGTGTCATGTGTACTACTGTTTTTCTGTTTGTCTTTTTCATTTTTAGCCATGGCGTTGTCAGTTTGTTTTAGATTTACGAGTTTGACTGTCCCTTTGGTATTTTTCGTCCCTCTTTTATAACGTTTCTACCTTACCTGTAATGTATTTTCTTTTCCTCTTTGCTTTAGTTTCATTTACGGTGCTGAACATTTTCTGAAAATTTTCCATCTTCCACCAAAAATGTTCATTGAGTTCTTTATCAAATTTTGTACCACCATTTGTGAGGTTAAAATGTTTTACTGTCTTAAATCCGTCATTTAGCATCGAGATGAACATGTTTATGATAAGGACTGACGAACAAAACAGGAAAAATGTAAACATACTTTCTAGGACCACATCAGTCGTGTGGAAAGCTTCTTTAAATCGGACCATAGACAGAAATGCCTGTAGTAATGTCAAATAGGAAGCTAAAACGCTTCTGAATTTGTATAATGTCCAATCACCGTAAAGGTACATAAAAGCAGCAAATGATGTCATTAGAATGCAAACCATTAAACCAAATGATAGTATTTCATTCTTGTGTGAACTGATTGATTTCTGCATAACAAACAGGTGGAAATTTAGACTGAGGGGTTGTAAAAGTCTCACTATTGCTATAAACAATTCCGTTGACATGAAAATTCTGTACATTGTGTCATACAAGTTGACATCCTCAAAGGAAACAAATACTTCTACAAAAGAAAAAAAATGATATACAATCTATATAGTTTTTTTAATAATATGATATCAGACTGATGTTTGTCCAGCAATGAAATACATGTTACCCAAACATTTTTAAAGGTAGCAATATAAAGAGAAAAAAATAAAATGCTGAAATACTTTCATGTTTGTTACTCCAATCAGCTTTTTGTTAAATATCTCCCACCAAAAATAACTGTTGAAAAATATTCTTGCTATAAAAAACTAATTTGATGACTGAATGAAGTTTTGTCATTTCAAAAATGTTCTAAGGAATAGTTATATAAGCGGTATCAATATAACGTTTCTGTGTGTGTTACATTTAAATGTTGTGTCGTTGTTCTCCTCTTATATTTAATGCGTTACCCGCAGTTTTAGTTTGTTACCCTGATTTTGTTTTTGTCTATGAATTTATGAGTTTTGAACAGCGGTATACTACTGTTGCCTTTATTTACTAAGAAAATTACAACAACGGGAACAATTTAATTGCATGGAAAGTTTTCCTTAGAAACAAATGTAAAAAAAATTAAGACTATGCCCTATCTTTTAAGTTATAAGAGAATCAAATCTATTCAAACTTATTTTTCATTATCAGAAAACAATCATCTATTGATACATAAAGCTTCATTTCAGTTTCTTTTTTGGTGGGAGAGTCTTTTCCCCTTAGATGTATCCTGTCAATTTCCTGATTGTATGTTTCACAGTTTTTAAAATTTGAACTCATGTAAAACATAGGTAAAAGTGTTAAATGTTGTTGTTCGATTGTAGTTCACTTAGTATCTCAGATATGCATAATGATCAATAATTAAATTTTAATGTAGTTTACAAGCTTAAAGAAAAACTTCTAAAAAAGTAGGATATGGCCTCCGAATTTCAAACGAAATCATTTGGTCAGTTTATCTGAGTTGCATTTGTTTTACTAGTTTAATGGCTGTATTTGTTGAGCTGTGGAGATACAAACTGAAACTTGAACTACAAATTACCTTTAGTGTTGTAAATTGCCTCGATAGATGATATCGTGTCGTCTATTCTTATTATATAGCACACTATTGCAGTTATACACAAACCAACACTCATGAGTTCAACAAAGTGTCCAGTCATGAGTCTTGAACGATTATTGTCTTTAAATATTGAAAATATCAGAAAAAGAAAACGGAAAAATGTCATTAAAATGAATAAAATCTGCAAGCCTAAAACAAGAAAGTCGGATGTGCTTATGTATGGATACAACTGAGTTGTCTTAACTTCCAACGAAGCTTCTACATTTCCCCATGGAGGTAGCTCGAACAAAATTCGAAAGCTTGTGAAAAGTTTGGTGTTGATGTTTAAAACCACTCCTTCAGCAACGACCAAACGGGTTTTTTCATTTATCCAATTGTTTGTTTTTAATTTCAGTATATCATTCCGTATTTCTGATTTGGTAGGATCTAGGACTTTTAAATAACCACCACCATCATATGTTGAAAATCGGCCAACAATACAGGATGATCCAGTAGCAAAATCATCATAAAATTTAAATCCATCCGAAAAACATGCTTCTGTAAATGGCTCCCATTCTGAAATAAACAGTTGCAGTTTAAGAAAATAGCAGTTTGAATTGTATCTGATACATTGAAAATCGTTAAGCTCTATCCCTAAAAGATTATTTCTCATGACGCTGTTGTCAGAAAAACTACACGTACTACTGGTAATGTTCATTTTTTTCAGCACTTTTGACGCGAAATTAGAGCATTATGTAGAAGAAACACTAGTATAAAGTGAAATAACTGAAATACCGAAATACAAGGTAAATTCAAAAATGAAAGTCCTTTAGAGTATGATGTACCAAGGTATAATACTTTCGGTACCTTGTTGTTAAGGACTATCGATTTTTCCAAAACAAAGAATACATGCATTATAGAAACAAATTACTGTCAATACAATATTTACCTGGACAAAAATCACTAGTGTCCTGTTCGTCTTTATCATAGCCCATATTGCAAAAGTTTACTGTTTTCGCCATTATCTTTGGAACGGTACATAGTCCTTAAACCAAATACAATTAAACGAATTAATAAAAACAATATGCTTTCATCACTTAAGTTATGATGACTCAATCTTTATACAAGCTAGTACTGTTATATTTTGCAAATTCAAAACATATAAAAAGTGCTATAAAAAAATTCATGGAATTTCTTCTAGGAGAAAATGTATCAACAATCAAGTCTGCACTGCTAAAGAAACCTTTCAAAACTTATTCTTAATTCATGTTCATTATTACATTACTGATTGTTTCATTTAGTTGTTATTTTTTCACTTAACAATCGTTGATCGTTGTCTTGGCTTAATATTTCGAATCTTGTCAGCCGATGACATATAATAAGGGGCGAAAGTTACCATTTGGACATTCAAACTCATAGCTGGAAACTTAAATGACACCGCCATGGCTTAAAAAGAAAAAAAGACAAACCACTAATAGTACTCAAAACGCAACATAGAAAACTAAAGATTAAACACCACGAGCCCAACCAAAAACTGGGAGTAATCTCAAGTGCTCAGAAATGATCGTAAGGAAAAAACAAATTTAAATAACTTATTCTACGTTTTCCGTTGTATTCATTCAAATGTTAAGAACATAGATTATTTAAATAGATAAAAATAAGAAAAAAATGTAATATATAACAATTAAATTATCATTGCAATGGTCCTGAACATGTTTTAACTAACTGATTAAAATAAACATCATTTTATTACTACGATTATACATATACAGGCCCATCGAATCACTTTGTGTGGTCATAAAGATACAGGTTTAATATTTTTGGAATAAAGTTACAAAGAATTGAAAATAGCCTACCCTTTACTCTGATTTGACGAAGTTGAATAAGACCTATCTTATAACTACAGTCATCGTCCATAAATCCCCTGTCATACACCAATCTTACGTCAACACTGGACAATCTTTTTGGGAATATCTTGGTAATGAATTGGTTATTCAAATAATTCCATATATCAAGTGTGTTGTTGACCTGTTAACAATAGTGTTAATCAGTTATTTTTTCCTGGTTTATTACCACGAGATATTTTTTCATATATACATATGGAAAAAAGTATTGCAACACCAAATTGAAATTCAAATAAAAAAAAACACTCTTTATTTTTTTGTGATATAATTTATTGAAATAGAACTAGTTTAACATTATATAAATCTCACCTGAGTTGAATCAATAAATATCGACTCGATAAGTTCTTTTCTGCAAATGCAGCTACTGTATCCGTAAACAGTAAAAGATATGTTTTTATCCTCATTGTTTTCAACACCTTTAATTACCAAGTTTATAAAGTTATGTTATTGACACCTTGTAATTGGTCTTCCACAAATCTTAACTGCAGCAAGATGGCAGATAATCAGCATGAGAAAAGCAGGTATGTCGCTGTGGTTATTGCACGTATTGTTGGTCATCATCATTCCACTATACGTCATTTTGAGAATAAAAATCAGGCAACAAACGATGTTAATGACCTTCCGAGATCAAGATGACCCCCTTTAACATCTGCTAGGGAAAATCAAGCATAATGAAGGTTGGTTGCAAACAATACAATCCTAAAAAGAGAGTGGTTGCCATACAGGAGCCTTTAAACAAGAACTGTTCGAGATCGACTCATCGCTACTGGTTATCGTGCAATAAGACCATTTCAGTGACCTTTGCCTTCTGACAGACACACTGTGGCCCGTTTCAATATAGTGCAGAACTCGTCAAAGTAGGAAAAAAGGAGTTATGTGTATTGTTCCTGGCTCGATCACAGCCCGGATTTGAACCATATCGAGCATATATGGGACACTATTGAGCGTAAAGTGCGAGTAAGACAACCCGAGTTCAAACACGTCATGAAATAAACAATGCCCTTCATCATGAATGCTTACTACTTCCTAAGCAACAAATTAGTCGACTCATGGCATGACGTTAAGAAACGGTTATCCGTTTAAATGGAGGCTGCGCACAAAGTACTTATTCTTTGGCGTATAACGATCAACAATTATGTGAACAATCATCTTGAAATGTCTGACAATGTAAAGTTCGACTGCAGCAAAAGTTGTAAAATGCATTTTTTTGTACAAAAAACATTTCATTTTGTTATCAAAATTGTGGTTAAATGAAAACTTTTTTTATACTTTTTTTTCTTCGTTTTTATGCCAATGTTATCATCAACTATGTTTCAAAATTATTTTACAATTATTTTATCATATTCCATCAAAAATAAGAGGCTGATTTTTCAAGTTTTAAAAACTCAAGGTGTTGCAATACTTTTTCCATGTGTCGTGTATACATAATTTGGATATAAACGATAACAAAGGCAAATGACTAATTGAAAAAAGTAAAAACACAAAATACCGAACTCCGAGGAAAATTCAAAAGGAATCCGTAATCAAATAGCATAATCAAAATCTCAAGCACATCAAATGAACGAATAAAAACTGTCATATTTCTGACCTGGTACAGGCAGTTTCTGCTGTAGCAAATGGTGGGTTGAACCTGATTTTAAAGCTAGCTAAAGCTCTCACTTTTATGACTTTAATCTAAATAAAGTTTTTCGAATTTAAACATACTTTCCAAATACACATTTTTTTTACATCAACGAACATGCTGATTAATGGTGTAGAATAGCTTGATTGATATATATATATGTCGCCATAAGCAAATATGTTCTGATATAATTTTCAATTTGAAAGGAAAATAAAGTCCTTAATTATTCCGTTCTAGATATTCTGTAGCGCTTAACCAAGAACGAGGCAGCCTTTTCCCCGTCATTAAAAAAATAATATAAATATCTCGAATACAAAGGAACCGATGCTATGTGATATTTAATATTTTTGTATAATTTGTAATACATTGTCTATAGTAAAGAATTTTTATAAATGATTCTAACCTTGAGATAGAAATATTTAGATAAAAACACAACTTTTAAACTTGTTTTTCCCTTCAATGTAGACAGCATCTAAAGACTTCAATTGTTTATTTTCAAGATATCCTGGGATTGTATTTGTGTTTATCATACACAATAAATAAATGATAATATGAGGTCAATATTTGATAACAATATCTATAGTGGGCTTTATGAAAAACACAGGTATTCTCTTTTTATAAAGTACTCTGAAACGTTTTCCTAAGCATATGAATAAGAAATAAACAGCTGCGCCATGAGTGCATGACACGCCCGACGTCTTTTATGCAATAATCATAAATAGTTTCTGAGAAAGTTATAAGCAATAACCATATATTGTTTTTGAGACACGGAGGGCTCTTAAAAACCCCCACCCTGATTTCTTTTACAAAAAACTGAATATCACTAAAATAAAATTTTGAATAAAAACCAAAACATATACAGAACTTAAGATTAATATAACAAAGAAGTGTGTAAAATTTTAAGCAATAATCAGAAATTATTTTTTGAGATACAGCTCGACATGTAAAACGCCCTCCCCTTTTTTACAAAATACTCAAAAACTCAAAAAAATAATACTTGAATCATCACCAAAACGTATACAGATATTAAGATTAATATAACTAAGAAGTGTTTAAAGTGTAATGCCATAATCAAGAATAGTTTTTGAGATACGGTGCGACATGTGAAAAAAACACACCCCTGTTTTAGTTGCAAAGTGCCGTAACTCAAATAGATTTAATCACATTTTTACTAAAAGGTATACAGATCATTTGACCATCATAAGAAACAACTATATTAAATTTCATGAAATTTGGATAAGTCGTTCTCAAGTTACGGTACGACATGTTTACGCCGGACAGACAGACGGACAGACGGACGGACACCGGTCATTTGTATATCATATTACGTCATACTATATAAAACATAATACGTCATACTGTATAAAAATAAGCAAAGTAAGGTGATATATATCATATGCATACCTTGGATATCGGCGTCAACTGGTTTTTAATATTCTCATTTTGTAAATATGATTTTTCTATATCACTATGTGTGCATATGATCAAAACAAGAACAACGTAACACAACTGGAGAGCAATTCTAGAGAATACGTCCAGTAGACGTCGATTTAAGAGACCTCTATTGATAGGCGTCTTTCCATTTCTGTTGCTGTGATTTCCTGGCCATTCTGACAAACGAAGATCTGAAAATGAAAGAAGAAACGTATATAAAATAAGTAAATATTGTCTTCCTGTTGTTAGGTACAAAGCAATACTTCATTTCAAGAACTAAACAATTAGCAGCACGAGAATTGCCATGAAACAAAGAATCACGAGTTGAAGTGATCCATGTCATGCAGTGAACGAACGGTTTTTGGATACATCTGCGATCGAGAACAAACAGTTAAAACGCTTGGAAAGCCAATACGTTGGGAACAATACATATGTACTAGTATTTTAATCAGACCATATTCGCTTGAACACGATATTTTTTGGTAATTTGAAAGTTTAAGGTATAATATCTTTCTTCAGATGTCAGATGTGCGAAAAACATCATCTTTTCTGTCTAATAAAACATTATTTTGAGTGCACTTTCGTATGATGGGTAGGGCACACTTGTCCCCACATTTTTTCACACAATCTCATAGTAGCTGGTAAATAATTTCAACATGTGCTAAACTGTAAAGTCTTATGGATGTAGATGGAAACTACAGAAGAACTTCAAATGTATACCCACTTCCATATTTTCCCTAAAAAAGACGAATTCTAGAAAATTGCGGAACAAATTCCTCAAATAATTCATTAAGAACAAGTAAAATTCTCAAACAAAATCATTATAAAATGAGCATCAACATATAATCAATCGTCCTTTGAAGTTTTCAGGATTTTGGTAGAAAACTGTAGGAGGATTTGAATACACAAAATGTGTACCCTTTTTAATCCATTTTGATGAAAAATGATTCAACGCTCAAGTTTAGAAAAAAAGAGATAAAAAAACGCCATCAAAGAATTTCAAAGTTTAAACACAAAACAATGTTTTTAAGTCGGAAATTATATTTTTCTTAATTTAGATTTTTGACTCCTGAAAAACTAAAATGTTTAACCAAAAAACAAAATATGTCTGCAAAATTTTGAAAAAAACAATGGTATACTTTCACCTGAAACCTACGAAAACCCCTATTATTTTCCGTTTCAATGTCAACTTCTCGTTTAATAACCAATTTCTAATTGACATATATCAGACTTTATTTTTCAATTTTGTTCTTGAAATCTGAATGGTCGCCAAATAAAGGAAGATCAATTTGTCATTGTGCAAAAGATTTTGCTTAAATACTATCATATTTTAACAAATTTATAGCAAACACAAGACATAACCATATCATAATTTCCTTGCTAGAAGGTTGCTGCTCACAAAGAAACTATTATATCAAAAGCTTCAAATGAAGTTGAAATCATCTCTTTGTAAATTTTAATGACGCCACCACCAGTTATTTGATCGTTATGGAATATTCGTTTCACAGATGATAGAGGATATGTTCCTTGTCGTAACTACACTCCCGTCCCCTTTTCATAAATGTATCCTACCAAATAAGACTTGATAGCGGGTTTGAACTAGCATGAGAAACTCGATGAGTGCCACATGTGGAATAGGATCTGCGTATTCTTCCGGAGAACTTTGAACCTGAGTAAGATCCCTCCAAGCTTTTTGTGGTGTTATTATTACTTAGTATATGGGTTGTTTCTGTTGTGTTTTGTGTACTATTGCTAAAACGTTCTCGGATATTAGTTATGTTAATTCATACTTAACTTTTACATAAGTCCTATGCCTTACATTCTTGGTATTATGTATGAGAGCAGTGGTCAATGCCATTTCTTTGACGTGTTTCTCTGCATGGGAATTACAAATGCATACTAATAGGATTGAACCTACAACGACCTAAAATGCAAATTTTAAACATATCGTTGGATCGTGATTATATGATAAGGTTTTTTTCCAAAATGGTGCTTCAAAATAAACATCAATCATCATGTATTTACATATCAGTAGTCCTCTTCTGGTGGAATGTGTATCACCAAAAAGCAAGTATTTGGGACTAGCACGAAAATAAGGATGTTGTATGATGAAATTTGGTTTCGTAAAATGATGAAAGGAAAGCTGCTAAAGTTAAATAAATCATCACCTAGACTTTATAACTCAAGACCATCCTGTATTATGTATGCAGATGCCATTGAATATTTATTTATAGGTCATGGAACCTTTCGACGGAATTTTAGAGTAAAAAAAGAAGACACGTTACTCGACAAAACCCTGGCTGCTTTGGATTAGACACCAATGTAGCAAAACAGCAATTCGCATCAGGTTGGCCAAAATGGTAATTGGAAATTGGACGATATTGTAAATTTTGATAGAAATGATTGCTTCTCTAAAACCAGAGACGTTTTCGCACACTAGGTTAAGTTTAGGTTACAGATTTGGACATACGCCGTCGATTTGGTAGAGATTTTAAGTGACAAATGAAGCTGACACCCTGTGAAGTTTTCGTAAAGATAGGAATACTTTTGATTGTTTTTTTTTTCATTTTGATTCGATTTATGACATTTCGACATCAGTTAATGATTGTTGCCTAAATTCATCATTAACTTTATGTTTTGAATAAGATACTTGTATTATATATCCTTAACACTACAATTTTACTGTTGGTGTTTTCAATAAAATCTCGATATTGTGTTTGTTATAGTGTATAAGTATGCAATGTTAATGACACATTTAAGTTTACTTTAGAAGGGTTCAAGAAGACAATCTCTTCGACTGTTCCAAATAGAAACGACATAAGCCAATTAGTAGATATATCATTTCCCCATTCTAAACTATAGAAAAACGTCATCGTAAATCCTAACAGTATTACAAAGCAAGAAATGACGTAGCCAATGATTATTGTCCACCATGGTAAATATCCTTTGTTGAATTTTCGCAGCACTGCGTCTTCTTGTTCACCTTTGAATTTCCTTTTTCGGAATAAGTGACTTAACAAGTAACTTAAAGGAAACGTTAAAACGGCAGACATCAATCCAACATAAAACTGTTTGTAATTGAGCACTATTGGTCCAATTGATATTCCGAGAACTTTTGTTCCTTTATCAGTCTGAAACCACATCGCACTACACAGCATTGACATGCTTAACATTGAAAGAATACATATCAATCTCTGCACTCGCGAGAATCGACTAAATGATGGTCGACTGAACAGTGACAACAGCAGATGATCGTCAAAAAGTTTCGATTCTGAGATGACATGGATCAAACTATTGTTTTCATGTAGATCTTTCGTCGATGCATATAGTTTTCTGTAACATTTACCATCACCTTTACTCGTTGAAAGCCAATCTCCGCATAAGAATACATATCTAGAAATTACAAAAAGTCCTTTGTTTTAACTATTTATTGTATAAAAAAAAAGGAAACATCAAATTTTATTTGTCGTGAAATTCACGATTCGTCGACCTATGGTGCTATTAATACATTAGAGACAAAACTTATATGTAGATATCTCATGTATTTTTTATTGTTTTTGTTCAATGAATAAAACCATCAATTAAAGATATAAAATTTGAATACGTTTTTGTTAAAGATAAGAGGTTTTCTGTTTTTATTTTTTTTTATAATAGAAATCCACACAATAACTTTATCAAAACTGCAGTTTATATTGTCTAATGGGCCAATATAATTGTATTTATACAGAACATTCCAAATTAGTTTAATCATATAATTTTGGTAAAGACAAATTCTGGAATACATTTGTGATTTCAATTTTGAAATGATTTGAGTGATATAGACGGGCAGATATTCTGTACGATACTTTGATGCTTTGATATTAAAATATATTCATGTAAAGAACATTGCAAGTGTTTGTTTAAAGTCAGAAACTATTTGTTGTTATTGTTTCCTGTCTTTTTTATTCTTGCAACTTCGACGAGTTTACATTAACTCAAAAATCGCGTATTTCATGCCAATCCAGATCGTAGCGGTGACATGCTAAAATTATACTTACACGATGGGCGTATTTAATTCTATTTAAAAGAAAAAACTTCAGACTTACATTCTCTGTCCATCAAATACAAGAATTTTCTCAACATGCCAAGATGAATTCCGTCCACTCTGCCAAAGTTTAATTTCTTTTAAATCTCCCAGTGATGTATTTGTTTTCAGTAAAAAGTTGCTGTATGTCAACCTATTAAAATTCTGCAATTTCAGAAAATAACAAAGTTTTGAAAACTTATTTATTCGCTTTTAACGATATATGATTGTATTTGTACTATTTTTGACCTTCGATCGAAAGTTTGATCATTTAGGAAACGATGAATATGTTTCATTGAACCTTGGCTTTGTGTTAAAAATACTTACATAACGACTGTGCTAGTTTAACAAATTCTGCAAGAATTTGACGTTAAATCTTACAAGCAAATGCACTAATTATACCATTAATGACATCTTAGGAGATTTCAGTATCAGTATTTTCCTCGACTTCACCAAGTCAAGAATATAACAGGTATTTTTCATTCGTATCGTTGGATAATCTAGACTACTGTTTGGTTTTGTCAGGATTCATGGACTTTTTGTAATTTGTCTTGAATTGTGTTATTTTGATAATACTTTCTTAATGAAAAAGTAGAAATATATCTTTCAAATTTACCCATTGCCTGAGTAGCTGAATCTTTATCGTATATATTTGTATCTCATTTTATCCAAATCAATAATTACTATTATATAGCCTTGTAAGAATTGCCACGGTAATATATAAATAAATTTACTTCTCTATTTCCATCAAATAAAGCCCGAGTTCCGGTGGTTCCGTTTATGCCCTTTAATATGAAGAAAGGAATAGACGAGAGTTTTCTGTCGGACCAAATACCAGTGTGGATGCTGATGAAATACGAATATGTAGCATTCTTTGGATTGTCATACAATGGAAAATAGGTCCTCTGAAAAATAAAATAGTATAACAATAAGTAATGATAAAATTTGTTTAGCTCCTTTGCAAAGCAGGAAAATAAGTATAAAACACGTTCATCTCTAGATATTCTTTTAGTTTCAGACGTATTTTACATTTTATTGTTTACTCATTGATAAGTCATAGCATAGTTGATAAATAGACTTCATGTCATATCAAAATGTGTAATCTTTTTTCTTTCCATTTCCACTGGTTTCATATACCTACAAACGTATATGTCATGTCAATAAAGAGGTTGCAAGTAGAAGAGAATAGTAATCAAATAAAAATACGTCAATACCAACCCTTTTCTCATCTATAATATCAAATCTTCTCAAAACAAGAACGGATATAACAGCAATAATCAGCAAGGTGATATTCGTCACCAGTACGTATGGAGATCCATCTAACTTTTCGTTAAAATTCATAATTATCTTTTCAAAGTTTATAGTTTGTGGAGGAATGTAGAAAACATTGGACGAAAATGTTCCGAGGTAATTACATTTGAAAGTAATTTTATTGTCGGCGATTGTCTTGAGCTGAAATGAACGTAATAAAAATTTAACAAGATTACAAACATTTGAACTAAATGAAATAACATTACTAGAAACCATATCAAAAGTTGTAAAACTATCCCAGTTAAAAACTTACTGAACTATAAGACAATGATGAGTACGTTTGGTCATGGTGGGGTATAGATTTGCAATGATGCGATAAATGGGCGTAACGCGTATATTACAGGTACTACTTCCACGAGCTTGAAAAAGGACATCCCAAATACTAGTAGATTTTTTCAATTTCTTATAAATGTTAAAACATAGTATGTATGATTTCATTTTCAACCAACGGTCGATGTCATCTTCGTACTATATTTGGCATATTAACCTTTTCTCATTCGAGCGACACTGACCAGTATTCTGTAGATGGAACGCTGGGCTGGCGTACCCAATTAGAATTAAGGTATATATGCTGAGTTAAATAGCTGATTCAAATAATTATAGAACCAAACACAGCATTGGATAAATGTTTACCTGTATGTTTGTTGATTGATCCCATGCTTTTTCATTCAGATAGTATGGAATAATATGTCCAAAACGGTAGCTGTTGAAGATCTTGTCCTTATTTCTATTACCTGGAATGTTACAACAAAGGAATATCAAGTATGATTAGAATAATTTCATTGATAGAATCTCAATCTGAATATTCACTGCATATGTATGTACTGACGCATTTTCTAATTAAAACTAATTATTTCATACATATCTGATAATTCGGTATTTCCCCCTGTCTTTCATAATGAGTTTTGGTGTATACACGATCAATCTTAATTGATTGCGTTTGTCATTTTATCTGCAGGACTTTCAATCATGAATCAATTAAAACCCATGTGTGTTTTGTATTAGGTTATAAAAATATTTTAAGTGAGTTTTATGCAAACTGGATTCGACCACTGCAGAGAAAGGTGTTGCTAGTGTGTTTGTGTGCATGTGAAAGAGAGTGGGTTTTTTTCTGGTTTGTTTATGTTGGTATTGTTTTTTGTTTGCTATCTGGTTTTTTTTTTATCATCATGGATTTGTGTGAGATCAATCTGTCATTCTATATGCGCCTGTCCAAAGTCAGGAACCCGTAGTTCAGTGGTTGTTGTTTGCTCGTGTATGTGATATCCGTTTTTCAAAAATTCTTTATACATGGGTTAATTTTGATAGTATTTTACTTTTTTCATGTTAAGGTCATTAATAGCCGACTACACGGTATGGTTTTGTCTAATTGTTGAAAGCACCAAGGTTGGCTATAATTGTGTATATCCACTTCTCAACGTTACAACATCAATAAGATTTAAATACAGTAAGTAGTACTAAAAACGACCCTTCATACGAATATTTGATTAATCTTATCATTTGACCGTGGCCAGCTCTTAGTAAAGGTAAACTAAATTGTATAACAAACGGGAGATATGGTATGATTAATAATGAGGACAACTATCCACTAAAATTCAAATGAATCTATATCCAAAGACAAATATAACATAATATACACAAAGAAAAAAGTGAAGCACCCCCTGATAAATCGCATTATAGTTTCTTACCAAAAATGTTAATTTGAATATAAATATTGATTATAAGAAGAAAAATGTTCCTTTTGTGTGACCATACAAGTGTGCCCGGTTATAAAGATATGGACGTACCATGCACGAGAACCATGCCTCCCGTTCAAATTACAAAATGCAGTTTTCCCTCCCTTCATATTTGAGTATTTCAGTACAGCAATTTGAATATTTTCTTAAATACTCTGTGATTATGGTACGGAAACGAATATCAGAGGGTCAAATATGGCAGGGCTAAACTTTTTTCTTTGTGCATATATATGATTTTATTTAAGCTCAAACATAAAATATTCTGGTAACGAAAAGGGGACGCTCCCTTTTTTTTTACTAAAAAGCTAGAATAATAACAAGCAGTCATCAATTAAATAGGAGTTCTATATATAACTGCCAAAACATATTTAGCGGTATGCGATTAACAGTTTCAAAATCTTTGCCAGTTATCAATTTGCAGAAATATTTCGTATTTCAAACTATTTTATTACCTTTACACATCTTATCAAATATATATTGTGGTACATCGGTAGCAGGCCATATAAAATTGCGCCTAGGATAATCAGACCATCTTTTCATCTCGTCAGTATCATGTGTCTTTTCATTTGATATCAAGATCAAAGTTTTGAGATTAATACTTCTCAGTCTTCTCATTGTGGAATTATATTGAGCATTAGACATGGAGGAATATAAACCATCTGTATAAATAATGTTTATACGTCGGCTGTCGTTATGTCCATAAGTTTCGAAATAGTCTACCATGTCGTTCAGTGCTACATCAATGTTTGATTCAGACCAATATGGAGGTTTGAACGACATTGAATCTATTTTTGAAACTTGAGCTGAATATGTGAAATGAGATATGATAGTTGTATTAACGCCAAATGTCATCATTGCAATCCTTGCAGCTGTATAGCGTTGATCAATATACTCGAGTAGATTCTTGGCATTAGTTTTTAACGAGTCATAGTCTTTTGAAATCTGGAAAAGTATTACAATGTCTGCAACTCCAATGCATTCTGAAAGAAAATAACATTTCGAAAAAATACTTAGCTTGTTCTTTATTGTGAATATACGTATTTACAACACAAGCCTGGTGTCGACAGTCGCTATAATGTTATAGCAAAATTTTTATAAAGGAACATGAAGAAAGAACCTACGAATTGCAATTGAAAATCTAAATTCATAAGAACATCAAATCGTTCTGTTTTGTTAACTCCGACACCCGGATTAGTTTTTAAAAGAGACAACTCAAAAAATATATCTAACTTCGTGAATAAGTTGAACCCTCCCACAACCTACTTCAAAATGAATTGAGTCTATTATAGTTATAAGAACAAAAAGAGTAAGATGAAGTTGCTGCTTAATCAAATGAAACGAGTTTGGTACTACTATATCATTATAACATGTTTCCCTACTATCCTCCCACTTCTCAAATTAGAGAAGTAAGAAAAGGATGGCAAAGCTGGTCATGCTAGTATAATGAGTTTCCGTGTTCAAACTATTTTGTAATTATATTTCTTAAATTCATCTGCACTGTTTTGTATGAGTTGGATATGATTACTTTTCATAAACATTCTGTGCAAGTATTAAGACATTTATTTCTATTGAACATTGGTTATTTTTTAATGTATTTCAAACGTACCCTCACACTGTATAGAAACTGTATAATCATCCGTTGAATTCCTTTGAGGTTTCCCCACAAATGTAATTTCTAACTGGTGGTTTTGAAAGCGTATAGTTGTATTTGTCATATGTTTTATCACTGATAGTGACACATTCTCTCTTGTATTTAAAACACTCAGCACGACATCCGTTTGGCGCATTAAATGTGTCACACAAGGCGCAAGGAACATAAAATCTATTGTCAGTAGAGAATTAGATGCTAATGAAATATTGAAAACGTTTCGCTCATTTTCTTTAAAACCTGTCAGATTTTGCCAGTAGTTGGGATCTGATAGGGGTACTGAAGCGTCAACCACAAAGCTAAGGTCATCATTGTTGCTAAACAAATTCACCATTCGACCATTTTCATTACGGACGAATGCTTTGGTAACACCGGAGTTTGAACTTGCAGAATTCTTTGCAAAAACATAAAAATTCGTTTTGAAGCTATAGGTCTGAAATATGATACAAATTAATCAGCATTATTTTTTTGATATTTTGTTTCACATTTTTTAATCATTAAAGAAATAGTTGTTAACTGTTTGTTGTCTTCTAAAAAAACATCATGAAAAAAGTTCGAAATATTAAACACATATAGAGAAGACTGCACTTTGATTTCAAGATTCAACTTTTTATAAAGTATTTTGTTAATAAGTTTTCTGAAACAAGAACATTATTGTGGGATTCAGTTTAACGATCACATTCAGAACAAAAAACTAACGAATCAGCCATTACGACACATTGTGTATACCCAATGTCACAAAAAAGTCTCACGGAAGCAGAACATGCAACCACCTGAAGTTTCTGATTTTTTTCTTATTGTTTGTTTTATACTGGAATGAAGAGCACTGGTATACTATCGTTATATCTTATTTCTAGCATTCGGGTTGTTCTGCATGAAACATATATATAAAATAAATTTTTGTACACAGAATAAGAGCACGAAAATTTGAATAATATCGTTTTATGATATTGAATTATACCTACATATAATTTCAGTAGTTGTCCTTCGTACATCGTTAGATTGGTCTGAACGTCATCGAGTTTAAATGTATCACTAATTTTATTTAATAATTTCTGTAATTCTCTTGGTTCACCATTTACTGCGGTGGCTATAATATCTGGCAGTTCAAATGACACAGAGTCGACCTCAATATTCCAACCCAAGGCAAGATCAAGTATCCTTAAAAGTCTTTCTTCTGTTTCGTTTATCATAACTGCAGACTGAAATGTTGAAAAGTGGTTATAAGAAATACATATTATTTTATGAGTCTGTGGTTAAATTATTTTTTTACAGGCAACTAAAAAGTAAATATACAAACATAACGAACTTCGATGAAAATTCAAAACGGAAAGCTCTAATAAATGGCAAGATCAAAAGCTCAAACACATCAAACGAATGGACAACAACTGTCTTATTCCTGAATTGGTACAGGCATTTTCTGATGTAGAAATTGATGGATTTAACCTAGTGTTATCTACTGACTTGTATGAAAATAGTATAAAATTTCATTATATTGACATCGATGTGTGAACAAAACAAAAAACATAATAGGTAAATATGTCAAAAATAGGAATACAGCAGTCAACGTTATATTATTATCTTAATCACAATAAAACACACAGATATATAAACATTGATCATGAAGCAATTAATTATATTTGAATTATCTTCTTTCAGAATAAATAGTTTACTCAATGTGTTTAAAATAAGATCTGAATGCGATAACTTGAAATAAACCAAAAACAACTTACAGAATCAATATCTATTGAACAATCATTCTGATTTGAACTGGAGCTACATGTTTCTTCTTTTATTCCTTTTAACATCAACACAACCAGGTTTGTCAGTGCTTTGTAATAAATGTATAAAAATAGTATCAAAGGATAGTATATACACAGCTAGTACCTCGATTGTTCATGTCGAGAAGTAAAAACAAATATAAGACTGCTTTTTATTTTCTACAATATATTAAACTCTTAGCCTTTGATCGTTTATAGGTTCTAATACGGCATCAAGTGTGATGCGTTATTTATCAACTCGAGAGAGTAACATTTTCAAATATAAAACGCGAGGCTAGACAATCGTTTTAAATATTTTAAATTTACTGTTGAGAGTGAATAAATATTGTATTTCACAAGATTTAGTGGTGGATACTGTTTCCCTAATGACTATTGGCGATATGTAAACAATCTTAATTTGTCTTTTTGGACGACATGCAAAAGTGAAACATGTGCGTCTTTTCAGAGTGACAACATAGTTCGTGACGTCACAATAGGACTTTCAGAGGAAAGCAAGAACATATGACGTCATAAAAACATTTTGACCAATGATGAACTAAGATCAAACTAACCACACATTGATTAATGTGGTACTTAACACCTTAACTAACATTAATTTGGCTTGCTTGAATTTATTAACATTTCGACAAAATGTTTACTTTGACCCTTTGACAAAAATATAAAAATTTCAAAAAATTTGTCCAAACCACTTTATCAGAACATTTCATTGGTTATATAGAAATGTGACAAACACTAATTTTGATAATTGAGATGCTGTATATTTTCTTAATAATGCAACGTGATTAAAATGTTTAGCTGATTTTTACAGAGTTATCTCCCTGTAGTGCTGGAATAAACAGGTTAGGAAAGGGATAAGTCAAGCAAGAATTTGAGAAAAACCTAATTTTACAGACAGTGGACTAAAAGTTTTACGATTCTAACTTGGTTAAAATAATGTTTTCGTGTTAAACTTGTCAAAAAATAAAAAAAAATAAACCGGAATAACATCATGGCCAAATTAGCAATCAAAATTGAAACAAATCTGCATCTTCGTGTATTTATTTCTTATGAATGAGTCATGTTGTTACTTGGTAATATATTTTTGATTTATGAATTTAGTTGCAATGATAGGACATTTTTTATTACATTGTATTAAATGAAATAGTAAATAACACCTTTTAATATTTAAACATTTGCTTACCTGCAACAAGGTTTCATTTTTTTTGTATATTCAACTTTTTATAATATTTTTTTATTTCTTGTTTTAGTGTTTTTTGATGAGTTTTCATAGAGTGAACATAATTATTCATAAATTGTTGATATAGTTATATACCAATGACCATTGTTGATTTATAATAAGAAAACACCAAGTTTTACCTTCTCCGTAACGATCAAAATCGCGTACTCTCCTTTCATTCTCTTTTCTGAGTCCTTCGTGTTCTATTCGAAAAATTAAATTCTCAAGAACTCCCGAAACCTCAACCTTTAAAACATAGCAAAAGTATTAAAATGGAAAAAAACATTAAAAACATTTTGTTCTAGCCGAAAGTTTATATTTTTATAAATGTAAAATATAAGATTGAGAATGAAAATGGGGAATGTGTATATTTGACATAGATATAACTTGGTGGTCGTATTAACCATTTAATTGTTGTTTGTTATCATCCTTTTTCTTGTGTGGCTATATATTTTCCTGAGTGCTTATTAGTTGTTTTGTTTTTCTACCGTTCATAATTTTAAGCCTTACTCTCAACGGACAAATCAGCAGACAGAATTTAAAGTAAGATACCTATCAACGGACTTGTGTTCTGGTATTTTTGTCGAGATCATTTTACATTTCCTTGTGACAATTAGTTTTGAGACAACAAGTATATTTATATCGTAATTTATAACTGCATGTACTTTAGGCGAGCTATATGACAAACTTAGTATTATCCAGCCCAGTAGTCAGCACTTTTTGTGCTGACATGAATTGTCATTGATATGGATATTTATAAATTTACTGTTACAAAATTTGAACTTTTTGAAATACTAAGGCTTTTATACATCAGGCATAGATTACCTTAGCTGTACTTGGCAACACTTTTAGGAATTTTGGTCCTCAAAGCTCTGCAACTTCATTCTTTATTTGGCCTTTTTAACTTTTTTGGATTCGAGCGTCACTGATGAGTCTTTTGTAGACGAAACGCGCGTCTGGCGTATATACAAATTTTAGTCCTGGTATCAATGATGAGTTTATTTAATACCACTGGGTCGATGCCACTGCTGGTGGAGATTTATTTCCCCGAGGGTATCACCAGCCCAGTAGTCAGCACTTTTTGTGCTGACATGAATTGTCATTGATATGGTTATATTTATAAATTTACTGTTACAAAATTTTGAATTTTTTTTAAATACTAAGGCTTTTATACCTCAGGCAAAGATTACCTTAGCTGTACTTGGCAACACTTTTAGGAATTGTGGTCCTCAAAGCTCTGCAACTTCATTCTTTATTTGGCCTTTTTAACTTTTTTGGATTCGAGCGTCACTGATGAGTCTTTTGTAGACGAAACGCGCGTCTGGTGTATATACAAATTTTAGTCCTGGTATCTATGATGAGTTTATTTACAACCACTGGGTCGATGCCACTGCTGGTGGAGATTTGTTTCCCCGAGGGTATCACAAGCCCAGTAGTCAGCACTCTTTGTGCTGACATGAATTGTCATTGATATGGTTATATTTATAAATTTACTGTTTACAAAATTTTGAATTTTTTGAAATACTAAGGCTTTTATACCTCAGGCATAGATTACCTTACCTTAGGAATTTTGGTCCTCAAAGCTCTTCAACTTCGTACTTTGTTTGGCCTTTTTAATTTTTTTGGATTCGAGCATCACTGATGAGTCTTTTGTAGACGAAACGCACGTCTGGCGTATTTACAAATTTTAGTCCTGATATCTATGATGAGTTTATTTTCAACATGTTTTGTTTTATTCCAAATCATCTGCTTTTTTATATGCATTGCTGTGTAGTATGTCCCTTACCAACGATAGTCTTAGGTGTTCATCCTTATTGTCTATATCTCTTTCTAAAGTCTTCACGATCCCATTGACTGTTCTATTGAGAAACTGTGATGAAATAACTTCTTGTTCGTAAACTGTTTCACTCCAAGTGACTATATCCTCTATTAAAAAATGTCAAATTGGATAATTTCAAAGAGAAATTCCGTGTTTTCTATGATGTTGTGTTTGAATACTGATGTTTGGTGTGGGTTTTTTGACAAAGCATTGTCTTGTGTCCGATTTTTGAGTTTCGATATCGCTTTGATATCTTTCACCTCTTTTCGATTCATTCATTCATTCACACACTTATTATAAATATATTCTAAAAGCTGTTTTCAGTTATCGTGATTTATGTTTATATATTATTGTTAGTTCTTTAGTTGTGCTTACTTATTTAATAAAACGATAATATAGATATATATCAAGTTTAATAAGTTCCCTTATTTGCCATCACATCCTTTTTCTTAGTGTGTTCTGACCTCATCTCTCCATAAACATTTTTTTCTGGGTTAATTCTTTCAAAATAGACATCTGACATATTCTCTCTTTATTCAAGTATTATCTGAATCTTTTGTTGAGCGGCAATGGTTATCATGTAGTGTCTTCTAACGTTTCATTCTTTACTAAAATTCAATGGTTTATTTTTTTTATCATATTTTTATCAGACGATTTGTTACCCCATAGTATCATTTGCCCCTTTCTTTCTTTACACAAGTTTAGTATATTTCTATTATTCGATGGGTTGATTATCCATAAGGATAATTCTTTAATCCTTTTACTAGTATGTTTTGTATAAACATATTTTATAATAAAATGCATTACAAAGTTAAATTATATACAGAATTTAGCATTAAAATATAAATACATCTGAATGATTAACAGCATCCGAAAATAATCTTTTTAAAAACTAATGTTAATCCTAGTCCTTGGATGATTGTTTAATTGATCAATAAAATAATATATACAGAGAATGAATGTATTGCAGTTTTGATGATACAATAATGTCATAAATGTTTTGATGATACAATAATGTCATAAATGTTTGGATGATAAAATAATTCTATACATGTTTTGATGATATAATAATGTCATAAATGTGTTGATGATACAATACTGTCGTAAATATGCTTTAATTAAGAAATTATTAATACAAGCGATACTTTATTGTAGTTTCAACATGGATAGGCATTATATTCGTGATTATTTTTGCCCGAGCGATAGTGAGGGCTACAACAACACGATATAATGCCTACCCATATTAAAACAACAATAAAGTGTAACTTGCATCAATTATTTCGATTTTGATTTAGGCAATTAAGGTAATTTCTATGCTCGGAGTGTATAAGTGTAGAATCGTTTGGGTAGAATCTTCCATTAACCTCCATACTTTGTTAGTAAACAAGCAAACGCCTGGCAATGTGATTTTTCAGAGGCAGGAGTAACGGTTGTCGTATCGAGGTCAAATATGTGAATTTCGAATTGCAAAGCATTACAGTAATAACAAGTAAACTGCGAGCTACTGCTCACTGATGATACCCCCGCCGCAAGTGGATAATATTAATAGTGTAAAAATATGCAAGTGTTCGGTAAACAGGAAGTTGTCGAGTGATGAATCTTAAAACACATCACACCGTATAGCTGATTTATATAAATCCTGAAACCAAATTTCAGAAATCCTTGTATTTTAGTTCGTGAGAAAAATGTGACGAAAATTTTCAACTTGGCTATCATGTGTAAAATCGTACAAGTGTTCGGTAAACAGGAAGTTGTCAAGTGATCAATCTGAAAACGCATCACACGGTATAGCTGACTTAGATAAACCCTGAAACCAAATTTCAGAAATCCTTGTATTGTAGTTCCTGAGAAAAATATGACGAAAATTTTCAACTTTGCTATCATGTGTAAAATCATACAAGTGTTCGGTAAACAGGAAGTTGTCAAGTGATCAATCTGAAAACACATCACACGGTATAGCTGACTAAGATAAACCCTGAAACCAAATTTCAGAAATCCTTGTATTGTAGTTCCTGAGAAAAATGTGAAGACAGTTTCATGGGACGGACTGACTGACGGACGGACTGATGGACGAACTGATGGACGGACGGACTGACGGACGGACTGACGGACAGACAGAGGTAAAACAGTATACCCCCTTTTATAAAGCGGGGGTATAATAAATAAATAAGTAACAACATGAGCATCATTTAAGATTTTGGAAGAGTTTTAATTTCTTGAAATGTATTAAATACATTGTCATTTCGGGGCCTTTTATAGCTGACTATGCGGTATGGGCTTTGCTCATTGTTGAAGGCAGGACGATACCCTATAGTTTTTAATTTCTGTGTCATTTTGATCTCTTGTGGAAATTTGTCTCATTGGCAATCATAGCACATCTTCTTTTTTATATTTAAACCATGAAAAAGTTACTGGCTTATCTAGTTTAGAAAAGTATATTTGAGGCGGGCTTTTACTCTTATCTAGGGACCAGCTGAAGGACGCTCCCGGGTGCGGGAATTTCTCGTTACATTGAAGACCTGTTGGTGACCTTCTGCTGTTGTTTTTTCTATGGTCGGGTTGTTGTCTCTTTGATACATTCCCCATTTCCATTCTCAATTTTATGTAATGATAAAATCGCCAAACGAGTATATGTTGACAGATTTTAAATTATATGTTTTAGCCTTTAAAAGGAAATACAACAACAAAAGTATCAATGATATCTGTCGATCCTATGTGTTGTGAATATCCATGGGGTTATATCTGATAAATTCGAATAGTGGTATACTACTGTTGCCTTTATCTGTGACAATTTCATATTTTTCGTACTCAAGGACAATTATGCCTAACGTTTCATAGCTCGTATAAATCAATTCCACTCCGTGTCTGATTTTCTTCCACGCGAGGAATGTCGCCATCGTAGATCAGCGGACCATAACGACTGAATCATTCGGATTAATCGTTTCAAAAAGTAAAGAGACATAATATGTCTCTGATAGTATTAATGGCCTTAAATTATAAGTCCTTATTCATTTGCAAATTAGTATTTCGTTCATTTATGTTGCTGACCATTTTTTTTTACAAACTACTTTATACTCACCGAATGTCGAATTTACAATTTGTAGAGAAAACAGCAGGTATATAATCTACAATAGATAAAATTCACGAGACTCACCTCAATTTATTTTTTCGGTCTGTATTGAACAAATGCAAGTTATTTAATCATGATTCGGCGAGACTTGAACTGGTCTCAACCACTCATTAATGGCCCATACCTGCCTAAGTGTCAAGTTGTAGAAAATAAAATAACAAAAATACCGCACTCTGCGGAAAATTCAAAATGGAAAGTCTTCTTTCAAGTAGCAAAATCGAGAGTTTAAACGCATTAATCGAATGAATAACGACTTTCATATTCCTGACTTGGTACAGAAATTATCTGTATAGAAAATAGTGGAAAAATCTAGTTGTATATCTAGCTGAATCTCTAACTTGTATGCCAGTTCTATTATTTTGACAACGACGTGTGAACAAAACAAACAGACATAAAAGGTAAAAAGGAAGAAAAAATATGGTGAGGGAACAGCAGGCAACACTCTGACTCACCATAAAAACAAACATTTATGTCAACAAGGAATACCACAAAGGCATCAATGCAAAACGCATAAGAAAAAACGAAAGACAAAAATACAAAAATTTACCATAGCACAAAAACACAATGACGAGATGTATCAGTACTGTGCAATATCAAAAAGATATTACCAAAAGTGGACTTACATTCAAGGTAATAATTTACAAAAACAAATACAAGAACACTTTTAAAATACGTTATCAAGATGATAGACAACGTCAGTATCTACAATCTATCTTTCAAGACCATCAATATGACTTATACCTACAAAACATAGCGTCACGTCAGGTTTCATACAAAAAAGGGTCAACATGAAATATTCTCTCAAATTTGACAGTTATAGAAAATTAACCCTACATTTCATTGTCGCAACAAATACGTCATTTAGAAACATCGTGAGTGTTTCAAAGCATCATTCTGTTTTGATTTGGTGTTTTTTATAAAACAAAAATTAGGAAACTTGAGATAACATGGTAACTAAAGCCTGTAAAATTTTTGCAAAAAGTAAAAATTTGATTGGCTTACTAGCGATGATGGTTATGCTCTTAGTAAACAATGACATTTTATTTGAAGTTCTCACTGTAGTATTGAGCACGATAACACCTGACTTGTGTGAAGACATATTAAAGTTATTCTTTATTTGAAACCAAGTGGTATTATTCCTTTTAAAAAAGGCATGAACATTTACATATTTTTCTGAAGAATCAATCATCAAGTATTTTCGAGAAGAAAAACAACAAAAATATAAGAACATTCCAAAAAAACCCACAATCATACAACAAATAAATAAAAAGAAATAAAACCAGAGAAAGTAGCATATTTAACGTAGAATGTCAATAAATGAAAACAATCCCTGCGTTTGAAGTTTTTTTGGATTAAAATTCATCGGGAACGCTAATCACTAAACGTTTGATATTATTAATTCTTAGAAACGTTAGGAGCCATATAACCAAAAGGAACATACACATCACAATAATTTCATCTAACTTAAATGTCAATTAAGCCTGAGTGAATTGTAACCATATTTCTTAAAAAATTGTAAGCTTATCAGAGGGGAATTTTTTCATAATATGCTAAAAAAACCAGGGCAGTACCTGAGCACGGACTATGAGATTGATACTCTCGGGGACTAACAGTCCACCAGCATTGAAATCATATCAACCAGAATTTAAACAAACCTTATCAAAGACAAAAAAAAACAATCTATCGTTTTCCCGCCATAGATTAATCAAGTCTTCATTTGTAACTCAATAAACTTGTAATATGTTATACTTTTAATAAATCATCTCTTCTGTTCTGAAGTTATGACGTACCGTTTACTACCTTTCTATGTTACCTCACGCAAATTCCAAAGAATTAAGGATTCCAAATTCCAAATGGGGAAATCTAAAACTAAAAAACGATATATCACTAAGTTCAATATGCTTAATAGGTTATGTGTTGAAACACGAAACAACAGACAAACGATACAATTAAACAGCATATTTTGTGTTGCTTACTAATTGAAATGTATATCAATACTTAGAGAATACCTATTTAAATAAACAAACTTAAAGTTCTGTTGTGGTCTCAAATAAATTGTAGCTTGTAAAGTCAATTGTTCTCGAAGTTAAAATTGTCCAATTACCCGCGCTACCGAGATAAAATGATAGAGCTCTTAAGGGGGCTCGCGGGTCTAAATGATTTTTTTATTTAATATAGGATTTCGCTATATTTTTCTATAAATGAACTTTATCTTATCCTTAATAGAAAAATGAAATAAAAAAATGGGGTCACCGTTCATCTACGCTCACAATCTGCCTTAGAAAGAAGCATACATTTTTGATAATGTCCTTTTTTTCTGTTGAACTAATAGGAGAAATAGCGGTAATATCGAAATAAAAAAAGAACTAAATTACAGAAATCGCTTAAATTTTACAATTATTTAGTTTATGTACAGCTTATTCGAAAACAACAATAAAAAATATAGGTCACCGATGAGTTAAAAAAGATATTTCAATTTTAATGCCAAAAAATGGCATTTTTGCACCAAAGGGAGATAATTTAGAGCCTTTTCAATGATATCGTCATTTTAAAAGTCACCTGGGGTCAACACGAATTGATTTTTTGGAATGATTTTTGTACCATATGATAAAGTAACAACTACTAAAGGCAATTAATAAAATTTGTAATTTAAACTAAAAGTTTATTTTTTTTCTAAAATCTTATACCCGCGAGCCTCCTTAACAATGCGAAATTTAAAATATGTAGCTACATTGAAGACCCATTGGTGACCTTCGGCTATTGTCTGCTCTATGGTCGGATTGTTTTTTTTTTAACAACATAATTAAATATTTATTTCAAATATTGGCTTGTTACAATATCCGTGAGGAGTCCAAGCTCCTCGGTCGGATTGTTGTCGCTTTGACACATTCCCCATTTCCTTTCTCAATTTTAGCTATACTTTTATGAACTATTTAAAAATACATCAGCACTCATCATACTCACCGATTTCCACCGCATCCTGGCATTGTATGAGACAATTTTCAAGAAAACAACGTGGTTTTATACCTCGAAACATCAAGATTCATTAAATATTTTTTCAAATCAATTTCAATTACATCTTACAGATATTTTGGAGTGGATCATCAAGTAGACATTGATGCTTTTTGAATTAACATATGATGATAAATGGTAATTAGAAATTTATTTATTTAAAAGAAGTATTTGATATGTTTAATATTTATGCGATTTACTTTCAATTTGATATTAATATGTATTTTGGTTTTCTTTTCATAACGATCATAATAAATCATTTATTTCTATAAAATGAGGGGGAGAAATAGTTAGCACCAAGTGTTGTATAATGTCCTTTTATGGTAGTTGAAGACAACATCATTAAAATTATCATTGGGAGCCGGAAAATTGGGGAAATGGATCTACAAACAAACAAACAAAAAAGTAAAGTAAAGAGAAATAAAATCAATATAAAACAAAGCTTTTGGTACATTCAAATACCTTCTTGGCAGTTAGTTTTATTACACGATTGAAAAATGATTAGAAGGTAACATTGTTACTACATTACAGTATTTATATCACCATAACACAGAAGACTTTACGGTGAACTCCTTTATTGGACCCATTAAATTGATAAACTTTAATAATTCTCTGATAATTTTAAATAAAAGAAACAGTAGTATACCGCTACTCAATAGTCCAAAATCGATTGAGAGAAAACAAATCCGGTTTATAATCTAAAACCGGGGGAAACGCATTCTTTTAATGGTATGGCATCTGTAATGAGTTTTTGTCTATTGATTATCAAATATAACTTTCAAATCATAACAGGATGTTATAATAGGCAACAAAATGCACAGGAATATAACCTAAATAAAGTGCAACGAGAATTTCATGTTATATGTACCATGTGTTCAAGTTCTCATGTCGTCCAATACAATGGTGTAGTCAATATAAGATCATCATACTAAAAACTCTCCGCACCGATCATTTTATAATTTTTTAAAAGAAGAAAAAAACAAAAAAACACACGATATATTAAAGAAAAATATATCACGAAATCAATAAGCAATTACGTTGAAATTACAATATATTGATAAAACAAGATGATGAGGTTCATTGAGTTGGTCTATTAAAATAAGAGCATGGTAAACACTTATAAAAACGACACTTTTCCAATATATATGGTAGTCTACTGATTCCACGATGGTGACGAAGATAATTTAGAGATACATGAATATAATATATGTAACCTATATAACAATAGAACGTATCAGGAAATTGGATAGTGTATGCAATGATGAATAGTTAGTAAGTATTTCATGGAGAGTAACCTTCAATTGTTTCCATTTGGGCCTCTTATTATATTCTTGAATTATTATTAACTCCCTTCGACATAAATGTAAAAACTTCGGCAAATAGCCTTATAACTGATATTTACAAGCACTTGTCCCTAATTATTTCTACACAACGGTATTTATGAAAAAGACAAGTTACTTTTAAATAACCATGTTACAAACTCTAAATTTAAAAAACCGAAATTGAAATCACAAACTCATTAGAAAAAATCAATCAAAAGTTTTGTTTCCTTTGAATTACGTCATACTATTTATCACTCACCACTTCCTTCTTATTTTGTAAAACCAGTCTGTGCTCATGCACCTCATATAGCATTTATATCAGATATTATTGCAACCGTGATTTTCGACTTGTGAAACGTATATGAGATTTGCGCATACATTTGAAGTCCTTTATTTTGGACAGGATATTAGAATCTAATTCGGTAGGTCACATTCATGAAAGGGAAGGCGGTTGTAAGGAATATATCCGATATCATTTGTGAAACGGTTATTCCATAACGGTCATCAAACTTGTGATGGCGTCCGTAAAATTTATGATGGGATGATTTCAACTTCACAATTTGGAACTCTTGGTTTAATAGCTTCCTTGTGAGCAGCAACCTATAATAATAGGAAATGAAAGCACGAGAATATCGTATCAGTTTGGAGATATAAACCCCGTATGCAGATTCTGCTGGAATGTTGCTACTTAGAAATGGAAAGTTCGCAATCGGAAAGCTGAAATCATCTCTGTAAGCTACTCTGTCGAACTGCAATGGGAAGAAAAAAACCATTTGACTGTTATACCCTTAACATTATTATTCTTTTTTCTTAACTTAATGCATATTGAAAGAATACGTCCAACTTTGTTTTATAAAATTGATAATGGCTAGAGCGGAAACAAATACCTTGTTATAACGAAAGACAAGTGAAACTTAGTAAAACCACCATTCAGATTCAAATTGAATGCTATTTTCAACTAACATCATCAAATTTTTGATATTGTAATTGACAATGTATTCGTTATGTTTGGAGAACGTACTTTTCAACAGACAACACACATGCATGTTGGAACTATATATATATACTTTTCTTTTTGCCAACTTGATCCTTTATTCTGATGAGCGAGATTTCATTAAGGAGCTCCTCATGAAAATGCTGTTTCTTATTTTGGTTCATATATATCTGTTATACTTCGTCTTCGCTTGTGCATATATTTTCATAGCATCAATATATTTTGATGCATGACAATAAGTGACATTATCCAATCAAATAGAATGTAACAAACAATTTTGCATTAAAGTTAATTTTTCTCATTGTGAATTTTCCAGTTCTGAAAAGCATCATTCCAGGAGCACCCCAATAGAATTATACCTCACTATTGATACGACAGTGATAAACATAACCGGATGCGACTTGTCACACAATTTTTAATAGCAAAACATGCATTGTGCCATTACTGAACAAGACCTGCTAGTAATTCTGACAACCCGACAACAGTTGGTTTTACTGTTATTTTTGGAAATATATTACAGTTAAAAATGGCCGTACTTTAACCTATAATGGTTTAATTTTTAAATTGTTATTTGGATAGAGAGTTGTCTCATTGGCACTCACACCACATCTTCCTATATCTATATAAAACTATTGCATAAGAATTTTTCCCTATACTGGTACTTATGAATTATTTTTAATGAATAATTTTGTTGCTTACTTCTTGCTTGCAGGAAATATTTTATACACGTTCCAAAGAAAAGATTTCAATGCAATATAAAACTTACTTTCCTATGGGAAAAGATTACATTAGATTGTTTACTAGACCGAATAATCTGTCGTTGGTGTGTTAATATTTGTCACTTCATTTTCATTTTTATCATTTGGATTGTTGTCCCCTACACAACGTGTACCCAGGGGTACAGAAAAATAACTCTTTTATATATTAAACTTGAATGGGTGTGCTTCTTGACACTTTAACACAACTAAAATGAATAAGTTTATCTTTGTTTTTATCTTTGTTAATAAATACAACTACGTTTTGTAAATACGGAAGAAAATGTGCAAATTAGATAATAAAATTTTCTTATCACTTTCTTTAAACAAATGAAAAACAACCAGATGACGGAAAAGGCCTCCACCTAAACATCGGCACAGTGATCAATGTTTCTACAATTAATTTTTAGTTTTTCCTTTATTGCATGTTTTGCAGGTAAGTTTTATTTTTTTTACATAAAGTACATAAGCTTAAGGAACTATATACGCTGGTAAAACACAGTAAATTAACAATACTCGTACAACTTCCCCTTTCAATTCAAAGTAGTACAATGAAAACATTAATCATGAATTGTTTCATTATTTTCATATTGCAAATAGATATATTAATTAAATATATAAATATTAATGAATTATTTTGATTCTGATTAATTATATATTGGTCTGAATGTTGCATGTCAGAACTTTTTGTTTTGTTTTAAAGATCATTGATTTTATTTTTTGAAGTTTGAGTTATCTGATTTCAAATTTTAGTTCTGAATGACCTTCCTTCTTCCTGATTTTTATCATTCTTCATTTTTCTTTGCGTACCGTCAAAATTTGAAATACCTTTTATTTGTAAATGTTAATTCGAATATATCTATATTTTTCTTTAGAATACTTACTAGTTAATAAATAGTTTCAGCAACAATAGGTTTATCTTATTATATTAATAAATGCAAAGTATCTAGTGCTTGAAATATGTGACCTCTTATACTTTTATCAACTGGACTTCAAATATAAAAGCACTCCATGCTTTTTGAAAAAAAAATATGACAGTTTTTTTAGATGAAAAAAGAGGGACGAAAGATACCAAAGGGACAGTAAAAACTCATAAATCTTAAACAAACTGACAACGCCATGGCTAAAAATAAAAAAGACAAACAGAAAAACAATAGTACACATGACACAACATAGAAAACTAAAGAATAAACAACACGAACCCCACCAAAAACTAAGGGTGATCTCAGGTGCTCCGAAATGTAGAAGGTTGAGACTAGGAAGGAATTGTGTATACCTTAGTCTTATAGAAAGTCTCTACATTGAAGAACTTAATTGGCTTGTAACGATTTTGTTAGGTTCCCAAAGCCCTTAAGATATAACCAATTTCTCCTATTTACCAGGCATACTATATAGTATATTCCGGTAGTTCAGACCCTATGTAATATTTGACTGCTTATTGGTGTTTTAAGGCGGTGAATTCAAAATCCATACTTATTATATTTCTTTAAAAGCGATATTCGATAAACAGGTGTCTTTTTTTTAATAGTTAACCATTCGTTTAGAGTGCAATGTATTGTTTCTTGGACGATATTTGAAAATATATAGTCGGATTGAAGGTAACAATCAAGAACCGAGATAATTTCGGAAAAGAAGCGTAAGGTTTTTATAGGATTTTTTGTCTGTTGCCTTCTAAATGACGTCTGACATAAATGATCAGTTAAGTCATATAACTAAGATATTTATTAGAAGTTTAAAATGTTTTTGTCTATACCATCGAAATTTGATCAGTATTAAACCAGGTGTAGCCGTTAGACGATACCACAACTAGATTGTCTTTTAATGTTTACATTAACTTTGTATCGACTAATGTCAGATATTTATCTCTTTCAAAATGTTTACCTTTCAAGATTATCAAATATGGTTTATTTACAGAAGTAACAGAACTACCAACAACAGAACCAAAACCAACAACATCAGGTATGTATGTTTTGTATTTAATGAATACATGGTGTAGATTGTGTTCAAAATTATGCATCAGAATAAAAAAGATTTGAATTTTTTTAGATATACTAGAGCATTAATTCTTTTAATAAAAAAGGTCGGCTTCAAATTGTCGATTTTCTTCTCCTTGATTTTTTTCTACACGCCAGTTGTTCTTACGTGTTTAATAGAGCCTCAGTGATATTATTCATGTTTTAATTGAAACAATTTCCATCGTGAAAACCCCTTTATATAGATAGTTAATAGTAAGGAATATATATATATCTTTATTCCCATAAGCTAAAGTACAAATGGTACAGAGACATATACAAATAAATTAAAATAGGATAAATTTTAAATACAAATGTAAAGTAGAGACATAAAGTGATTACCTTGAAGATTCTAGGCATTTAATAATAATTCTTATAAACTTGCACATATTGTTCAGTTCAGACGGATTGGTACTATTCCTTAGACCTTGAAATCTTAAAATATTTGGTCTGTTTATAAAACGATGCTTTAGTAGCAGTTGTCTACTATCGTCTTTTGTCGATCGCGAGCATTCTAAAATATAATGGAACTCGTCGCCAATATCACCGGAATTGCACAAAGTACAAATACGATTTGCTCTCTGAATGTTTTGTCGTCTACCAATTCCGATAGGATTTTTTTATTAAAAGGTTATATATTGTACTCATAAGCATGCGTTTTGAAAGGTAAAAGTAAATCTAAGATTATCTTCACTCCATTTTGTAATAATTATGCGCAGCTTAAAATAAAAATTACCCACACCAAATCCCCCATGGTCCAGTTTACCTTATAACGTTTCTATTTTTATTGTTTTATTGTACACATATCCCATTATTTCATATATCGTAACGAGGCCACAGTATTTCAACCAGTCAGGAAATGTTTGTTTTCGGCATCTGGCCTATTTCAACTGCAGGTGTTAGAATATTTTAATCGAAATTATTGAAAAATGGAATGTTGTAAGCACATACAAAATAGAAAATGATAAATACTTTTAGCAAAAGATAAAATGGATTGGGGTTCTGTGTATTCACATTACCTGAAGAACTCTCCTTACAGATGCCATATTTTGGAATTTTTGTAACCTAAATGGTTCACGAAAATTAATATTTTTATATAGTAATAAAATTTGTTTCAGGATGTGATGAGCAGCCTTTCAATACAACTTCTACTGACGACTTCTCAATAGTACCATCATCGATTGAACATGGAAAAGATGTTTTAGACATTCTGAATAAAACAGGCCAACCACTTAATTCATGGTCACCTTTATATACAAATGAATCATATATTGTTTTCACCAGTAAAGTTCCTGTAACATTTATGTCTGTGGCAGTTAACGTCAAAAATGTAGAATCTGTGACTCTTGAAGTTGAAAGATATATAAAGGTAAATTATGTTTCTGCTCAGTTTAAATTGGTCATTTGAACATATATTTTTTCATTTCAATGAATAGGGAAAAGTAGAATGTGACAGTTTAAATCTGTAGCACTATAAAGGGTATTGTACCCCCCCCCCTAAAAAAACATCAGAAAAAGATAAAGTACTCGCAATGTGTTATTACTATCGTATAGACAAATATTTTTAATGTATACTCACAAATGTGACATAACACTACAAGCAATATTGATTTATTGTTCCTTCATTTCACAAGAACTTTTCATTGGTATCACATTTGGTTGAAATTTGTTTTCAGCCACAAGAAGCCAACGAACCATTGGTATCATTCAAGTTGCCTGAGAGAATAGACAGCAGTATATTCAAATTAGTCTTCGTCCCAAGTGGTGATCTGATTCCAGTTATAAGCAATCTTCAAATCGAAGTTTGTTATGGAGGTAATTTATTTCAGACATTTATTATTTTTTTATGGAGGTAATTTAATTCTGACATTTATTATTTTGTTAACTGAAAGTTTTTAGAGAATGTTTTGTGGTTTGGTTTAGTGGCGTATTCTTGTCGTATGTCCGTCTACATTCTATCAAAGCCACTTTACCTAAATCAAAACAGATACAATTCATCAGCGGGGAATTTAGAATAATATGTTGTTAATCAGGGTGTTCTGTAATCCCTGACTACAGAGATGATACACTCGGGGACTTATAGTCCATAAACAGTGACATTGGTCTAATAAATAGTAAAAAGTAAAATCACAAAAATACTAAACCTAGAGGAAAATCAATTCTGAAAGTCCATAATCACATGGCAAAATCAAATAACAAAATGGTTTTATAGCGCTAACACTCTCACTAGTAACGCAGTACCTATGCCCTGACTATGGAGATGACACTAGCGGGAAATTACAGTCAATCAACAGTTGCATTAGTCAAATGAATAGTAACGCAGTACCTATGCCCTGACTATGGAGATGACACTATCGGGAACTTACAGTCAACCAACAGTGGCATTGGTCAAATGAATAGTAACGCAGTACCTATGCCCTGACTATGGAGATGACACTATCGGGAACTTACAGTCAACCAACAGTTGCATTGGTCAAATGAATAGTAACGCAGTACCTATGTCCTGACTATGGAGATGACACAATCGGGAACTTACAGTCAACCAACAGTGGCATTGGTCCAGTGTACAAAAACGCAAGAGATCAAGAAGTTAATATTAATATTACATAAGCATTTTTAAAGGTTCATTTTTTTAAAAAGCACATTGTGGTCTTAAAAAAAACCATTCTTTCTCGAAGTTTAACGGTTTCGGTATTTATGCATCCTCGGATTTCAAATGTTTGGCTATGAGCGTTCCTGATGAAGGTAACTCCATAAAAGTACTTCGGACGCATGAAATTATTATGTACGTGTTGTTTTCAAATTTATTAAAATGCCCGATCTACTTAGATAAAAAAAAAAAAAAAAAAAAGATACGAGCTCGTATAAATGCGAGATTTAACACATGTAGCTATACTACCACTATGAACTATTTGAAAGTAACACCAGCATTCGGTATACTCAACGATTCCACCACATCGTGACATTGTGTAAGAAAACTCTCGACAAAAAATATTGTTTGAGATCTCGAAACACAAGAATTCATAAAATATTTTTCTAATCAATTTTAATAACATCTTTAAGATATTTGGAAGTGGATCATCAAGTAGATACTGATGTTGTAATTAGACATTTATTTCTTTAAAAGTTGTGTATGTAAAATATTTATTCAATTTACTTGTTTTGGTCTTCTATTTCTCATGATCATTACAAACCATTATAATTTAATAAAGAAGTGGGGGAATTTATGTTAGTAAGTCGTCATTATCCTATTGTTTCATGTCTGCCATTTCATCGACATATTTTTGCAACCAACCAACATCACAACAAAAGAAACAACACTGTCAATCCATTTTGAGCAACTCGGTTTTTTCAGTTTTTAATGTGGTTCGTGTATTCAATGTTTACTTTTGTGTACACTAGTTATTTGAAACTTTGTCTTCCGCTGGTTGTTTTTTTGGTCTTTCGTCCATAATCCCCATTTAAAACGATTTTCTATTTCGCAAAATATACTTAAGTGCACGGGGTAGAACGATGTTTACTCTACATTGATTTCCCTTGTCTGAGGGAGATATGACGATATATATTACAACCAAGAAAGAAGGCATTGCCTGAGGGAAATATGACATTTTAGGGTGAAAAAATATTCATATCTCCCAAAGGATATTAATTAATGTGTTTTTTACTGTCGTTACTTTTTTTTAACTTCTGGCTTGACACAAAGTATTAATTTACATGCTTTTTTCTTATCCTCTTGCTGTAAAAACTAAACACAACATAAAAATTGCATAAACTGTACAGATCAAAAGTCAGTTATTTATTTTACGACAATTTTAGTTATTTTAACGTCCGAAATACTTTTGAACACTATTATGACTATATGCTACATTGAAATCGTAATTATGAACATATATCACGCGCAACGTCGGACAAGATAGTACCGATGTTTTTACAGGGGAACACAGACGAAGCTCTTCGTTCCAATAAAAGGTACCAATATGAAGTGGGAAGGAATGCGTATGAAGTTTGGCTGCTTACAAATAAGTAAAGTCCGATCGAAACAAATTCATCTATTAGATTCAATAAAAGTTGTGTTCAGCGAATGCCAAACACGTTGCATATAAAAACAAAGAGACATTTAGATAATTGTATTTTGTGTATCTGAGGGGCTGTGCTGGATGTATAGAGACACAACCAAGTCCTTAGGTCGACAGTCTAAATTTCATCACATTTACCGTGGTTGATCGACTTAAAATTATCTATTTACCACATATCAATTAAATAAAATGTTTTTAGTACTAAGAACATTTTAAACTATCCATATAGACATTACCAAAAATAACTCTTTATAAATTACGCTTCTATGGATGTGCTTCTTGACACTTAAAAATGCATAAAATAAATAAATTTACATTTGGTTTTTTCTATGTAAATAAATAAATACAGATACATTTTCTAAACAGAAGACAAATGGCAAAATAAATAACACAAAATGTTTATAAACGTTTGTTTGAGGAAAGAAAGAAAAAATCCTATTTTAATCTGGGCAGGGTTTGTTCAAATTTCTCTTGCTTCATTCTAAAAAAAAATATAACAGAATAGACCTCCACCCAAAAATCGGCCCACTTATCAATAGTGTGTTTTTGCTAAAGAATAAATTATAATTCATTTCCTAAATGTAGGTATAAATAGAATCTGATAATGTTATGTATTTTTCACACGCTTGTTTGGCTGCAGTAGAGCGAAGCAATGTTTCTACACATATTTTTTTGTTTTTCTGTTATTATATGTTTTGCAGGTAAGTTTTAATGTTTATTTACATATAATGAATAAGATTAAGGAATTATGACAAACTATATACAATGTCAATTATAAATACATACATACATATATATACAACTTCCCCTCTCTTAACTTTAATAAATGTAGTACAATGGATACATTATTCATGTTGAGTATTCGTGAATTGTTTCATTATTTTTATATCGCAAATACACACATATATATATATTGGTATGAACTGGTATGTACTGATATATATATATGATTATTATAGATGTCAACAGTGTCTTTTCTTTGTAATGAAAGTCACTAATTTTAATTTTGAAGTTTGAGTTAACATATTTAAAATTGTAGATCTTAATGACCTTCCTTCTTCCGGATTTTTATCATTCTTCATTTTTGTTCAGCATATTGTCGTCAACATTTTGTGTACCTTTTTGTGATCTTTTGTAATTGAAAATGTTAATTCGAATGTATTTATTTGTGTATGGACTACATACTGATTGCAAAATATTTTCATAAAAAATATTTTTCTGAATTCATTTCTGAATTAATGAAATATGTGACCAACAATACTATCAATAGTATTAACAACTTAACTTCAAAGATATATATAGAGCACACTAGGCTTTTAGGGACCAAAACATGACAATGTGACATGCAGCATGTATAAAGTGGTAGATTACTTTTTACTTCCTGTTAGTTCATGTGATTTAATACATACCTTATACTATTGAATTACTTGAAGCGGAATGTATTTCTATAATTGGACATAAAAAACCTTAGCCAGACTTTGACATAACATTTCGGAGTTTTATATTCATAATGCTTTTCAACTTTGTGATATATTTGGCCTTTTAATTGAGTTATTTGAGTGCAATTGAATCATATATTTATATAAAAAACAAACGTGCAACTTGCGTAGTACCCTATTAGTTTCATTGTATAGCGTTTCAACAAGTTCGATACAATCCTAACTAGACACAATAATTTAATGAGAGGAATCATTTTGTATTCTTCTAAAAAAGGAAAACATTACATGCCCAAGTTAGCATCAAATTTTCCAATGTACACCATTAGGATTCGGATAAAAACCTTTTAAGTGTAGTATATTAATGGCACGAGGAAGTCCAACAGACATTATTCGAGAGTGCAAAGTCTTTTCTAAGTACAAGAAAATAAGCCTAGTTTTATTTCCTTTCTTAATGAATTAAGCCTTATTTGTACAATATAAAGTAGAAGATAGTATAAAATGTATTTTAAATATATGAGAAGATTTCACTGTGTATAATGATGACAATGTGTGGTCATTGTGACTAAAAGTATTTGTGACACCCGGAACTTGACTTAGTTGCGGATGTTAAACAGGAAATCTGATATAGCAAAACATTTATATAATACAAAATGGAGTTAACTAGGACTGTGTATAAAATTGAATGGATTTTATTGTTATTTTTTGTTTTAAATTGTAAGTATTTTCGTGAAGTGAGGTCTCAGTTTACTCCAAAGTTAGAAACAAATTAAAACATAATTGAGTATTCTATTGCATGTGTAAAACCAATTAAATAATATGTATCCTTCCTAATCATTTTAACATTGATCAAATTATTTAAGAGTGTAAATTAAATTAGTTATAGTATAAGTGACTGTGTGTTTGAAGGGTGGTGTTAACCGGTTTGTAATTTCAATTAACGCTTTTATTAATAGTCTAAAATATGTTGAATAAATGAAGAAAAACATGTTTAGTTGATACAAGGATTTATATATATAGTAAGTCGGACTATACAAATCCTTGATTGATAAGTTAAACTGAAATATTATTCATATACTAAATAGGTATACAGAAAAAAAACTCTATTTTGCTTTTATATCGTCTGATTCAGACAAAACATTTAAACGTGCACGTTTTAAACAAAGCATTCATACTTATCACACAATAACCACACCATCAAAGCAAATCAGGACTTGAAGCATACACAAACTCTATTAATGAAAAAGGAAGGTATGTAGCTGACTATGCGGGATGGGCTTTTCTCATTTTTGAAGGTACGGTGACCTTTAGATGTTAATTTCGGGTCATTTGGTCTCTTGTGGAAAGTTGTCTCATTGGCAATACCACTCTCTTCTTTTTACTATGTTCTATGCACTATGCAAAATATCAAAAGAACAGTTTAGCTTGAACATTATCAAAAGAATACAAAACAGACAAAAACAAATAAGTAGTTATAGCACATTAAGCTGAAATAGATAGTCAATAGGCGATTATTGTTTGGCAAGCATTGCACTGTCATGACGTTTAGCATGTTTAGAGGTTTTCTTGTTGATCATGATGATAGATTATGTGTACAAAAGTGTTGTTTTTTTACTTATAAAACTGAAATCTTCCCTACACGATTTCCTATCCGGAAATAAACAAATAACTTAAACAATGGAACTCAATAAAAACAAACAAAAATGTTCACTAGACCTATGATGTAGTAACACGAAACAGAGACCATGCAGTGTATTTTATGTCTCTGTACGTACTATGGTATGAATTGACATGCAGTTATGGCCACATTTAAATTGTCTTTATTTTCAAAACACTACACATCTTTAGTATAATATTCCCAGCGAAATTAACACTCATAGAGATATATATATTTAATATTTCAAGATAGGGAACAATTCCCTCGGCAATCATGAATAAGGTTACATATCTGTTTCATGACACCCCTCCCAAACACGTGGGAGCCGCTCAGTGGAATAGGTTGCTTGTGAATTTGAGATAAAACATATGGTCACATATGAACAGGTTATTGAATCATAAGTACTTGGAATGAATCAGAGGGTGTTTTTTTTTTAAACGGATTCGATGAAATCGGCTAATCAAAATGTATTTGACAAATCTAGTAATCTTTCAGTAAAATTTAGGCCTATTATGCTAATACTAGTAAACGTTCCAGATACAATAGCGTTAGCCTAGAGCATCATTGATCAATGCTAAAGGCTGAGACAAGGCATATTACACAGACAGAAACAAGTAAGACTATGATAAGTAGTAAGTAAGTAAGTAAGTAAATTTTATTTAGAGTCGGCATGCATATATATACATAATAACAGAGAAAACATGAGCTCTGGTGAGCTCTTTAACCGACAATCACATAAAAAAAATCATGCAGCATCATGCAAATACTACCAAATAAAACTGGTAAAAACATGCTATATAATGAAAACAACTCTATTTGATTTGTGAGCCTCCAGAGTCAAAGCTCATGTGGCAAGCGCCTCTATGTGCTTTGAAGCGGGGGAATCAGCAAATCACTTGAAGATAATAAAATATAACAGACAAAAAGCATAAAAACAATAAATAAATAAATATAAGCACTAGCATTTAATGGCAGATATATTAAAAAAACTGCATAAAAAGCAGAGCAAAAGGCCATTATAAAAAGAAAGAAATTTCAGCTTTGAGACAGCACTGGGTCGAAACGACATGAACTGCAGAAGCATTTTTGACCCCCATACCAGGAATTTATATAATTCCTAAACTGTCAAAAGAAGTCATGAGTCTAGCCTCATTAGGAAGTGAGTTCCATACTTTTGCTGCCTCAAATCTAAAGGATCTTTTACCATAACTGGAGGTTCTAGGTCTAGGTACCTCAGCAGTGTTTACATATCTGAAATTATATGAATTGTTTTTTATTACAACTAAATCTTGAATAAATAACGGACATTTTTTTATTAATTATTCTAAATATAAAAAAGAAGATGTGGTATGATTGCCAATGAGACAACTATCCACAAAAGACCAAAATGACACAAACATTAACAACTATGGGTCACCGTACGGCCTTCAACAATGAGCAAAGCCCATACCGCATAGTCAGCTATAAAAGGCCCCGATAAGACAATGTAAAACAATTCAAACGAGAAAACTAACGGCCTTATTTATGTAAAAAATGAACGAAAAACAAATATGTAACAAATAAGCAACTGACAACCACTGAATTACAGGCTCCTGACTTGGGAAAGGTCTCCAAGGCAATTGATCGCATTCTACGAGTTTTTAATGATGGAAGGTTCGAAATCTGCAGGAGTGTTTCGTATCAGCTCTTATGGTCTACATAAATAAATCGATAAGAATAAGAATATTTTATTTCCAATTAAAGGGCCCAATAAAGAGCTTTCATTACATTACATACACGCAGAGACATATAAATATATGTCTCTGATACAAATACATAAGATTAGACATAAGTTACAGACATATGAGACTATAAGAAAACATGCAGTTTTAGATTAAGATACAATTGTTTGATGACGTTTTTGATACTATTAAAAAATGCAATAAAAGGCCAGGACACAACCAGATTCATAGATCATCTAGATCTACAGGTACCGTGACACGGGTAATCGTATTATTATTTTGACATCAAAATATGCAATATAGGGCCCATGTTTTCATATGATTTTTTTTTGTTACTCAAAATATAAATGAGATGGGTGAGAATTCGATGTAGTACAAGCTCACCCATAACACAATCAGTGACCACAATAGTAATCGAATCGCCCATCGAAATCACAAACGGGAATTGAAGTGAAACTGTTCGTTACCGTCCCCTTAAGCTTAAGATACCTTATTCCTAGGTTCGTCTATTTTTACAGAACACTCTGTGCAGGCATTAACAAAGGCACTTGTCTTAGCATGGGAACAGTATATATATACATGTTCCTGTCTTATCTATATACTTTCAAGTCTTATGTAAAAAGATCAGAGACAAGTGCTGGGCAGTGGCCTGGAATTGCCGTTCAACTCAGATCAACTGGAAAATGAACACAATTATTTTCAGTTTTCACATGCATAATTCAGTGAATTCAGACGCGGATCCAGAGGGGGGTGGGGGTTGGTGGTTGGAACCCCCTTTTTTTGATCGACCAATGTATTTCAATGGGAACACGTGATTGGAACACCCCCCCCCCCTTTTGTCCTGGGTAAGGAGTCAGGACCCCCCTTTTTGAAATGGCTGGATCCGCCCCTGGAATTCTTGCCTTCATACTGATGTACATAGCTACTGACTGTTTTTGATAAAAAGTTATTTCTTTAATAGAACCTATACATTGTAATTGCTTTGAAATGTTGGTATACTTACTTAGTTTTTCTTGTCAGCTTTCCAACACAATTTGTGATTTGTGATATTCTGCAGTTTTCTCTTGTTAAAAGAAGCACCAAATTTTCTTGAGTTCTTTAAAAACACATTTGATATGTTTTTGACTGCATATTGGTATTGAAATACCCATGTAGCTGGAATAGTGCTTCAATATTAAAATAAATAATAAAGTTGAGTAGTCTCAGGCATTTTGATTACACTATACATTTTGTACACGTTAGAGTCCACTGTCCTCTGATGACAAGACTTTTTTCAACCTTTATATGGAATATACATTCCCAACTTATTCTGTATTCATGAGCTTGCAGCTCCTACTCAGACTTTGTAAAACATCACCAGTGTCTGAGCAGAAAGTTGATAAAACAGGGGTATGTAAAAGAACGTTGCGTTCTTTTTCTAAAAAAGTTCATCGGAAGGTACCAGAACTTGTTGATAAATATTCCCTATCAACTTCACAAATAATACACGATGGTCTTGAAGTATAGATTTTGTGTACTGACATTTTTTATCATCTTAATAACTTGTTATAGTATTCTTTTATTTGTCTTTATTAATATTACTTTTACTGTTTAGTCTGTTTTTTTTAGATATTCTTTTAACGTGACTCTGTACTTATGTATACCATCATACTTTGAATGACAAAACTATTTTATTTATTAATACTACTTTTACTGTTCAGTCTGTTTTTAGCAAAATGAAGATGTTAAATTTGATGTATGCCTTTTTGTGCTTCTTCGTTACATTTGTTGTTTTTATAGTGATTATAGAAATAACACAATGTTGACTGCTTTACCCCTATTTTTGTCATTTTTGTCGAGCCTGCAACTTTTGTTGCAGAAAGCTCGACATAGGGATAGTGATCCGGCAGTGTCAGGCTACGGCGGCGGCAGCATCGGTGTTAGCTCACTTCTTTAAAGCTTTATACTTTAGAAGGTAGAAGACCTGGATGCTTCATACTTTGTATATAGAGGCCCCATGTTACGAAGTTTCCGTCAGTCACATGTCCAATGTCCTTGACCTCATTTTCATGGTTCAGTGATTGATTGAAAAAAAAGTTCAAATTTTTTGTAATGTTAAATTCTCTCTTATTATAAGTAATAGGATAACTATATTTGGTATGTGCGTACCTTGCAAGGTCCTCATGCCCGTCAGACAGTTTTCACTTGACCTCGACTTCATTTCATGGATCAGTAAACAAGGTTAAGTTTTGGTGGTCAAGTCCATATCTGAGATACTATAAGCAGTAGGTCTAGTATATTCAGTGTATGGAAGGACTGTAAGGTGTACATGTCCAACTGGCAGGTGTCATCTGACCTTGACCTCATTTTCATGGTTCAGTGGTTATAGTTAGATTTTTGTGTTTTGGTCTGTTTTTCTCATACTTTATGCAATAGGTCTGCTATAACTATTGTATGGAATGATTGGAAGGTGTGCATGTCTAGTGGGCAGATGTCATCTGACCTTGACCTCATTTTCATGGTTCAGTGGTCAAAGTAAAGTTTTTCAGATTTGGTGTTTTTCTCTAATACTATATGCCATTAATCAACTATATTTGGTGTATAGAAATATTTTATGATCTTTATGTCAGTAGCGCAGGTTTTATTTGACCTTGACCTCATTTTCAAGGTTCATTGCTCAGTGTTGATTTTTTGTGTTTTGGTTTGTTTTTCTTAAACTATAAGCAATAGGTCAACTGTATTTGTTGTATGAAAAATTGTTAGCTGTTCATGTCTGCCTGCCTTGGTTCATCTGACCTTGACCTCATTTTCATGGTTCATTGGTATATGTTTAGTTATCTTGGTTCATGTTAAGTTTATGTGACAGTTTTAATTAGGCTTTATATTTAGGACTATCAACATAATATCAATGTATAATAAAAAAAGGGGAGACTATCAGTGTGTGCACTCTTGTTACTTCTTGTGCTTGTTTGTTTTGTTCACACATCGTTGACAATATACAATGAAATTTGATGCGACTGTCATACAAGTGAGAGGTTTAGCTAGCTATAAAACCAGGTTCAATCCACCTTTTTCTACATAAGAAAATAAAATTGAGAATGGAAATGGGGAATGTGTCAAAGAGACAACAACCCGACCAAAATAAAAAAACACAACAGCAGAAGGTCACCAACAGGTCTTCAATGTAGCGAGAAATTCCCGCACCCGGAGGCGTCATTCAGGTGGCCCCTAAACAAATATATACTAGTTCAGTGATAATGAACGCCATACTAATTTCCAAATTGTACACAAGAAGCTAAAATTTAAATAATACCAAGTCAGGAATATGACAGTTGTTATCCATTTGTTTGATGTGTTTGAACTTTTGATTTTATCCATTTGATTTTGGACTTTCCTATTTGATTTTCCTTGCAGTTCAGTATTTTTGTGTTTTTACTTTTCATTTGTTTTTAGTTTAATATTCAAGTGTTTTATGGAATAAGAACAAAACTTAATGACTAAGAAATATTATTGTGATATTGCAGGTATACATGTGAATGGTCAGTGTTCAGGGAAAAGATGTGGTGAATGTATTGTAAGTGGTCCAGACTGCCTATGGTGTAAACAAAAGGTATGTAACTCGTATTTCTTTGTTTAATAGTTTGCAACATAATATATAATCATATTCAAATGTACACATGATAGGTAAAATATAATAAGATGCAGGTCTGCAGAAATTAAAAACATGGGAGAAGTTTAGTTTTATGACTATGTTTTCTATTTTTAGCCCCAGCTACTATTAAGTGGACAAGACATACTGCAAACAAACTTATTTTCACGGATACTTTATTTCGTGTTTAACCCTTTCAGGTGATCTTTGCTACTTTTTGATTTTACATGATGGTCAAATTTACTTGATTCATCTTGTATCATTGTACAGCAGATATAGGTACTAACCCAGCGGGCGTGAGAGATTTTTGACCTTACATGGTAACAAAAATCTTTGTTTTACTATATCAATATGAAATATACAGCTCAACATTTTAAATTCCTGCTCTCAAATAATTTTCAACATCAATTTTTCCTCTTTATAATTAACTTGTTCATGCGCAAATAGTTGTGAATGTCAACACCAACTTTCAATTTCAATGTAGTTGTCGAGATATTTACATGTTTTATATGAAAGAAATCTAATACAGGGCAAAAGAAATAGTTACAGATCATAAACCTACCTGTTATAACTCATTCCTTAAATCTTTTGGGGTAATAAAGGAGTATCAAAATAAAGTTTTTGTGTACAGTGTACTGCAACTCAACTATGCACGGTACGGAAGGATTTATATTGTCAGCTCAACACCTTACACAACGCTCTTTTGGAATAAAATATCGAAAAATAACATGTTTGAAAGATTTCAATGCCAATTATTGAAACAGCCATACTTATTACACACAAACAGTGGCCTTCTATCAGAAGAAGAGTTGCAAAGAATGTAGAATTATGTTGGACAACTTCTTTGACAAGTATTTGCGCATGTTTGTAGTAATCATTCTTGTTTTGGGAAAATAATGAGACATCTCTTATCATCAACCTACGACCAAATCATTTCTTAAAGCAACAACTATGTTTAGATCGAAGTACACATTGATATTTTGAGAACAATACAAAAATTTTCGTTACTGTGTAAGGTAAAAAAATAGTTCACACCCACTTGGTTAGTACCTATATCTGCTGTACAATGATGCACGGTGTGATAAGTCAATAAGGACAGATTGGTTTACAGTATTGTGTCTATCGTGTTACCTATAAATCTCATCAAAGGTTTAACAAAGTTGTTGATGTTTAAAAAAAACTTTTCCGACTGAACCCTGAGTGATATTAACTGCAGCCTTCATGCTTAACCACAAGTCCATTGGCTTGTAAAATTGTTCACAGGCGTATAAAATTCTGCTCTACAAGCCAACAGAATCCAACTGAAATTTTCAAAAAAATGACCGTCATGCTTGTGGAATCAAATAGTTAAGCTTGAAGGCTTTAACGCTGTAGACAACAACTACACAGCCAAAGATAATAGACTATAAACAAAAGTGTGGACTAAAATTACATAATTGATACAAATACAATACAGATAAATCACAGCTCATTTATGCTACATTTTTATACCCTTGTGGCAAAAGAGGCTTAAGTGTTATCCTTGTCTGTCAATCTGCCCGTCCATACATCCATTCCAAAATTAAGTTCCATTCTCTAACACTAGTTTACCTTTTATAACCAAATGTTATGTTACTTATGCACAATGCCTACAACCACATAACACAGATCAAAGTTTGAATTTTGGTGGCCTCAATGTAACTGTTCTAGAGCTATGCGCTTTTATAAATGGAAAAAACTCAGAAATTGTTTGTTTCCATTCTCTATATAACTAATTGACGACTTAAGTTTGTCTCAACCAATTATTTTGAAACTTGAAGACAATACTTTCAACCATAACCTGTAGATAAAACTGGAATGTGGGTGGCATCACTTTGACAGATCTCTAGTTATGTCCCTTCATAATGTTACATGCAAGCAGCTTTAGCAGGGGACATTTTTCATCATTTATTTGTACTTGTTTTACCACTCTACAATTTATTTCATGAAAACTTTTTATGAAATTTATATTTGTCTTTTTTTTTTATATTAAAAGTGGGTATGATTTAACTTATATCTTCTCAAAAGGAATGTTGTCTAACATTTTTGGTTTTATAACTTTTTATTATTTTCAGAATTACAATGAGACAAGGTGTGCTGTGTTAGCAACTCTGACATCAAATGGTTGCTCCTCTGGTGATATTGTTCGCCATCCTGTACCAAGTATAACAAAAATAAAGGTAAAATTTATGATTGTGATGATCTATTTTTCTGCATAGAAGAGCATTATATGTATTTATACAATACCATTTTGAAAATAAATAACATCTCACCATTTAAGGAATATAATTGTAGAAGAAAGGGGGGGTCGAATGGGTCCAGATCCCAATATCTTAGGCTTTGAAATTCCGAGGTTCTGAATTTAAAGAAATTTAATCCTGACATCTTGAAATTCAAAAAAAATAATTTCCCAGATTCAGAAAGGATCGATCCTGAAATCCTGAGCTTAAAAACACCCCATCCTGATTTCCTGCCCCCCTAATTGAACATCAAACCCAATATGTATTGATTTGGTAGTTTGTACAATTTCCAAAAACTCAAAACTATCAGATTGCAACCAAATGAAGCATTTTTAGCTCACCTTGCCCGAAGGGCCAAGTGAGCTTTTCTCATCACTTGGCGTCCTTCGTCTGTCGTCCGTCGTCGTCTGTCGTCGTCATTAACATTTTACATTTTGAACTTCTTCTAGAGAACCACTGAATGGAATGGAACCAAACATGTCATGAATGTTCCTTATGAGGTGCTGACCAAGTTTTGTTACTTTGTAGCCGATCCGTCATCAAAGATGGCCACCAGCAAGGGGACTTAGTTTAACATAGGACCCTATGGGGAATGCATACAAATGACTTCTTCTTGAGAACCACTGAATGGAATGAAACCAAACATAGCATGAATGTTCCTTATGAGGTGCTGACCAAGTGTTGTTACTTTGTAGCCGATCCATCATCCAAGATGGCTGCCAGCGGGGGACTAAGTTTAACATAGGACCCTATGGGAAATACATACAAATGACTTCTTCTAGAGAACCACTGAATGGAATGAAATCCAACATTGCATGAATGTTCCTTATGAGGTGTTAACCAAGTGTTGTTACTTTGTAGCTGATCCATCATCCAAGATGGCCGCCAGCTGGGGACTTAGTTTAACATAAGACCCTATGGGAAAACCGTACAAAAGTCTTCTTCTAGAGAACCATGAAATTGAATGAAATCAAACATAGCATGAATAGTCATTTCCTTATGAGGTGCTGGCCAAGTGTTGTTACTTTGTAGCCAAATTTTATATGATTTCAAAAACCCAAGTAGAGTCAGGTGAGCGATACAGGCTCTTGAGAGCCTCTAGTTTATTTTTTTTTATCGAACACTAAATTGCCACTAATTTGAGAGTTCCTAAACAGTGAAATTGTAAACTACAAGATTATTTCATTTTGTTTATCTGTAGGTATTGTAAACATGTACATATCATCAATTTTAAAAATTTTTTTTTTATGTACATTGTCCATTATATATTTTTTTTTAGGATAAACCTTTACAAGATGGTGGGGTGGGGGTGGAACCTATACAGCTACAACCACAGGAGGTTAAAATTAGATTAGTTCCAAGTAAGTACCTGTATTATGTATTGTATTTTATACTTTAAGAATTTAATTTTGGATGTAAGGCGTCTTCTGATTGGCTGACATTGTTTTGTTTATCAGCTCATAGACATAGTTTTGTCATCTGAGGTCATGTCATCAACGTTTTCCCATGGTTTACTCCTCTTTAAAATGGAATGTAGAATTAAACTATAAGAAATGGCTGTATTATTTTTTCTGTCTATGAAGAAATAACATCAAAAATGTGGTGCACAATAAATAACCTGCATAGTGGGTTATTCTAAAGTGTGAACCACATTTTTTATGATAGAAAAAATATTATAGTCATTCCGTAAATATTTTACTAATATGACTTTAATAACTTAGCTGACAACTTTGTTATTCATGATTTCAGCTGTAATTTCATATCTCACGAATTAAATATGCCGGGGTAATGTCTAATTTTAAAAAGATATTTTAGGCATTTTTTACATTAATTTTGAACAGTCATGTCACAATGATTGAATTAGAATTTTAATAGTAAGAAGGATAGGAATCACATTGACAGCTTTCATTTAATGTTGGGAAATATGTTGAATGACTTCATATCATGAAGTGTCTTTGAAGTGTAAGAATATAAACAACAGTTCACATCGTTTTTAAAAAACAAGTTGGTGTCTAAAATGTCTATGCATTTTTTACTATATCACTTCATAATTTGGTTCATGTAGGCTGAACATACTACAATATTGATTTCAATCTTTTCTTCAAAATTAAATATCTATTATTAAACTTATAATCAATGTGTAAAAAATACTATGATATTAAGAGCTATAAAGAAAATAATCTAAAGAAAAGCATTTTTGTTGTACAAATGTTTGTTCTAGATACATCTTAAACATCGTGCCATGGTCTTTCTAGTATAATGTTGCAGACACGGGGGTCTGATAATTATGATTTTATTTTAGATAAATTGTTTAGGTGGACTTTCAAGTACAGAGTAGCACAAAACTTTCCTGTAGATATATACTTTCTAGTAGATCCATCATATACAATGAGAAATCTTAGAACACAGTTAGCAGATCTAGCTGATGACATAGGTTAGTAATATAGAAAATCGTAAAAAACACATCCAAAAACATAAAAAAACATGGCGTAGATCTACATTGTATGTATATACAATATTTTCTGGTCCTATGATTGAAGACAAGAGGACCTTAGAAATAGTTATCGTAGTTTTGTGAAATAAAAACAAACTGTTATGCTGTTCAGAGTCTTGGGATATTTGGATCATATAGAAAGCATACATAGTCTAATTTTTTTAATGCCTTTAATAGTTGATTCTGTGGATTCAGTTATTTTCCTGGATACCAATTTTCTTGGATTAAGGAAAACTTACATGTTCATGGGTTTTGATAAAGTCTGCATGCATGCCTATAGAAAATGTGTTATTCCTTGACCTGTACCCACAATATTAGCAAAAATTGGTATACAAAAAATAGTTATAAATCTACAGTATTAATAAAGCTTGATATTATTCTCACCCACAAAAAAGAGAGTGTTGTGATCAAAGTGTATGTTTGAAAGGTCAAGGTCAATACTAAATATATATTTAAGAGCTGATCTCAGAGAAAACCATGCAAAATTGCAAAAATTGTCCAGAAGCAACTATTGAGATTTGTGTTTTTGTGTTGTTTGTTAGAAGGTCCAATGACTCGGCATTACTTTGAAAGTGTTTCAAATTATATCTGTTTGTGCTATTTTAGTAACCCATGTTTCTATTTTTGCAAATGGGAAATCTGAAAATCTTTGATCTATCATTGAATTGCACAATTTTTGAACTCAGAATATTTTTATTCTGTCACTATATTAAAAATGTGAAGAGTTTCATTTTGTCAGCTTCTATTAGTACCTGTATGTGTTAAAGAATGGATGATTTTCTTGTTGTAAGTCATGATATCTAAGTCACATGGATGCTGATCTATATCTGCAATTAATAAATTTACAGAATTTCAATAAAGATTGAAAACATTATTGCTATCTTTAAAGTATGAGTTTAATTTAATTTTAGGTACTTCTATTCGAAATTTGACAACTGATTTTAGATTCGGATATGGAACATCAATGGACAAAGTAACTTTACCTTACACTCATACAACACCAGAATAGTAAGTAATTAAGTTCATACCAAACTTTTTTTTAGACATTTGATTTACATATTATGTAGTTCAATATTCTGTTAAAATGTTTTCATATATACTAATGAGGGATTATAATATGACTTGCTTCTTTTGCTTTGTGAATAAACACATGCTCTTCATCCAATATGTGTATATTGACTACTGCAAAATAATGAATTTTAGCAAATTGGCATGCATTTACAATATTTTTTAAAGTCTTAAATGATGCACAAGTTGTTACTTATTTATTTATCATGACTGCAATGTGTTGCAATTAGAAATTGACATATTTGACCTAAATAGGACAATCATTCACGCTGGCTGTTCAAAACTCCCCTCTCTGAAAAATCACATTGCCTGTCGCATGCTTGACTACAAAGAAAAACATTTACTTTTTTTGAGAAGTTTATGTCCTACTGTGATGGACGGGATGGAGTTAAGTTTTACCCATAATCAACCCATGAGTTTTCATTCTCTAACTTTAGTTTACCTTTGGGTGGTATCACTGTCGCTATTGAGTTTTGTCTCTTTCATCAATGAAAGTTGCTAATTTGCCATATCCACACTCTATTTTAATTTGCTTCAACCAAATATTATAAACTTTGACACAATGCTAATTACCACCAAACACAGATGAAGTTGATTTGGATGGCATCACTTTCACTGTTCCTGAGTTATGTTCAGTGGTCAATTGAAAATTTAAAGAATTTGCCATATATATATATTTACAAGCAAGAGCATCTTTGTCCCATGGACATATTGTTTAAAATAAATGTACTAAAAAAGACACTATATGAAAAATCATACATTGCCTAGCAGCCTATTGCTCATCATATGTTCTATTCACATATGGTATATACACAATAAATTACGTTGGTACATCTTGAGAACTTACATGTTTGGTTTAAAGTGTTGCTTGGTTTTTGGTTTTATTTATTTTCATTTCTTTTGGTGTGCAACAATAACATGACCCAGGACACATACTTTATATAGGAAACTCTGACAGGCCCATGAAGAATAAATACAAAAATTCAACAAAAGATTGTATGTGTAAGAAACTTGTAAAGATTTGATAGATTTGAAATTACAGTCATATAATAAGAAATGTGCCCAGAAAAAAACTATGTCTTTTGCCTTGAGCCTTATTACTTTTTTTTTCAGTTTACAAAATCCTTGTCCTGGTGATCCTAACCTTATCTGTGCTCCACCACATTCCTTTCTACACAGGCTGAATCTTACCAATGATGTACAAGCATTTAGAGTAAGTATAAACTAGACTTAAAACATCTTAAAAGTAGTTATAGACTGGCTTTGATTTTAAAAATAAAGTCTGAATAAAGGGATAAAAATGTTTACTTTTGTCATTTATGAAATTATGTTGGAATAGTAACAAAAAAAAGTAAATTGTTGAAATATTAAAACCGGAATTCTGATTCCTTTTTCCTTCATCTAGGAATAAAAATCATCCAGTGGTAAATCTTTTGAATAAGTAGATTACAGACCATTTATAATTGTCCCTTCTGCAAAAATAGCTGGGACAAGCTTCAATTCTGGTGTTCAGAAGTTTGGTGATAATGTAAACCACTAATAATATTTTCTGGAAGGGTTTATATCTAATGATTATATTTGTTCAGAAGTTGATGATAATGCGAACCACTCATCATATTTTCTAGATGGGTTATCTAATGACTATATTTGTTCAAAAGGTTGGTGATAATGTGAACCAATGATCATATTATCTGGTTATGTTATCTAATGACTATATTTATGTCCCACCTAGGGGCATGATGTTTTCAGTCTGCACATCCAATTATTCGTTGATCTGTTTATATGCCAACTTAAAACTTTGTTGTGGGATTATAAAATTTTGATGAATTTTTATAACAGGTAAATAGAAAATTGTCCCAGAACATACCATAATTATTAGGTTATTAGGTTTTTGAAGCATTTGTGTAATGGTTCTTATAAAAATATTATTTTTTACAGGCTGTTGTAAGAAATACCCAAACAACTGCAAACAGAGATAAAACGGAAGGGTTGTTAGATGGCGTGATGCAGGTTGCAGTTTGTGGGGTTTGTATTTGTCTAGTTATATAAACACTGTGTGTGATCCTAACCACTGGATATAGGTACCCATAGCCTGGTCTTCTGTTCATGGTCTAGGGAAAACATATGTACCTTTATGTTGGTACTGTATATGTTCTATAATGTTGTTTTTCTTAGACAATGAACAGAGAACAGGGCTAAGGCTACCTCTATATAATGAATGAATGAATAAATAATTTATATAAGTGCAACCTGAATTGCCATAATATAATACATATGTTATGAACAATGTTATTTTCAGCCAGCCTTATAGGCTTATGAAGCACTGTCATTATACCCTCACTTTAAAAAAGGGGGGTATACTGTTTTACCTCTGTCTGTTCATCCATCCTTCCGTCAGTCTTTCGGTCCGTCAGTCCGTACGTCCTATGAATATTGTTCATTGCATTTTTCTCAGGAACTTCAATACAAGGATTTCTGAAATTTGGTTTCAGGGTTTATATATCAGTCAGATAAACCGTGTGATGCGTTTTCAGATTCATCACTCGACAATTTCATGTTACCAAACACTTGTTAGATTTTACACATGATAGCCAAGTTGAAAATTTTTATCACATTTCCTTGGGAACTACAATACAAGGATTTCTGAAATATTGCATATTTTTACACTATTAATATTATCCACTTGCGGCTAGGCTATCATTAGTGAGCAGTTGCTTGCAGTTTCACTTGTTTTAAAACATTATAATACATGTATAGCTAAATTTGATTTGATATAATATATCAAGTTTTACAATTTGTACGTCGTGTAGTTTTGTTGAAGTAAAAGTCTTTATATAACATCTTGACTTATCCTTAAACAGTGTATGATAAAGTTTGTGTTTTTGGTTTGCTCGTTAACAGTTCTTTTAGTGCTTCTTCAGAGTTAACAGAGGTGAGTTCTCATTTGAGTTCGTTCCTTCTAGCAGAGTAACAGTCACACAAAAGCAAAAAGTGTTTTTCAGTTTCAGTCATATAAGAGTTGCATACTTTACAGATTCTCCAGTCGGCTGGAATAATTTGATATGGACCTCGTTGACTTCTAAAGGTAGTGTACCGCATCGAATCTAGCTAAGCCGATCGCTGTTTTCTGGACAAGAGGAATAATTTACAACTGCTCCTGAAATCAGGCAATTTCATAAGTCTACACTATGAACAAACTATATTACATTAATTGTTTACAAGTATAGAAGTCCATCCGAATCACCTGTTATTGCTGAAATCGGGGAGTTTTCCGAACACCCAAGAAAGTACGAATTGCTCTATACTGGAATCTTTCAAGTACATCATGACGCTTAGATCCCGATGCCCCTTACGCATAGTCCATTTCAGGGATAACCGTATTTTCATATATTTTTTGTATATGTAGCAAAGTCCATATTACCCATATGAAGATATTTTAATGTAAGTGATCCAAGTGCTCTACTAGCTGCTGTTGAGAGCTCTTTCAACAGTGTAGTCCATATTTTCAGATATCATTAAGCAGTTTAATTTGTCCATTCGTGTAATGTATCCAGCTGAGTTTGTAAACTGTGAGCACTTTCAGATATAAACAAAATATCATCTGCATATAGTAAGCAACTGACCATATCATTACTAATTGGAACTCCATACCATAGACTGTTAAATCTCTGGCACTTGGCTGTCTATGAAAAAAAGCAAAAATTGTCATAGCAAGGTAATCACCTTGACATACACCAGAATCTATTGAGAAACATTCCGTGAGTATACCAGGTGATAATCGGACAGCAACTTTTAGTTTTGAATAAAGACATCTGATCGTTTTGAACATATTCCCAGATATTCCTGAAGTTAAAAAGTTTATTCCACTAGACAGTGTGGTTGACTGAGTTGAACGCTTTGCTAAAGTTGACAAAACATAAGATTGAATGTATCCTAGACAAAATATCTTTTGGGTTAACAGAGACACTTCCTTCATCCATTATCATGCTATCGATATTTGTATTAGTTTTCCCCGGACCAAGTGGTGATGATACACAGTGGTTAAGGTATTTCAATATATAGTTTCTTGTTCTGAATATGCATGATATTATTGCCACTGGACATTAAGCCATCCCACATTATCAACCAATCAACAACTTCTTTGAAAGTATCAAGTATAAATATAAATAAAATAGAATGTAATAATGTTCACTAAAATAAAATTTTAAAAAGAATAACATTTTAATAAAGAAAAGATACATTTGTACTAACACTAACAAAAAATAATTAACAAATGAGAATAAGTCAATAAAACAAAATTGCTGACATTACTGTAAAATTTCAGTCTTATTGTACATGATACCATATTCTTATATTGACAAACTTTTTATATATTTACAGGATAAAATAGGATGGAGAAATAAAGCAAGAAGAATGTTGATATATGCCTCTGATGTTGATTATCATTTTGCAGGGGATGGAAAGGTAAAAAAATGCATACTTTAAATAACAAGGTTGGGCAAGATCTTGACAGCCAATTCAATTATTGTTTCTCAGGAGGACTAAAAACAACAGATTAACAATATTCAGTGTTGGAATTGCTTGTGGGGTGTGTTCCTTTGCATTATGATTGCCAACAGAATATTTTGGACAAATGTAATTTCAATCAATTTTGAATAGCATATAAAACCTATCAATAATTTTCGCTGAAATTCTAGCACCAAAATTATTTGCTCTTTCCAATCAATTATGATTTTAAGAATGATTTAAGTTTAAACATACTGAAAAATGAATAAACAACTAGATTAATTCAGTTTCAAAGCCTTTCAGGGGACAAATACCTTCTTATATTAAAAGTTGAGATCCCTGATTGTTTTGAAAATGGTACTGTATGTTGATTATATATGTTTACTTGAAAACTCTAGATCCAATCCTTTTAAAATTCTAGAATGATTAACATGAGATAATGGAGCTAAATAATCTGGGTTATTGGCTATTTTATCTTTGGCTAACGATTCATGAGGAAGTAATGGCCCTTTGTTGCCAATGACACTTATAAATTTGTGTAAACCTAGATTGCTGTTGTTTTGACAGCCTCTTGCTCAGTTTTTTAATCCGTTAGATAGTATTGATGTCTTGTATGTTTCAGTTGGCTGGTATTGTAAGACCTCATGATCTACAGTGTCATCTGGCTCCGGAAGGACCCAACATGAAATATACACATGATACCATATTGGTAAGTCATTTATAGTGGTTTTAATTTTTTGTTTTGAACTTCAGATTGAAATTCAAATTTGGATTGAACTCCATTTTGGCATTGTTTCCTATAATTGCCATTTGTCAAGGTATTTTTGTAATGTAGATGTATCAGAATTACATTATACATGTATTGACAAATAAATTATTGTATCATCTGCAAATAAATTCACTGTAGATGTATAATGACCAGTTGAAATATTATTTGTGTAATACAGGAAAAGACTTGGTCCAAGAATGGTTCACATTTTATACATTGTGACTTGGATGGAGAGTTGTCTCATTGACACTAATACCACATCTTTTTTTTCAAACTTTCTATTCCCCTCATAACCAGTTACAGTATTCTACATATAATAATATCTGTTTTAGGATCACCCATCACATATGGATAAATAAGTTACAGTATTTGTTATATATACATTATCTGTATTAGGATCACCCATCACATATGGATAAATAAGTTACAGTATTTGTTATATATACATTATCTGTTTCAGGATTACCCATCAATTGGACAGATAAGTTACAGTATTTGTTATATATACATTATCTGTTTCAGGATTACCCATCAATTGGACAGATAAGAAAAGCTATAACAGATAACAATATAAATGTTATATTTGTAATCGATAATCGTGAAGGCTACAAGAATTATTATGTCAAGCTAAACCCAGATATCCCAGGATCCTTTACAGAAGAATTATCTCAAGATGCTACCAACATCTTATCAATTATAAGAACTACATATGAGGTTTGTATTGTAGAATCAGGACAATTATAAGAACTACCTATGAGGTTTGTATTGTAGAATCAGGACAATTCTAGAAAAACAACAACCAGGTTTTAGTTTGATTGTACACTGAATATTACAACAGATATACCTTTTTTTGGAAAATGACACAGTCATTGTTCCAATACTGGCGACCTGAACTTCATTATATTTCTCTGCCTACAAACTGGAATCTGCTTGTGTTATCATTATGCATGATCATTGTGTAGTAATCAGCCAGGAACCAGTTTACACTCGGTTTCATATTTACTATTTTACAAACTAACTGGTTTCTGCTTGTAATCCACTTCACTCGAACAAAGTGTTGTAGGTTGACGGGAACCAGTTTAGAATTTGTAAACTACAAAATGTAATCGGTGATTGTTCATTCCGTTTTGGTGTTTCATACCGACTTATATGGTTTGAATAAGCTTAAGACCCTTCAAACATTAATGTGATAGGTATATTTTAAAAAGACTGTTTTACTTTCAAAGTCGTACTATAGTGATATCTGTCATGTACGGATTTCCACTCTCACCGGTTAATTTCTTCTTTTACACATGCTTTTGAAACTTTCTGTTAAACATCCCAAGTTTCAAAATTGTTTTTTGAGTGAATTAAACTTATTTTAACAATCATGAAGCGTTCCAGAATCATTTTCAAGCAGTTTCTTTTTCTCTTTGATGATGGAAAATAGGTTTTCACAAGAAATACCGCAAACGATGGCAGAGGAATTGAAACGTTCAAGTCAAGTCGTCACCTGGTTAAATTGGCATCTAGTCAAATCGGCACCTATTTGACGTCAATCTCGGCATCCAATAATATTTGTTATAATGTTTTCTATTCAATTAATTAATAACTGTTACCAAGTACATAGTGAATATGTTGTTGTGTATTTAGGTAAACAACGAAACCAAAGTGAATATGTGGTTGTGTATAAAGGTAAACAACAAAGCCCTTACCCAAGCTGTTGTTTTAACAATTAGACAATTATTAAAATGAAATGGAAAACTACGAGTCCCTTTCAATAAATCAAACTTTCATGCCAAATAATTAGCAAATTTAAGGTGTTTTTTTTTCAGTAAAGTTTAAACAGCATTAAACCAACAATCCTTTAAAATGCTCAACTGGTTAAAATAATGCATTAAAATATCCAATATCTCATGTATTAGTGTAAATAATTATGACGTATGGCAAGGCTATTTTATTTTTTTTCTGGGACGCCTTCCTACAACGTTCATAGGAAGGCGTCCCAGAAAAAAAATAACATAGCCTTGCGGTCATAGGAAGGTGTCCCAGAATAAAATTAAAAAAGCCTTGCCAGATGTAATAATTATTTGGACTACTCATATATATATCATTAAAAATACACCAAAAAAGTCATTTAGTTGAGAAAAATAAATATATACAAAATGTACATGAACACCCAAAAATGTGAAAGTTAGTATTTAACTCTTTTTGCTGAGATACTGAAAAAAATATATATTTAACATGGGTGACAAATTGACTATATCAGGTGTCGATTTAACCAGGTGCTGATTTGTCCAGGTGTCAATTTAACTAGGTGCTGGTTTGACTAGAATTCTTTGACAAATGTTTGAAATTACCTGAGTTTCATTAGACCTTTGATAACAGTAACAAAAAGATTATTTACTTATTATTTTGTGGGAGAAGGGGGTTCAGACTATGTGGTATCAGGTCTGTTCGCGCCCAATACACTTTCACACCCTACACGTTTGCACCTCGCACGTTCGCACCCTACACGTTTGCACCTCGCACGTTCGCACCCTACACGTTTGCACCTCGCACGTTCGCACCCAAGGTCCGTTCACACTCTACTCATTCGCGCTCACTTTTAATTCAAATTCAAGTTGAATAATTGGAAAATCATGATTGTTGTTTTAAATTGCTTTGGTGTAAATACTGAATGTATTTATAGCTCGGTATGAGTAAAACATTGAAGATTTTAAAGGAAAAACACAAAAGATAATTGTTTTTTACAGCTTGGTCCCTATGATCTGAAACAACGAAACAATAAAATATAGGAACCAAAATATAGCAATCCACTATTACAATGTATAACCAAAACATTATAAAATTAATTCAACACACAGAAAAAAACATAGTCAGAATCTCACTTAATTTTGAAACAAGTCAATGAAACAAAGTTATAGCAATACACTAACCAAAACATGATTAAGAGTATTCAACACAAAATAAAACATTGACAAAATGACACTTTATTTAGAAAGGATTATTATTATTTTTAACAATACACTATCCAAAACATGATTAAGATTTATTCAACACAAAAAAAAATGCTGTCTTACTTTATTTTGAGACAATGACAACAATTATACTTATAAAAAAACACTTGCTTACAGAGTTATTAAACACAAAACCAATTAAGATTAGTTGCGAACATGTAGGGTGTGAAAGTGAAAGGGGATGAACATGAGTGGGCGCAAACGTGAATGGGCGCGAACAGACCTGGATTCAGACTATGTACCAGTGAGAAATATACAAGCCTTTCTACGGTATTTATTTGTACAATTCAGGTAGTCTTGACCTATTCATTTGTCTTAAAAAAACCAGTCAGTTGTCACCTTCACTTCACACACACACATATACGAATATCAATTATATGCTTTCAAGACATGTTGCATTGTTAAACTAATTACGGTATGTGAAAATCAAGACTTGCATAAAAACTCTCAATATTAGAGACAGTGGCGTCTTTTTTCCTCAGAGCTTTCAGCCCTTAAATTAAGCTCACCTAGACCAAAGGGCCAAGTGAGTATTTCTCATCACTTAGCATCCGGGGTCTTTAACTTTTACAAAATTCTTCTCCTCTGAAACTACTGGGCCATTTAACCAAACTTGGACACAATCATCATTGGGTTATCTAGTTTAAAAATGTGTCCAGTGACCCTGCCAACCAACCAAGATAGCCACCATGTAGATGTAGATTTTGGCTTGTATCTCTGAAACCAAAGCATTTAGGGCAAATCTGACTGGAATATAATTGTTTATCGGGTCAAAATCCATCTGCCCTGAAATTTTCTGAAATTGAGGCTTACAACCCGTTGTTAGGTTGCTGCTCCAGAATTGGTAATTTTAAGGAAATTTTGCTGTTTTTGGTTATTATCTTGAATATTATTATAGATAGTGATAAACTGTAACAGCAAAAATGTTCAGCAAAGCTAGATCTACTTATATATCCAAAATGGTCAGTTGACCCCTAAAGGAGTTCTTGCCCTTTATAGTCAATTTTTTTACATTTTTTCATAAATACATAAATATTCACCTCTGAAACTACTGGGCCAAATTTAACCAAACTTGTTCATACTCATCTCCTTAACAATATATATTCTTGTAGGGGACAATACAACAAATGGAATGAATTTAAGGGGAAGTCCCTAGGGGGTCACCCACCTCCTCTTGTTTGAAAACTAGTTAACAGTCAAGATCCCCACCCCTAAACCATATGTATTCTTGTTTGGAAGAATAAAACACATCAAATGAAATGTAGGGAGAGTCCATAGGGGTCAACCCCCATCCCCTTCAATTCGGGAATATGCTGTTATCATGTAAACAGTCCCACCCCTAAAACCATATATTCTTGAATGGGACGATAAAACAAATCAAATGAAATTAAAGGGAAGTCCCTGGGGTCATCCCCACCCTGTTTACTTTGAGAATGTGCTATTTTCTTTTTAAACAGTCCAGATCCCTACCCCTAAACCATATATATTCTTGTACGGAAGAAAACACATCAAAGTCCCTGGTAGTCACCACCACCCCCTCCTGTTTGAATACTTGTAAATGGATGGGACCATAGGAATGGCGAGATATGGGACCTTTGTTTTGGAGACTTCGTAACAGCATCTTGTTACAATTACTTCTTGTTAAATAGTATTTAAGGTTGATTATGAGAGAATATAAAATAATTTAGCATGTGTTACATTATTTAGAATTTCAATTGGTTATCTTGAATGATTTATTTTCTCTTTTACAGAAACTGAGAGGTACAGTTAATTTTGTTAATGACGCTTTCCAAAATATTGACACCCAGTACTGGTCAGCTTGCGGAGGGTAAGTTATACACATGACATGTTTACTTCAGGGCAATATCATTAGTGGCCTTGCAACAACTGATTACTGTTCTTATAAATGGTAAAAATAATAGTACAGACATTTATTTGTTTAAATTGTTAAGAAAAACAGATGATTACTTCAATAGATATAAGAATATGTGGTCAAAGTGTCAATGAGACATTAACTCTTCATTAAGTCCAATTTGTAATAGAAAACCATTATAGGTCAAAGTACGGCATTCAACATGGAGCCTTGGCTCACCAAACAGTAAGCTACCAGGGGCTCCAAAAATGACTATTATAAAACCTGTAACTTAAACAGGAAATCCAATGGTCTAATCTATTTAAAAAATGAGAAGCACATTAACAAACAACAACCATTGATCATCAGGTTCTTGACTGAGAACAGGTGTAAACAAATGCAGCAGGTTTAAACATTTTAACAATATTTGACTGAAGTTAAATAAGCAGGGCTAACACTGTGGCATAATCAAGGGATATATAATCCAATATGTAAATAAGATACATGTGAACCCAACGCTTATATTTAAGTATGAATTGAAGTTTCTCCAATTTATGAAGGCTTCTCCGAGGTCACTTCCTTATTATGTGAAATGTAAAATATAATAATAAAAAAGAGTAAAACATGTGATCTTCAGAAAAGAGTAAAACATGTGATCTTCAAAAAAGAGTAAAACATGTGATCTTCAGAAAAGAGTAAAACATGTGATCTTCAGAAAAGAGTAAAACATGATATCTTCAGAAAAGAGTAAAACATGTGATCTTCAGAAAAGAGTAAAACATGTGATCTTCAGAAAAGAGTAAAACATGTGATCTTCAGAAAAGAGTAAAACAGGTGATCTTCAGAAAAGAGTAAAACATGTGATCTTCAGAAAAGAGTAAAACATGTGATCTTCAGAAAAGAGTAAAACATGTGATCTTCAGAAAAGAATAAAACAAGTGATCTTTAGACATGTTAGAGTAGATTTTTTTTTATTTCAGGAGAATATCACAAACTGATCAGAGATCAACATGTTCCAATATAACAGTAGGCCTTCCTGTAAGTTTATATTAAGCCAACTTAAGGTAGAACAAGGTTTTTTAGCGAAACCATGTTGCATAAGAATCTATCAAACCTTTTGGGATGTTATGAAATTCAAATAAACTGTTTTCATTTTAAAAATATCAGGATGTAGCATGTAATCAAAGTATAACCAATTCTAATGTGACATACTTCTCTTTTCTTTGTAAACAACACAGTGATTCAATTCTTGATATATCTATATTTAGACTCCAGGATGTACATAATAATAGTTGTTAAAATATACCTCCCATGTAGATCCACATGTATTGTAACCTATGCGCAAACACTATGACAATGTAGCTGTCTTGAAATTACAATTAGAAGAAAAAAAATGTGCAGAACCTATATTGTTATTCTAAGGCATAACAAAAAGAACCAATATATTAGAGCTAGGAAAATTGTACAAAATCAATAAAATAAAATTCTGCAAAATTCCATTAATTATTTTGGGCACATTAATGGCATTTCAAAACATGATGTCATACAAGTGAAAACACCAAAGCTTAAGGCTTTTTCCTTGCATTTACCCCCAAATTCGGATAATATTGCATGAAAATAAAGTTTTACAGTAGGTGTTGCTTTTTTCCCCTTTTCTATTGAACATTTTGCACATTTACTGATTTCAGCTGGTCAACATGGTGGCTCCATAGTTACAAACTGTCAACAGCAAATTGGACATTAGCTTTATACAACAATTTTTTTTACAAATGTTGGTTTTGAGGATTAAAAGAATTAAACAAATTTAGTGGTTATTTAAAAAAATAATTTATGCAAGCTACAGATTCATTAGATGTTTTAAGATTTACTAGATATTTTTAGAATTTATCGAACAGGGGTAAAATAGAACAGCTGCACACATGACATATGATACCAACCATAGCTTTAGTTTTTTTTAATGAACATATTTGTCCTGTTAGAATAAAAATATTTCATAGAAGCAATTGATTTGTTGTGAATTTACACATGACTTGGGCCGTGATTTTTGTTAATTTTTAATCCCTTCCTAATGGTAAATGCTCAGGATAGAATTGGAATGTCATGGCCATGTTATTTATTTCTAACAAATCTATGGCTTCCATGAATTATTTCTTAAATACATTATAATTATGTAATCAAAAATTATAAGATTAAACTTTCTTCTATCAAAAATAATAAATTTGGTTCTTAAGCTTATGTTTTTCTCTTGGCAGTGTATAAAACGGTTAATACTTAGATACTTCTGATTTGATGGAGCAGACAGTAGACTTTTTTTTGTGTGGAAAAAATGAAGAATTAAACAATTGCTTGAAGAACAGCTTTACATTCTTTTTCAGATAGATTTTGAGTTTCGTATGACCCTTAATATCAACAAATGTCCTGATAATATTAATGAAAGGACTGTGAGATCCTCAATCCATCCTGAGGGTCTAGAAGATAGACTAGATGTTAATGTGGAGTATATATGTGATTGTGATTGTCAGGCTCCAGGCCAAGCTGTAAGTCTAGTGTTATATTTCATACCCATATTGTATTTCTTTATTTTACAAATATTTGATATTTCATAAATAAAGGAGATGTGTTGGGTATACACCAAAGAGACAGCAAACAAATGTCATAAAAAAATAACAAAAGTCATTTAGAGGTCACCAATAAACATTTTAAACAAATTTTCCATCAAACAACATTGATGATTTTCAACAATATCAACTTAAGACAGCTCCATTTTAATTGAGTATGGATGTAAAGATTATGCAGGCGATATTAATTATGATAGTTTTATAAGAACTCATGATATTTTACATTAAAACAATCAGGTTATTAGAAAACAAAGGTACCCATCAATGACACAAAGTCATTATACCATCTTCGCTAGCCAAGGGTTACGATCCACTCCCGCTCTCTTCACCCTTGGCGGATTGAGATAAGATTTCGGAGACACAAGGTAAGGATTTTAATTGGTTGCAGTCAAAACTCGCTGCATCCAATCAAAATGCGCCAATAACATGATCACGTGTAAATGTAGAAAGTGTTTGTAAACAATTGCCACGTGTTTTTTGTGCAACAAGCCTTTACATCCCTAAACATACGACTATATTTAGTGAAAACTGGAATGTTTTTAATCAACAAATAGAAGTTCCTGTGTATGTTTCATGCACATATGCATGAATGTTGACGTATGCTTTCATTTCCGGCTTTACCAAGTGTGTAGAATCTAGACGCTACCGTGTTTTTACCTCCAAATTGAAGAGTTCAAGTGCTACCATTGGTCAAGACTAATTTATTCGGAATTGGCGTGATTTTTATCTTCCGATAGATGGCGCAACATTGTTATCACAAATGTTGGCTCAATCCGCCAAGGGTGAAGAGAGCGGGAGTGGATCGTAACCCTTGGCTAGCGAAGATGTCATTATACATGCACAGCGAAAACAACACAACAACAGTTTTATTAATATATATATATATATAAAAGAGGGCTTTGATTCCAATTCAAGACATGAAGGCATATAAGGTTATTTTTTTTAAGTTTAAAAATCAAATGCCATTGTTGAACATAAATCAGTAAATTGACCAATCCAAACTTCAGAAAATAAGGCATCAGAGGAAACAATTTTTAAATATGATTTAGGGAGTTTATTTCAGTATCAGATTTAGGAAGCCTTCATTTTAGAAAAAAGAATCACAGTAAATGAATAGGCTGACATCACTGCAATATTGTTTATGTCAAGTTACAGCTGATTTCAATGAGTGTGTTGCTAAAGTTAATTTTTTTGGTTAGCTTGCTTTCTAGCTGAACCATGAAGTCATTGTTAGGTAAGGTATACTACCCTCCTTCCGAAGTATCTTAGTCCTACAGACAGATAGATTGGTTATCTGTGGGACTGAGTCTATTTTAAAAGGACGGTAGTTTACCTAACCTAATAATGACTTCACAGTTCAGCTAGCAAGCAAGCTAACCAAAGATATGACCTTTGCCTACACACTCATTAAAATTGACTGTAAGGTTAAACTGATAAGTGTATATTAAGATATTTATCTTATGCATCTATTGTGTAGTGGTTACCTCCCCTGTTGACATTTGACTTTTTGTTGAAAGAAGCATTTGATACATTTATGTTTTCCATGTTCTGTATAGTTTTAGTAATTTTAGAGCTAATTTCATAATGCATGTAGAGCAAGTCTTTGGTTAGCTTGTTCGCTCTGTTGGTATATTGTACAAGTTTAATTAGGATAATAACGCCCAATCAAATTTAAATATTATATATACAGGTTTAACTATGCCTATATACATTTTTTGAAGATGACAATCTAAATAACAAAGCTTCTGTAAGCACTTATACAAACAAAGCAAGAAAGCTAACCAACATGTTACTCTACATGCATAAGGAAATCAGCTCTAGCAATAACACATTTCATTTAATTATGCTTTTATTTCTATTGATATACTTTGCTATTTTAAATAACAATCAGGTTTCTTTAAATATTTTGACAATGATTTGTAGGTAGAGAACTCGACGGATTGTAACAGACAGGGACGATTGGAGTGTGGTGTATGTCACTGTAATGACGGTTGGTCAGGTGATAAGTGTGATTGTGACATTAGTAAGACACAAGAAGAAACATGTGGTCAGACGTAGGTTATTTTTCTTATACTAAAATTTTTTGTCTGAATGAAGACCTTGAACACATATCATATACAGCACTCAAAAGACAATAATGTTCTTTTACTTGGTTGTCATCTTGTCCCCTTAAACTGCTTGAAATCATGGATATACATCAATGAGACATTATCCTGACAACACAAAAAAAAACCACATTCTAAAACCTAAAGCAATTACGTTGAGAGGTCAACATCTAATGTTCACCAGTTAGTTTTAATCATCAAGTGTATTGTAAATTAGTGATTAAATAAAAAGAGCCAATGAAAGATCTGCCTTAAAAACAAAATATCCTTCATGACAAACATTAATATGTTGATACAGACAACTGTGACACATTTTTAGCAGTCAACCCTCCCTCTTATATTATTTGAGATATTGTCATAATAATAAAAGAGTAAATCTAGGGCAAGAGGTTCACATTTTAAGTAAACAAATATTAACCCCATTCTAATGAAATTTTCAGGACTGATGGTGTGAATTATATCATATGCAGTAATGTAGGGGAGTGTCAATGTGGTAAATGTGTATGTCCTGATGACTACACAGGAGAATACTGTGAATGCTACAACAAGGGGTGTGGTGGATATATTGGAACAGGAGAACTTTGTAATGGTAGGTACACAGCCCTAAAGACCAACAAATAAAGGTGGAAATGGATATGTAGATCATATATAACCGAATTTGATATGCAGTTATTAAACGTAAATACATTTTGATATAGGTTGTTATGAAAAGGGTGGTCATTTTTATATGAAATTTGGCAAAATAATGACTCATATTTTTGGCACATCCATGTATGCCCAATAATAGGAAGTGACCTCCATTGGAGACTTCGATATCACTCAATATAGTCTAAAATTTTCAATACAATCATGAATCAGCTTTAAGGAGGCTCGCGGGTATAAAATTTTCAGGAAAATATCAAACGTTTATTTTTCATTACAAATTTTATTAATTGCCTTAAGAAGTTGTTACTTTAGTATATGGTACAAAATTATTCCAAAAAATTAATACGTGTTGGCCCCAGGTGACTTTTAAAATGTAGATATCATTGAAAAAGCTCCAAATTATCTCCCTTTGGTGCAAAAATGCCATTTTTTTGGCATTAAAATTAAAAATCTTTTTTAACTCATGGTTGACCTATATTTTTTATTATTGTTTTTGAAAAAGCTGTACATAAACTAAATAATAGTAAAATTTAAGCGATTTCTGTAATTTAATTCTTTTTTAATTTCTATATTACCGCTTTTTCTCCTATTAGTTCAACAGAAAAAAAGGACATTAGTCAAAAAGTATGCTTTTTTTAAGGCAGATTGTGAGCGTAAATGAACGGTGACCCCATTTTTTTATTTCATTTTTCTATTAGGTATAAGATAAAGTTAATTTATAGAAAAATATAGCGAAATCTTATATTAAATAAAAAAATTGATTTAGACCCGCGAGCCCCCTTAACCCTTTCCTCCATAATGACACCTTTTGACGCCACCCCCCTTACTCCATAATGACGCCTTTTGACGCCTGTGTAGTACCTCAGTTGAAACACTTTGACTACAAAGTGTCTGCAGTTGACTTAATAAAATTTGTATCCAATATGAAAAGGAATATCATAGGAATATCCGACTTAACTTTATTTGATGAAATAGTTGTTTTTCGCAATGCCTTAATACTTTAAAGCATATGTTCAGCATTTTATCAAAAAAATCCTATGCGAATCAAGTATGCAAAAAAAAAATTTCAATGGCGGAAAGGGTTAAGCAAGTTTTAATACAACCTCAAAAAACAGTTGTATATCTGTATCAAGTTTGTGTAGTCCAAAGACATTTGGTTTCCAGACAATAACTTTAATATAAGTGAATAGAAATCTATGAAATTTTAACACAAGGTTCATAACCACAAAAGGCAGGTTTCGATTGATTTTAAGGGGTTGTGGTCCTAACAGTCTAGGAATTAGAGGCCAACATGGCACAAATAAGAATTTTTCTAGTTTCCAGACAATATCTTGTGGAACGATCTATGGATTTCTCTGAAATTGTACCACAATGTTCCATACCAGAAAGGGATGGTTAGGATTGACTTTGGGGGTTATGGCTCAAACTGTCAAAATAAGGGGCAAACTGAAAAAAAACCAAGGGTGTCCTGGTTTAATGGACAATTTCTTTTAAGTTAAATGTTAAATTTGTATTACCTCCCTTATACTGCTTTAAATTATTAAATGTGTAATTATGGTTGCAAACTCCATTGGAAATTTGAATTGAAATTTTGACCATATCTTGAGGGAGAGAATTGTTTTTTTGGAAAAAAGGAGGGGGAGTGAAACAAAATTATGGTGGTGGGGAGGAATAAAAAAGAAATGGGGATGGGTTTTTTTAAGATTTCACCACCATTATTATGTTTCACTCCCCCTCCTTTTTGCCCAAAAAATAAAGGGTGGGGTGCGGTTAATCAATTTTTTTTTTTTTTTTTAGGGGGGTCAATTCTCAACAACTTAGTGTATTACAAAAAACAAAAGGGGGTAATTTTATTTTTTTGAGGGGTGGGGGTAAAGTAGGGGTCATTTTGCAACAGCATTGTGTATTGCACCATAGCAAAAAATTGAATATGCATTCAAATCATATAAACAATTCTAAGTTCTTTGACTACAGTTATTCTGTTATTATCCTATTATGCGTCATATATTTAGTTAAAATCCAAATTCAGACCTGTATTAAGCAGGAATATTGTGTCCATTTTTGCAAAAACTTTTCAGGGTTTGACCTCTGCGGTCGTATTCAACTGTGCTTTGCAAATCAATTTATTTGTTATTATTGAAATAAAAAAAGTGTCCATGCTTTTGATTTTAATGAAATAATGTTTTCAATATATTTATAGGAAATGGTATGTGTCAGTGCTCTAGCTGTGTTTGTAATGAAGGTTACAATGGCACAACCTGTGACTGCCCTACAGCAACAGATTCTTGTACTAATAATAATGGGGTAAGCATATTTACTCTCAAAAATCCTGTTTTTATCTGGTTTTGAGTGTAACGGTTAGTCAGTTTTAAATGGCATTACAGTTCTTGAGTTATGTCCCTTTATGTTATTTCATGCAATCGGGGAATTCACCATTTATTTGTAATATAGATACTTTCTACTTGAGTCATACAATGTAAATTTAAACTAAGAATGTCAGTATGATATGAATTATGAATCTAAACAAGGATACAATAGATATAGGAAGATGTGGTGTGAGTGCCAATGAGACAACTCTCCATCAATGTTTCTTTTTATAATCAAATATTGTCAGTAAATCTGCGGGTTTTTTTTATTTGTTCAAAAAGAGAAACACCTTCATTCATGCATATTTATTTCTATACAGCAAATGTGGGGGACAGATTAGATATAAATCTTCCCAAATTTATTTTAATCTTAAAATTGTACTCATTGTCATATTTCAATTTAAAAAAGATGAAATCTGATATTGAGGTATACATTAAAAATTTGTTATTAATTTAACTGCAGAAGAATATATTATTAACTACCACCAAATTTTTACAAATTTTAATATGTTGTTTTTTTTCAGACAACATGTTCTGATCGTGGTCAGTGTGTCTGTGGAAAATGTGTGTGTGATGATAACAACTATCGAGGAGACCAATGTCAGGAATGTCCAGTAAGTATCAACAATATTATTGCAACTTTTTAATTTCATAGACAACGGTATGTGTGCCGCCCTTAGTTTCTAGAGATAGTTTTTTTATATCATTCTACTGTGCTAAGAATGGAAATTATCTTGTCAAATTAAGATCAAAGGAAAATTTTGAAAAGTAACGATAATTCTATTTATACACACTGTTTTCAATTTCATCATCATGGATAATTATGTCAGAACAATTGCAAGTTTACTTGTATTGTGAACCTAGTGGTTCAGATTAGACCAATATATAGAAATCATCAGGATTATAGATAATGGGAACATTAAATGGTTTTATTTAGACCGATACTAGTGTGAACAGGGTCTAACTCTGTGATTCTTGTCTTGAGGAAGTGTAATTTATAAAGTTAACCATGTGTCAATGAGTTGTCCACTTAAATTTATAATACTTTTGTGATTGTAGACTTGTCCTGGTCAGTGTAAAGCAAACCAAGACTGTGCAGAATGTGTTGGCTTCAAACAGGGTAAACTCAGTGAATCAGATTGTGCAGCACAATGTATCCATGTTTCTACTGATGCTGTTTTACCAGGTAGGTCTAGGGTGACAATGGTAACTACTGATGCTGTTTTACCAGGTAGGTCTTAGTCTAGGGTGACAATGGTAACTACTGATGCTGTTTTACCAGGTAGGTCTTAGTCTAGGGTGATAATGGTAACTACTGATGCTGTTTTACCAGGTAGGTCTTAGTCTAGGGGGACAATGGTAACTACTGATGCTGTTTTACCAGGTGGGTCTTAGTCTAGGGTGACAATGGTAACTACTGATGCTGTTTTACCAGGTAGGTCTTAGTCTAGGGTGATAATGGTAACTACTTGTAATGTCTTGACAAAGCAGGTGATTATTGTTAAAATGTATCATCCAATTAATGAAGCTTGATAGATATTTAATCTGTTTTATTGAGAAAATCGTGTTTCTATGATTCTAGCTAAAAAAAAATGTAACTGTATTAGTATTGAATGCTTCTTTTTATAACTTCATAGGGTTCTAAAAGCGTTAAGCTTCCGAGCTTCATACAGAATGTACTTTGGTCAACACTTTTACACCCCAATGAAGTTTCAAAAAGAAGTATTCAATTCTTAAATAACAAAGGAACTATGTTTATTGATGTTCTTTTCTTTGGCTCCCTCCAGCAATAATAACTGGCCACAACGAAATACCTGAAAAGTGATGTTAAAATCAAATGGATGTTCTTTGTCATGGGATAGAAACTGTAAAGTAGTCACCAAAAACAATTTCAAATAAACTTTTATAAATGTTTTTGAAGATGTAATAATCTAATAATATAATGTATTTTCAGTTGAGAATATAACCAAGTGTCAGTTCTTTGATGAGGAAGGATGCCAGATTGAGTTTACTTATGAATATGATGAACAGTTTGAACTTAAAGTTGTAGTAAAAGATACAAAAAGTAAGTACTAACTAATGAACAGCAATAGCTTGCTTAATTACGGAGACCTTCTTTAAATTTTAAGCTGGCAATTTGAATTTAAATTTGTTGTAAACAATATTCCTGTAACATTTTGTCTTTATGGAATATTGTTATCAGAATTCAAAAACAAAAAAATAAAACCTCACAGGCCTAGGTAGAATGAGCAAGGATTAAACTCCATAAAAATTAGCTGCCATATATACAGAATTTAATTATAGAATAACTCATCCTACAATTAAAGTATATAAATATTTTCAAGGAGTGATCTAAGACAACCCACATTAATTCATGTATGTGTATAGGTCATGAGTTTATTATCATTGTTGTTGGGTCTATTGTTGAACATTTTTTTTATATTTAAATTCTTGGAAAAGTCATTCTTTTTATAACATTGACAATGGACTTTTTAATGGAAATAAAGCAAAATGAAAAGAACTAAATCATTTTCTACAAATTCTTAAAGGGGCACTAGCTACTAGATTTATCAAAAATCTAAAGTAAGATTTTTTTTGTTCAATCAATAATGAAAGTGAAATGGTGAAATAATAATTCACTTTTAGCAGCCAAAATGGTTCAATTTTGTAAAATTAAGCTATGAAACACTGATAATTGATTATTAACTTGCAAGTGAATAATTTTACCTCATTAAATCTGTTTTCATGTGAACTTTAATTTAATCCCCTAGCTAGAGATTGACAACACATGCATTGTATGTGTACTGGTTATTTAAAGAAAAAGAATGTGAACAATGATAGTGGAACTATGATAAATCATTTGATTACTGATTTGATCCACATAAAATCATTCTTATACGGTTTAAAACAATGAGAAACATATATTTTTAATTACAAATGAAAGTGAACCAACGCCTGGTGAGTTTGTAGTAAGGTAGAGTACTTGAAGTGGTTACCTCGCCTATGCAGGGTCGTTTTGATAAAACACAAAAATGTAGAGAGTCTTATAACAACAACACTTGAGGGACTGCTGCATACAATTTATTGTTTGACATGTTTTCTGTGCCTGGGGCCTATATACTTTTAATCTATAAATTAAAATCAAATAGACCTATAAAATCCAATTGCACGTGTTGGGTTAATCTATTCATATCTTTATTTATGTTTACATCACTTATATGGTCATCTGAGGTCAAATTGATAGTTAATTAGATGGCGTCTGGACTAAAAAAAACTAACCTACATATTATCTACCCCATGCTCTTTAAACTGTTTATTTTAGACTTTTGATAGTTTGGAGAATGTTTTACATTGTTATAAATCACATATGAGAATTTGAGTCAAATCAGTGACCATGCATTTGACACCTAGTGCCCCTTTAATTGTATTGATGCAATGTGATTAACAACTTCTTGATAACATGCATTATTTGACGTGAGAGGAGTGAAATAATGGGATTGGTTCACATTTGAAATGAGGGCTTTTTATTTCTCTGGGAAATCACTTTAATTCATTGCAAACAATGTAGAAATGTAAATGAACTGGTTTCTTGTGTTATCAGTTGAATGTGTCTGATTAAGTAAAGTAGGTGATGATATAAATGTTGGGATGTTTGACACAAAAATAGGTGACTTCATTAATGAAGCAGAACACTTTTTTGTACATTGATAACTATAAGTAGTGATTTAGTTTTTGTCAATTTGTCCGTGCCATAAAAACTTATACTAGAAACGACATGTCAGAGCTTCTTGAAACTTGGTATCAAGCTTCATGTGATATACTTATTGATGAATTTCAGATTTAGTTGTCATCCACTTCCTGTTTACTGAATATTTGAATATCAAAACACTCAATTGCCATGTACAAAATGTTGGTCTCTCTCAGAAACTTCACATCATGGCTTCCTCAAATTAGGAATCAACCAACGTTTGACCTCACCTCAATGTGTTGTCTACAGTCTACCAAATATTTCTATATGTACTTTGTAACATAAATGAATAAAACATATCGTAGATGGAGATTTCAATAATTGTCTTTTTTTTGTAGCTTGTCCACCAGGGCCACCTGATGCCACTACTTTAGCTCTAGGTGTAAGTGGTGCCATCTTTTTGGTTGGATTACTGCTGCTATTGATATGGAAACTGTTGACCTCATGTTTAGATGGCATGGAGTATAAGAAATTTGCAACAGAAATAAATGATCCTAAATGGGGTTTTGTAAGTTTTAAAAACTAATTATTTTTCATGTGCTTTTGTAATAATTGTGTAATACATGAATGACAGTTGATAAAACCTGACTTGTATGATGATGTTAATAAATATGATGCCAATTATGCTGGACCAGAAGTGCAGTTAAACAATAAATTCTTTTCAATGGTGCTGGAGAGAATAATGATATTTAAAAAAAAAATAATTCCCAAATACCCTATAAAGCTTGATTTTGTCTATTATCTGTTTACTATCTATGCAATATCCTTTAAGGACACTGGGCCAAATGGGTCATCTCTAAGTTGATGAGGTTAGATATTTTATGTGTTTATACTGCTAAACAATAATATTTGAAACCTAATTATAAATGGAACATTAAAGTAAAACTGTGTTTGTGTCTTTATCAGTTTGGGGTTTACATCCTTTAAAATAAGGGAGAATGTAGCAATGTACTAAAATATGTTCATCAATCTTCAGTGTTATTGTATCCAACCTAACCTTCTGTTTAGGGTGTCAAACATCAGCTTGTATACTTCAATTAATGAAATGTGTTCACAATACTGGGGTCTTATATCAGTCTACATGGAGATATTTTAAAAGTGTTCAAATTGCATAAGCGAAGTCATGTTTTATAAAAAAAAATCCATGTTTGAAACATTATGCAAAAAGGGTTGGAAATGTCTTAGTTATTTAACCGTATATGTTAGGTATCTTAGACTTCTTGACATATACCCCTCCCCCAAACAATATAAATAAAAAATCTCCTTTTTTTGTATACAAAGAAATTTTAAACTGCATTATCTGCGATATATTCAATTGATGAGAAGATGAAAACTGACAATGATTTCATTTATTATTAGATATTATTTTCTATCACAGGAGAAGAACCCAATCTATAAGGACTGTATAACAGAAGTCCAGAATCCAATGTGTGATATACCTAAAGGACCGGATGGACCAGGTGCAGAAGGAATGGACAGTGTAGTTTTTAGGAAGAAATAATGTTCTGTTGTTCACCAATTTCTTCGAACATTCGAAGTGCAATAGTGTTTCTGTTGAGATTTAACTAAAATAGATAATATACATAACTTTGTATGTAAAAAATAACTATAATTTAGACAAAACTTCATTCAAAAGGAGGGGGAAAATTTTTAATGAACCACAAATAAAAGAGATTAGACTCAGGGTTGTTCTAGAAAAACAATATAACATGATGATTTCAGGGTATCATTTTCACTATCATTACTCACTAATTTGGAAAAGAAATCTCTCTGATTCCTAAAAGATAAATTTTAAACTTGCTATATACATTATTTGCCTTAATACATGCCAAATACCAATACAATTTGTCCTGGAATTCATGTAAAAGGCTACATATCAAAAGAAGCCATATAGAAGAAGTTTAAGTCTGTCTTACTGGATATGTGTGTACTTTATCAATGCATATTACCCCTATAACACTGATGATTCCAGAACTTTGTAAATTGTACAAAAAGCTTGTTTATATTCCTTATTTTAATACAATTCTTACTTAATGATTTTTGGTCATTCTGATTGAAAAAGTTGTAATTATTTATATTCCTCAACAACATGTATTTGTTGATAACAAATGAAAATAAAATCTTTATATTAAAATTGACAACATTCACTTATATTTTTGATACAAGGTGAATTAATGTATACCATATTTAATGCAGCTGTGTGATTGTTTTTTAGCTATAAACTTTTTAAAAGTAATTCTACTTTTTTGGGGAGAATGTAATCTCTGGATTTTTATATGGAAATGCATGGAGAAAACTCAGGGAAAATGCAAAGATAACACTAGCACTATGAATAAAGAATTAGCATTTTTTCAATGTTAAGAAAAAAATGAAACGATTGATGCAGTGAAAATTAGAGACATAGCATCCATTCCTGGGAACTAATGAATAATTTTGTTGCCTAATACTTTGTGTATAAAATAATCAATGTTTTATTGCATTTGGTAGCATGTTAATCTTGTGTATCTGTTGCTTCTGTATATGTACAGATTCTGACTGCCTGAGAAAATTGTTATGTAAATTTAAAGAACCAATTGCTGATATCTGACAGACAAATATGCCTTTCTTTCTTTCATTATATATGGTGAACTGCCAACAGAGACTGCCATATAAAGAGTAAATGTTATAATACAAAATCAGAAGACTGTTTCTGTTGAATGGATATATAATTGTATAGTATTATGTTTGCTGGAATCATATTAAGAATGTGCTTTGTTATTTCTTTCATTAAATTTTGTATTTTTTATATCTTTCTTATTTCTAGTTTATGTTTTGAATTGCCTAGGGGTGGTGTAATCTTAATATTGTCATTGTACTGTTCAGTTTAAATGACAACATTTTCCAGCTTTATCCATAGCAACACATTGAATCAGCAGGAATGGTCAATAGGCTGTTAAAGTTTTATTTAAATATTTTTATCCATAGAATAGATATAAAATGGATGTGGTAAGAAACTGTTTTTCACACCTATATATCTTCTCAGAATGATGGTTTACATTTCAATACTAACCACACATCAACTTTTATGCTTATAAGAAGCAACATATTACTAATAGTTTTGATAATTTTTTCTATGGATATACAGACTATGTAGACTTAAAGTCAGGGATATACTTTCTTAGAAATTTACAACTAATTCACATGGTAAACACCCTATAGCATATACCATACAAGAAATCCATGATACTAAATAGGTCAAGGGTGGCTTGTTTAGAAATTGTACTAAGATTATCCACAAAACAAGATGACTGCCAAACAACTAAAAACAATACATGTAGGACAAAACATATAGTTTTAGGATTAATGCTGTTGCATTGTCAATCATTTCAGACTGAGAGTTGGGCAACTATTAGTCATAAAAATAACATGAATGTCTTAAAAGAAAAATATTTAAACATATATTAAGGTATATTTGAACTGGATTAACAGGAAGGGTCAATTGACCAAAATAGTTCATTTTAAATGTTTGAATCTAACAAACATTAAATATGCTGCTTCATGAAAAATAAATTATGCTTTTATGACAAGTATAATTTTTTTATGACATATAAGTTATTAAACCTTATGACATAAGTGCATATGCTCTATGGACAGTGCTTCAAATGAACTATATGTGCCTGTCCCAAACCAGGAAAATATTCTTCATAAGTTGTCTTTGGTTGCTGTGTAACATATTTGATTTTCGTTCATTATTTAGTGTATGAATATGGCCTTTAGTTTTCTCGTTAGATTTTTTTTTACATTCGTCAAATCCGAGCATTTAATAGCTGACAACGTGGTCTGTGCTTTGTTCATTGTTGAAATAATAACATTAACGGTACCAATTTTCCTGCACCAGATGCGCATTTCGACAATTCATGTCTCTTCAGTGATGTTCCTGGCCAGCTGTACGGTAACTTTAAGTTGTCAATTTCTTTTGGAGAGATACCTCATTATCAATCCTACCACATGTTATTTTAATATTTGAAACATGAGTCACATAGAAACGAAACTGCTTAATTAATCCTAACAAAGTATAATTTCAAAATTGTTTCAGATGGTGATTCTAACCTAACCTAACAATGACACTGCTTTGGTAAAAATAGAACACATATGATAAAATAATATTTTATGACTATCTTTTCCTCTTATAATGATGTCTTTCAGAACGACATGCCATCGTGGTGGTATAGTAATTTCATTATCCCTTATAGGGTTATTTTAGGTGACCTCTATAAATACCAGAACTGCCGTTATTTAATGTTTCATATAGTCTTATGAGGAAAACATATTTTTTAAATGCTTATAAAATATTTCGCTAAAATGACGTAGTTTTGAAATACCGAACGTTGCGATTTTTATCAATTGTTCACACAATAACCCTTTGCTGTGTCTTGCTCCTCTGACATCGGGCTAGTCAGACTTGTTACAGCCAGCCTCTTGTCCTCGTATGCAAAATGTAAAATACTACTAACAAAAATACCAAACTCAGAGGAAAACACATCAAACGAATGGATAACAACTGTCAAATTCATGACTGGTTACTGACATTTTCCTAATAGGGGATTTAACCTGGTTTTATCGCTAGCTAAACCTCTCACTTTGATACAGTCGCATTAAGTTCCATTATATTGACAAGTATGTGTCAACAAAACAAACACATAAAATGTCAAAAGTAATGGCACAGCAGTCAACATTGTGTTATAATCTTAATCACTATTAAAATAAAACATGTCAACAAAGAAATTAATCAAGTAGTCGTAAAGAGAAAGCACATTTGCAAAAGCGAAAGACAAGAATAGAAAACATTACGATGATATCACAATACCATAATAATGTGATGTATAAGTACCGAGGCATGTCAAATAGATATTACACAAAAAAAACTAAATAGTATAAGTCATAATTTACATAATTGACTGTCCCTTTGGTATCATTCGTCCCTCTTTTACAATGATAAATAAAAGAATACTAGTACTATAACACGTTATTGAGATGATAAACAATGTCAGTTACTAGAATCTATACTTCAAGATTTTATTTATTTGTATTTATTAAATGCTCCTTTGCATATCTAATTGAAATGCTAAAAAAGGATGAAATGTTAAAAACGGATGAACTCGTTTAGAACCAACTTCAGCACCATTGAATACTGAATATTGAATATTAGCTTGTATATAGATCAACCAACTATGCAGAGGGAATGCACCAAACAGAGAAGCTGTGCAAAAATCCGGGCAAAGATCTTTTTTTCATATAGTTTCAGGTATAAGAACTGAACCACCAGAACTCCTCATTTATATCATTGAAACAATTACAAATAAAGTATATACCTACCACAACCAAACAAGGACCGATATATTTCGGCTTAAAAGAACACTATCTATGGGTTTCAGAATTATAATAATTAGATGTTACACTACACTGTTTTGGACGAGTCATTATTTAAAATCATCCTTTAAATAACTGGCTTATTTCAAGAGGAAGACCTGGTACGGCATCACCCTAGTCTAAACTGATATAAAAAGAATGAGGACGAGAATGAAGAAATTGTAACAATTGAAACTTAAGACAGCCCAGAACAAATACCGACGTACAACAAATTCTTTACACTCTATTATTGTCTACCCGGAATTCATTGAGATCATCCTCAATATCAAGAGATATTTCACGCAGGATAATGCTATTTGGAGATTTAAACAGATAAACATAACAAGCATGTCGATTGCCTTGCCATTTTTACTACTGCAAACATGGGTCAAAACAGCACAAGGTATCCTACATACTGACATTTTATAAGGAAACAGCATAAACAGTGAAGACTTTGTCAATTTCTCAACGTATGTTTAAATAAGCAAGTACACATCTGTATTTAGAAATATAGAAGTACTAAAAAAAGTCCAAAGAAAGTACGAAGTTGAAGACCATTGATGACCAGAATTCCTAAAAGTTTTGCCACTTACAGCTAAGGTAATTTATTCTTGATGTAGAAACCTTAGTATTTCAAAAGTTCAATGTTTTGTAAACAGTTAATTTATAAATATGACCATATCAATTATAATTCATATCAGCACAAAAGTGCTGACTACTGGGCTGGTGTAACTCTCGGGGAATTAAAACTTACCCAGCAGTGGCATCGACCCAGTGGTTGTAAAAAAATCTCATCATATATACCAGGATTAAATTTTGTATTTAAACCAGACGCGCGTTTCGGCTACAAAAGACTCATCAGTGACGCTCGCATCCCAAAAAGTTAAAATAGGCTAAATAAAGTACGAAGTTGAAGACCATTGAGGACCAGAATTCCTGAAAGTTTTGCCACTTACAGCTAAGGTAATCTATTCTTGAGGTAGAAAATCCTTAGTATTTCAAAATTTAAAAGGTTTTGTAAACAGTTAATTTATAACTTTGACCACATCAATTATAATTCATTTCAACACAAAAGTGCTGACTACTGGGCTGGTGATACTCTCGTGGAATTAAAACTTCACCAGCAGTGGCATCGACCCAGTGGTTGTAAAAAAAACCTCACCATAAATACTAGAATTTACGCCAGACGCGTGTTTCGTCTACAAAAGACTCATTATAAGTAAATACTGAAGTAGATTTAGATCAGTACGTACTTTAATACGATTAAAACACATTTGAAACACGTAACCAACGAAAAAACGTACAGTAAGATGCGTATCATATGTATTACACACAAAGCTTAAAACAGCAGTGCCCTCAATAATTGTTACATTTTAAAGACACAACAAAAACAAATTGACTAAGGAACAAAGAGAGACAACCAGATTTTGATGGATATTTGTTAAACATCTATACTCCATGTGAAACTGAAAAATAAATACTAGTAATCCACAATGCCTTTCAGTATAAAAATGATTTTTTTAATAAATTTAATACTTTGGGATACCATATGGCATTTTTCTTTATAGTGAACAAGGTGAACAAGTGCTCAGTATGCTGGAAATTCCTATTAACAACATATCAGTTGAATTTACAGTTAGATTTTTTCAACAAATTATTAGCATTTCTTATTGGAACAAATTGTGCACCACTCGACCAACGATCTAAGAATCAAGTCAATTAAAAAATCGCTTTCATATATTGATAATAATAAGTGTATGATTGGGTTCAATAAATATATCCTCCCAGAACTAGAAATTAAAGAAACAACAAAAACACGACTGCATCCCACTCATTTTTAGAATATTTTTTATTAATATAAGTGTTCATCTCAAAACCAGAATCTCTGACAAACGAGACAATTTTAATTTAAAATTATCAATTTCCTCCACGTTAGTAAACCAGTGTCATCTGCATATGAAATAAACATCTCCCACCCCATAACGCAGTCGGTTTACCAGAGCTTGCAGCTGCTATTAAGAATTTATCCAAATGTCACCAGTATCAGAGCAGAAAGTTGAAGAACCAGAGTAATGTTAAAGAATGTTTAGTCCTTTTTTTTCTTTATTTTTTTTTTAAGTTCATCGGAAGAGACCAAACCTTGTACAGATTAATCATGAATACTACTAGTAACATGTTTTATCATCTTTATTGTTATGTGTTATAGCGTTCTTTTATTTTATCTCGATTAGTGACTTTCTGTCTTGAATTTTCCTCTGAGTTCAGTATTTTTGTAATTTTACTTTTTATAAACCTTCACTTTTTATATTTGATTTTGGTAATATCCTTTTGGCGTGGCTTGGTACTTACATATCCTTCGGTTTTGCTTATGTGCTTTTTCTATATGCCATTTTAGATTTCCTTGTTGGCATATTTGATGTTATTATAGTGATTAAGATTATAAAGCAATTTTGACTTCAGTAAATAAAATTGAGTATGGAACTCTATTTTTTACTAATATACCAATAACGTTTGTTTTCTTTACTCACTTTTGTTAATATAATACAATTGTATGTGACTGTCATACAAGTGAAAGGTTTAGCTATCTATTACACCAGATTTAAGCCACTATTTTCTACAAATGGAAAGGAATATGACAGTTGTTTTGCATTCGTTAGATATGTTTGATCTTTAGATTCTGTTATTTTATTATTTAAGGGACTTCTCGTTTTGTATCGAGTATTGAACAACTCGTGATGGCGTCCGTAAAAATTACGAAGGGATGATTTCAACTTCACAATTTGGAACTCTTGGTTTAATACCTTCCTTGTGAGCAGCAACCCTCTATCAAGAAAATAATGATAGGAAATGCCAGCACGGAAATATCGTAACGATTGGGAGATATGTACCCCGTTTGCAGGTGCTGCTGGAATGTTGCTACTTAGAAATGGAAAGTTCACAATTGGAAAGCTGAAATCATCTTTTTTGTCGTAAAGTTTTGCTTACAACTGACCCTCATTGTCAATTTCTAGATGTAAGTCAAGATATGATGCCAACTAACCTGTATTTGTAGTATCCTGTATCTCTATTTCGATGGTATAGATGCGTTCAAAATAGTCACAAAATTTTGAATTATTTACCAGTGAAAGAACATCATCTATATAGCTGCAAGTAGAGTTAAAGGATACCACTAACTTTTAAATTTCTTCCTATGAAGTTCCTGCATCAAGTCAGCCTCATAATAATAAAGAGGCAGGTAGAGAGGCACAATTTTTCCCACTAGAAGCCGACAGGCTGTTGAAAAACACGTCCTCCGAACGTAACAAATATGTTGTCGATCAAGAAATCAAGCATCTTGATAATGTCAGTTTCATAGAATTTTTTGGTTTGAATCAGAGTGATCCTTTACAAAGTAGGTTTTATACCTTCTTAAGACAAGATACCTGTATCAACTTTGGCCATTTTTTTTATGAAGCAAACCAATACCAAGTCTTTCTATTTGTCTTTTAGTTTGGAATGTGGAAAACTTGTGTAAAGAGTAGAAAAGTCAAATGTTTCAATACTATTACAAGATGAAAGAGGGTTAGATTGTATGTACTTTAAAAGGTCTTTGGAATTATTAAGTATCCACATCTGATTCACGCCACCTCTAGAATAGGCAGTTTCACATTAACTTTGAAGCCCGTCTTTAATTGCTGATAAAATAGATGTTAATAATTTAGCGGAGCACTTGGAAGACACAGCAAAATACCGTTGTTTGTAAGGACACTTGTTTAGTTTAGGTATCCAATACAGTGATGGAAGATCCAGTTCTTCATCTTTGGTTAAAATTCCAAAGGAACATAGAACAGACCTATGATTATCCAGGATTTCCTCTTTGGTAAGTGTCGTGAGGGTACATGTTGAAATTTCCAAGTGAATTGTCATACTTAATTCGTTTATCAAGCAGTTAATGTAATGAGTTTTATACACAAAAACGATGTTGTTTGGGGCTTTATATGCGGGGATAACAACATATGGAGGTAGGATAAGTGTTTTTGCAACATTTGGGTCTTTAAAGATTGACGTAGCATGGGCATAGACCCATTCAATTTCTTAATTCTGTATTAACGACCTCACTGCCTTAATCCATTATGAAAGAGTGTATACGTCTTCCCTCTCGTGCTTAGCCCATTGCCTGGCATAATCCTCGTCTGAATCCATCAAAATCTTAAGTTGTATTTCCAATTGATGGATTTAGGCTCACGATATTGCGGACCTTTTGATAACACATTTCGTAGGGGAGTGTTATTAGCAATGTTGAGATCACCGGTAATACTACCAAAATAAGACTAGCAAAAGTCTAGCAAAAGTGCAATCAGAAGGTTAAAACTTGACGTTGACAATATTGAGATCCTGCAAAACCTGAAAAGTTTAAGGAAAGATCTTTTCTCTTTTTTCATCTTTTCCAGTGCGGACTGGCTTGAAAAGAATGTGACTTGCAATATCCTAAATTATAGCTGTAATTTTGTATTTGTTTAAATGAGGGTTTGTAACAGTGGTTTCCAAACATAAATTGAACAGAAAATGAAGTTTAGAAAGGGGTAATGAATAAAGTTTCGTGCGAATGTGATGAATACATAATGGATTTTGTATAAATGGCAGCAAGTCATTAACAGATAAATCATGCAGAGTAAGTGATGTATAATGGTGATGACCATGACTGCGTTTACGTCGAGGAGAAGAGTTGAAAATATTCATCACATTCACGAGCTACACGAAGGACTAGATGGAATACCTCTACCATCAATTTTGTCATTGCAACCAAATGGTGTCGCAGTTCCCAATGGTCTAATCTAGTAGTCCTCTTTTTGTCAACGGAGAGGCGGTGCAAGATTAGGATTGTTAGAGCAATGGTATATTTTTTTCGATAATTCTTACTGTCATAGAAACGATGGAATGATCGAGCTGATTAAAATGCTGGTAAAAAATGTGGTTTGCATTGAGGTTTATGTCTGATCTATGACCTTTAGGATCGGGCTGATTAAAATGCTGGTAAAAATGTGGTTTGCATTGAGGTTTATGTCTGATCTATGACCGCACATACGTTTGTTTAGCCTTCCTTTCGTTTCACCGACGTGTTATAAATTCCTGTTTATACAACTTTTGAATTTTTCGAAGAGCTAAGGATTTTATTATCCCAGGCATAGATTACCTTGGCACAACTTTTTGGAATTCTTGGATATTAAATGCTCTTCAACTTTGTTCTTGTTTGGTTTTATAAATATTTCGATATGAGCGTCACTGATGAGTCTTATGTAGACGAAACGCGTGTCTGGCGTACTAAAATATAATCCTGGTACCTTTGATTACTATGTATACCAATCCGCAAAGGTTGCACTCTAATACGTAGACGACATTTATTGATTTACAATTCAGATCATCGTAACTTCTGGTAAAAAAATTACTTAAATTGCTAGTGAACATTCCAGCAGCGCCTGCAAATGAAATACCAGATTCTATGATTTTCAAACATTTGAATTTCCTCTCATGATTTTCTTGACAATTGCTGCTGAAAACAAATTACACCATGTTTTCTCGGGGTTAAGTTGAAGTCATCGTTTCGATATGTTTCAATTGTTGTAACCATGTTCCTGTCATACTTATGAACAATACGACGATTGCCAATTGTGGAAAAGAGTCTTCAGGTCCTTTCGGAGCACCTGGTATCATCTCTGGTGTTTGTGTGGTTCGTTTTCAGTTTAATTGACTGTATTGTACATCTTTCTGTCGTTATTTTTAATGTTGTTGTCAGATTGACATTTTTTGCATCTTTTTTAAACCCGTAGGTCCATGTATCTGCTTATGGACATTTCATCTTCGGGAACTGTATCTGCCCAGAAGCATAACTATCAAGATTTAAGATAATACTGTCTCGGAATTTGTCCAGTATGAAAGGTCCCAAACAGACACGACCAAAGGTTCAATCTAAACTCACAAGTCAAAATGAATGCAATTTTTGATTTGAGAAAAAAATAATTCAATACTCCCCATTATGGTCCTTCTCATCGCCTATATCAATCTGCTGCACAGTCGCTCTTTAATCCAGGCATCGAGATGTGAGTATTCATTATCAACTAGGTCACAATGTGTGACTTTATGCAAACTGAAACTGTATAAGGAAAGGAGAGAAAAGAAAAGGCTTGACAAACAGGGTTCAGCTGATCCCCGAATATATCATCCCATGTTGAAATCGTAACATTATTAATTCGATAACAATTTTGGAAAATCAAAACCGTGTTTTTTTGTTTATTCAGCAGAGGTTACCGTGAACTTACTGATACGATTGTAACCTTTTACTCATATTTACTAGTGAGGTCTTAACATATAAACCATAATATATCTTTAATTTAGTATATGAATATCTTTTCTAGGTTGTCCATTGAAGACTAAACACACGTTGTTTTGTTTCCTTGGTACATCATACATTTTCTAATATATAGCACGACCAATGTATTTTCAATTTTAGTATATGATTATCTTTTCGAGGTTGTCTATTGAAGAATAAACACGCGTGGTATTTTTTCCTTCATACATCATACTGTTTTTAACATTTAGCACGACCAACGTATTTTTAATTCTACTGTGCTGTTGACATTGCTGTGCAGACATCTGGACTGAGAATTTCCTTGGTTTCGATAAAGTTAGATCTTGACCTCATATCAAAGAGACTGAACTCTTTGTAATAAAGTCATTGGCTTATTTTCACTTGATTACACATATTAAATATCAGCATAGTTATGCAAATTAATAACAATACGTTTCAGTATATTAAAATAACTGTGTGGAGCCTAGCCGTTGATCCGTTAATCTGATATGTATATGATTGACAGAAGATACCTATCTAACCTTCAAGCAATTAACAATGACATGTATGACCCTAAAGTATTGTCCGCCTAATAGTTATTTTAAGGTCAAATATATGCATTGAATTAAAGTTACATTACTTTCTAATACCAAAAATGCGCCTAAACTGTGATCCTTCCCCTTTCACAGAGATTGAAACAGGAAAACTATTTCGAGAATAAAACAAAATTCAATTTTAGTTCGAATAAGTTTGATGGCATACAAAATCTTGAAACATCATCCCCCTTAGATAAAACGAAAATGCAGAAAATACACCACAATAACTTAAAGCTTGCAAAGCAAAGGCCAGGCCAGTCCACTAATCAGATGAATAAGTTATTTGAAACGTCATTTTAAAATTAACGAAAGAAGAAAACTATTAAACTAGTGTGTCATTTCTCATTGTTGAAGGCCATACTGTGACTTATAACTCCTAATGTATATGTCATTTGGACTCAAAAGAATAGTTGACTCATTAGCAATAATATCCATCTTTATATAAAGACGAGAAAATGTATAAAAAGGCAGTGTTTTACAACAAATGACCGTACTGCAAGCGCGCATGTACAAATACAGAGTTTTACTTGCGGTTTTAAACAAATCAATGTCATATTTACATTAAAAATACTAACAAAAGTAAAAGCGCCAAATATCTAGTTCATATGACACCTAAAAGAAATGCAACGCAAGGAAAATGAAAATGCAGAAGAACATACAAGATTATTTGTTTGAAGCTGTTGATGAAAAAGCAGCATGAAAGGATTGATTCAAAATAAGTTTTAACAATTAATATACAGACAAAGAAGAAAACTATTTTGACAAAAAAAAATAAGTTGTACTATCGGTGAATAAATTGGACGACTTCGTTTTATTAAATGATGTTGAAAGTGTAATTGCAATAAGTAATTGATTAAGAAGCTTACTTGACACTATTCTATTTGCACAATCGTATATTACATGTTTGGTTTAAATCTTATAAGGTATTTATAAATGAGTGCCACAAACTATTTACTAGCGCAAATGAGTTGTGGCAGGAAAGGATGAGTTGTGGGTCCAAACGGGTTGCTAATGTATACAATTGTGTAGTGTAAATATAATGTAAAACTATACCGAAACAAGGGCATATTGTGTTCTACCTTGTTAGTTCTTCTGTCGTTTATTTATTTGAAAAAAAAATTTAATAAAGACTGTTTTACTCAGTGAGCATTGATAATTTCATTTCTTATCACGGCATCACAGTACACAGGCTATAACAGTTTTCTCTTTATATAAAATACTATTTTAATTGGCTCAGATATAAATCTATTTGTTAAACAATTTTATATTAACATAGTTTTTGTATTACAAACAGTTTGAAACGTGGTTAAGCTGTACGAAAACATTTTAATTTAATTTTGAAGTTCATTCAGTACTAGCTGTGTCTTAAATGTGCGTGCCAATACTACTTATGTTGGCACACGTCACTTTTCACAGTAGGTTTCAATTTAGACAGATGGCAGGACATGACATAAGGTCGGGGCAACAGGTACCTGTATTACAGTCTGCAATAAGTACTTTCAACTTATTAACAGTTCCTTACATGTGCAACATACTGATGCAGATTAAAATGAAATTAGTCAGAATGTCAAGAGAGGATTGTGTCAAGCTATTCTGATCTGTGTTATTTTAACTTATACATAATTTAGAATTTCAGATTTACCGCGAATCTAAGGAAACCTTTTTTAATCGTTTGCGTCAGTCGACGAGTAAAACCATGCAGTCGCAACTTTTTAGTTATTGTTTTCCAGCTTTTATTTCATTGCCTTGTATAATTTATTCCGATCATAATAGTACAGTTTAGAGAAATCAATCATTATTACCCTGTGCGAAAACGTGTTAAGAACAATGAAACAATGAAACAGAAACCTCTTTTCTAATTAAATTATTAGGTTAAAACTTGGTTTACCCTGATAAACTTTCTTGTGAACGATTCGTGTTTATCGAAAAAAACGTAATCAGATTCCTTCAAGATTGTTGAAAAGGCGAAAGTGTAAACCATTAGATAGCTCAACAACCCAAAAGGTTCATTCCTAAAACAGCCAAAACAGTGGTTGGGCGCACAGTTTCAGTTACATTACATATTACTTGAAATTTTAAAACAAAAGGTACCACATGATTCGTTTCAGCAGGAAATCACATAAACCTTGCTGAGCGAGGACTTCTACTTAGATATTCAGGCTTATCAGCAGTTGCGACTGAACTGACGGTACCCTTAGGAATGAAAGTCTTTTATCAGTGACTTCATAACTGATGATATACTTTGAGAATCCGCAGCAATGTCTAATGATATCACTAGGGACTGACAGGACATAATCAGTTGCGACTGAGATGATAGAACCCTAGGAAGGAAAGTCTATTATCAGTGGCTACTTAACTGGTGGTATCCTTGGGAGATGACAATCAACAAGAATGTGCAGTGAACTGATGATATCATTGAGGACTGATAGATTATAATCAGTTGCGACAGAGCTGATGGTAACTATCCCAGGAAAGAAAGTCTATTATCAGTGGCTACCTAACTGATGGTATCCTTGGGGGATTGACAAGAAACAGCTATCTCTACTGAACTGATCATATAATTAGGGTCTGACAGGTCATAATCAGTTGCGACTGAGCTTATCGAACTGGGTATATAAGTCTGTTACCAGTGGCTACCTACGTGACAGTATCCTTTGGAATTGAAAATCTAGCAACAGTGGCAAAGACCTAGTTATAGCAAATGAAACGTATGCTTCCAATTTCCGCACATACGACATGTGTTTTTAAAGAAAACTCCATCACGTACGCTTTAGCACATAAATATGAAAAGTCAGATATGTAATTTCTCAGATCATAAAGGCAATTGAATAAATACCATAACATCAATATATTTTTTTGAATTAGCTGTTCGGTTGTATGACTTGAATTGCACGCGCAAGTAATTGTGTTACTTTCATTACATGAAAAAGAAAAATAACTGCCTTAAAGGTTTGAGCCATACAGAGAAATATAATTATAACAAAGAGTTAATAATTGCATGCGTCCGATGCGTTTTTTCTGCATAAATCTTAGTGAGGAAAGCTGAAAGCCGAATATTTGAATGCAAATGATGCTTACAAACCACCACAGATGGAGTCCTATATGACACAAAAAAAGGACCTCTTATGTCGGCACGAAATGAACTGTCTACTCATGAGCTGATTATACCCTCATAAACTGATAGTCTACTAGCAAAGGTATCGACCAATGTTTTGTAGAAAAAGAAAACAACAAAATTATAAAATGTCATGCGTTCGAAGCGCTTTTATGGATTTACCTTCATCAGAAACGATTGAACGTTTAAAAATTCCAGATCTTGCATTTATTATCATGATTTATTTGAAACTTGGTTGCTGTTTTCAAAAAAGTAATTGAACCAAGAATTCGAAGTAGTGAAGTTGAAATCGTCTCTTCGAAAAATTGGAGGATTCAATAACGAGTTGGTTGACCGTTATGAAAAATCTCTTTCACCAAAGATAATAAACAAAATCCATCCCTCTGTTTCTCAAATGTGACTAACCGAATTATCACTTGGTTTGTTCTTTCATGTACATTCCGACACTACGCTTTCACTGCAAGAGCACCTACAATCACACTCAAATTTTGGTAGGGTTCTTGTAGCCTAGTCATTAATTGTTTATGTTGGGTTTTGCGTACTAGTGTTTATTTTTAGTCGTTTTTTGTTTTTTGTCATTGCATTTAATTTTTCGTTTTTCGAAATTTGAGTTTGATTATACCTTTATTATCTTTTGCCTATCTCTTTTTTTTTCAACTTCTCTGATCTAGCTTTGTTAATATACCCCACATTGTCGTCTATGTTATGAGTTATATGTAGGAACATTGTAAACCACAATTGTATTTTCCATTATTCTGCTGTCCTTTCGTTTTGTTTAACCAGAACGAAAAAGAAAAGCAAATTATATTAATCCTTATAGGATTGCATTAGTATCTTAATTAGATAGTGTTAGTAGTTTCAGAATATTTTCTGATTTTGTCTGTATTTTTCTTATCGGCTCCGAGTATTGATATGTATAATTGTGAACCATTTGCAGAAAGGATAAAATTTGTTTTTAAGAAATCGTTCTCAACTAAGGTTCAACAAACTCTTATACGTAAATTGTTCTTTCTTTTATTATGTTTAAGGAAAACATATTGCATCCTATGTTAACTCATGTATCACTGTTTTCAATATAAGTATTATCCACACTGTAAAAATGGTGTTAAGCTTCTGAATATATTTTTGTCCACTTTTTTTTAAACGTTGATATCTAATAAAGGCAACAGTAGTATACCGCTTTTCAAAAGTCATATATCAATTAAGAGAAAAAAAATGGTTTACAAACTAAAACCGAGGGAAACTTATCAGACATAAGATGAAAACAACGACACAGCAGAAACACCTAACTGCTACAAAACCAAACGTCAACATAAACAGACTGTTTGATAACAACTTAAACTGTCTCAATTCTAAACAGATTTGTATTTAGGGTCGTATTGACTTTAAAATTAGAGTTTTATCCTTAAAAACATCCGAAAGTAACATGGCAAATCTTTCACATTTTTCTTAAATAGTGCTAGCAACTACAGTTTGCGGAACTGCATATGAATATCAAAAATAATATATATAAGTAAGTCCTTGTATAGTAAAGAAGTTCAATTGTAACGGAAACACATAAATTCGAAACCAAATTTTTCTTCCGAATATTCTTTAAATTGAAAATGTAATTGCCACTTAAACTTCTATATATAAATATGCTTTACTCTTGTTAAAGACAATATGTTGTTTCTAAATGTCCTTGGTTTTATGTCGTTGGTTCGAGTTTAGTCAAATTCAATGGTACAACATTTAAAGTCTGACACAAGTGGGCGGACAAACAGATAGACAGACAGACACACAGATTTCTATACACTGTTGATTTGATAAATATATATATATATATAACTACTAGCACGACTTTCACCACGATTACTTCAGCTGACTCTTGACGAATATGGTCAATGAAAACCCGATTTCAATATCATCGTGTAAAAACAAATCAGTTTGTATCTAGCTTTACTGGTGGTATCGTTTTATTTCTTGAACGTTAAAAGAAACAGTCAATCATTGTATTTCTTAAGTTAAGTTCAAAGCATTTTAAGTAAATACACAAAGAAGTCTTGAATTAGAAAGACGTGCAGCATACCAATCAAATGTCTGTTTGATCTTATTTATTTTATGGTCTATTGTGTTTTATTCAATACATAAGATGTAAATAAATTTCTCAAGCAACATCTTTCTTTTCCGTTTGACTTCCTATGTTTTGTATCCTTAAGACTTCTCTGTAGTATCGATACGTTCAGTGCAGATTCCGACAAACCTATGGAATGATCATCAATAGATAAAAGCACAAATCCGATAAACACAGATTTAACCATTAAAAAAGGAAACTAAATCAGTATGTGAAGTATTACAAATACTAAGTATGGTTACCATTCCTTACATCTCTTGCTAAGTTCCTTTCATAGCCACTAAAGCATTGCTTAGTTCTGATAACAAAAGTCTTTAGACTTGCATAGAGCGCAACGGTGAAACCAGTACGTGAACGAGAATCTTGTTTCAGCTGACTAATAATTTGGATTTTAATTGAAAGTAAATAAATGTAAGAAAAGTCGATATTCGGGTAGACTCAGCTGAGGTAATCCTTTTTACCGCTTGTGGTGAAAGTCATGCTAGTAATTATGTCTGCCGGGCTTAACAAAGGAGAAAATCAGTTTAACTGGACATCGAACAAGAATTCTACTTTAATTAATTTGCTTTTATAAACGAATAGATATTATAATCGATGAAATGTTTGTTGTTTAAAGGCGACTAAACAAGTATTTTTATTTTTAGCTAATGTTTTCTCCTCTAAACCCCTCTTTAGACACACGATGCTGAGAAATGTCATTTCCTCGTTACTAAACAAATCTAACGACAAATTGATTTTAAATTATCCTATCTTGGTTGTGAAATAGAAATTCATTTTCTTTTAAATGGAAAATATGATCCCTCCTTTCAAGGATCAGAAATGACATCCTACGCTTTTATATACAAAAACAGAAAATTAATTTCATAAACGGTAAAAATGAAGACGAACAACCGTGGACTTTATCAGAGGAAATTTAATTACATTCACATGAAAATCAAATTCTTTCGAGTGTAATACTAAACACATGCTATGTATAATGATGAAGATAGATTAGTAAAAGTCCACTTATGGAATTTAGGAATATTGAAAATATTCTTTATCATTCATATCAGTTTTGTTTGACGGATTTATTTCTAACTATAGCAACTGTTATGTTATGAGTAAATAGGCGCCAAATTTATAAATATTTTTAAGATTTGTTTGGTTATATCATCTGCGGAAGCTTTGTTTTTTTATTGGTTGATATGTTATGTTTGTTTAATTTGTTGCCGTCCAATAAAATACTACTGATGCACACGTCAAAAAAGTGGCATTTTTTCTCCCCCAACGTTTCGAATCGTTACCATAGTCGTCAATTTGCCGTTACCAATATACCTACCATAGATACAAGGATTAAATTTTGTAATTACGCCAGACGCGCTTTTCGTCTACATAAAACTTATCAGTGATGCTCAAATCCATGAAGTTAAAAAGTCCAAAGAAAGTACGAAGTTGAAGTCCATTGAGTTTTGAGTTTCTTCATTTTAATTAGTTATTAATATTAAATGCTGTATAACCTTATTTTTGACATTTTTATCTGACTGTTTCGTCTTTTTGTTTTGTTCTGACATACATCATTGGCAATACAATGTAATTTTATGCGACTGTGAGAGTTTAAGCTAGCTATAACACCAGGTTTCATTCACCAATTTCTACATAAAAACATGCATTTACCAAGTAAAGAATATGATGGGTTTTTTTTCATTCGTTCTATGTGTTTGAGCTTTTGATTTTGTTATTTGATGAGGGACTTTCCGATTTTACTTTTCCTCGGTATTTTTGTTATCTTACCTTTTACCATCTGCATGCTCTATATACAATAATTTGGTGCCTTTTTACTATTTTTTCACTCCTTTTGTTTCGTTTACAAAGACATTCGTGGTCATCAGTTTCTCGAATAATCCAAGAATCTTGTATTATTTTATAACATCAGTATGATTTTGAATTTGTTATAACAAAACAGTTTCAGTGTACCAAGTCAGGAAAATGGCAGTTGCTGTCTAAATTTTCGTTTCTGTTTGTGTCGCATTGTCGTTTGGTTTTGTTATACATCAGTGTTTCTGTTGTTTCGTTGTTTTTCTCTTATTGTTGATGTGTTTCCCTCGATTTTAGTTTGTTAACCGGATTTTTTTTTCTCTCAATCGAGTGAGGACTTTGAACAGCGGTATACTAATGTTGCCTTTATTTATCAACTCCATTTAAGGGGTCTAAGAACTGTAATCGAAAATTATATGCAGATTGAAGGCATATCTAAATGATTTTCGATATTTGAAGAATTTGCTCCTGCCGATTAAGAGCTCGAAAAATAATATAGACACATCTCTCTTGTTGTCATGTATATGTCATTTGGTTATTTTTGTCTTGTGTTTGTTCTCTTTTTGAAGTATACTCAACATATCTTTGTATTCGCATTCTATACATAAGCTTTATTCACTTCGTACTTTATTTAGCCTTTTTTTCTTTTTTTATTCGAGCATCACTAAAGAGCCTTTTGTAGACCAAATGCGCGTTTTGGCGTACACAATTTTAATGCTGGTTTCTACGATGAGTTTATTTAGGGTACATTTCTTTTTCGCTCTATAATTCCATTCCTTCCAAATGAACAGAATCAACACACCCCTTTCCTCACGAGTTTCACACATTGCAATAAGTGTTTTTTTGTTTTAGATTTTAATTACTGTGTCATATCCAAGATTTTAATTACTGTGTCATATCCAAAACTCTACCTTAGAATGTGTTATGTTGAAATGTAATAAAAAAACAAATAAAGCAGATTTGTGTGTAAATCGCGTCTGCTCCAATAAAACCCATTTCTACATATATTGTGAAGTTATTAGGCAGCTATTTATTTAATCGTTATATTACGCTGCAATAACGCCTCTTAACTTTTATTAACCATATAAAGTAATGATCCTAAAGAAGGTAAAATCACCCACAACCAAATTTTATGTTATTTGATAGATGTGTTTATGGCTACTATTTTATACTTATGATATTTATTTCAGTAAATGTGACTTTCACCATACACTTTTCTTTTTGTTTCATAATCGTTTTTCATATTTCGTTTCTCTCTATGTGGGGAAATGGAAACAAGATAGTTGCTAAATGACCCTATATGTCCAATGCCACATATAATATGTTTATTCAGGTACTGTCGTAACAAGATACACATGTACTCTGCTTTGTTCTAGTCTAACGGACTTCTGTAAATATAGACAATACGATTTCCCATAGGAATTAAATTTGCAAAAAAGCTTTGCCACTTTTACTGTTTTGTCGTAAAAAAATATATCATAGAACGAAAAGATAATATTGACTTCTTTTTTTTATTCAAATGTAAAAAAATAGGGCTGTGCTGCATATTTTCAACATTTATTTGCTCCAAACTTCCAAAAGTTAAAACTAATAAGAAACAGTAAAATCACAAAAATACTGAACTCAGAGGAAAATCAATTCGGGAAGTCCATAATGACATGGCAAAAGAACATTCTGTACTACCCCTACCTTCACTTTGGGTCTCTACCAGAATTCATTGATCGCCGCTACCATGTGTTTTTATAATGGTAACGTTCCCAGATTATTTTTTCTATGAGATGAAACATAGATATCCTACATGTATCTTGGAACCAGTAGGTAAACAACACAAAATATATATGAAGAAAATATCTCCCCACAAGAGGCATGTCTTGTGAAACAGTTGTATTTCTAAAAAAAACACGCAAGCTATAGAAAACCGCGAGTCTAGCGTACTAAATTATAATCCTGGTACCTTTGATAAATATTTACACCACTTGGTCGATGCCACTACTGGTGGACGTTTCGTCCCCGAGGGTATCACCAGCTCAGTAGTCAACACTTCAATAATGTGGTCATTTTTATAAATTTCCTGTTTACGAATTCTTCGAAAAAGTAGGGATTTTCTTATTCCAGGCATAGATTACCTTAGCCGTATTTGGCACAACTTTTTGGAATTTTGGATCCTCAATGCTCTTCAACTTTGTACTTGTTTGGCTTTATAAAAAAAAATGATATGAGCGTCACTGATGAGTCTTATGTAGACGAAACGCGCGTCTGGGGTACTAACTTATAATTCTGGTACCTTTGATAACTATTTGATCCGAAAAAAAATTAAATATGAAAATAGTATCGTTGATCATTGATCTTCCATTATAGGAACTCTTACTTACAACGAAACTTTTACTGTTACGAGATTCGTGTAGCTGGGTTATCATATTCAGGCAGGGAAATTATTTTGTGTTATTGTCAATTAGAATTATAGAGCTATCTAAATATACTTCGTTATGTATTTATTGATTATTACATCTTCTTCTTGACAAATGTTGCATGGTACTGCAGAAAATGCTCACTTCTTTTGTTGTAAAATGAAACTTGTATTATACTCGGTATGGATGTCGACATATCCAACAATATACAAATAGTGATACTGGATTCATCCGACTGCAGTAGACGATGTCATATTTTGTCATATAGTAATATTTCATTCATCCAGCGAAATATGCTAAAAGATTGTACCACAGCGGTTTACTACTGCTAACAGATTTTGTCACGGCGGTATACTACTGTTGCCTTTATTTGCCACACATTGATATTAGATTCATTTTCAACAGACGAGTACATACATGTAATTGTTCGTATAGTTCATTTGGATTCATCAGGCGAAAAATGCGGAAAAACTTTGTCGAATAGTGATATTGGATTCATCCTACAGAAGATGGTGACATTATTTGCTATCTACTGTTACTGAATACATCCGGCGATAGTTAGTGGTATCTTTTATCATTTAATGATATTTGATCATCCTGTACACAGACAAACGTTCACATCAACTTCACGTGAATTTAAATTCGTGTGAATCTCACTGTGTAAAATTCACATGAACAAGCTTGTATGTAAACCTCACGTGAAATCAGTTCATGTGATTTTTATGTGAAACTCATATAAATTTCACATGAGTTTGTAGAATTGATAGATTAAAATAATTCAAATAAAATTTGAATTTTCAAATTTGATTAAAATCATGAAAAATAACAATATTTTTTAGTTAAACTTCATGTGAAATTCATGTGAAAATTTTCACATTAGATTCATATAAATCACAATTCACATGACGTTCACATGAAAATTTTCATATGAGTTTCACGTATAAGCTCGTTTGGTGTGATTCTCACGTTAAATTTTTCACATGAATTTCATGTGAGATTCATGTGAGCATATTTTGCCTTTGCAGAAGATGGCGACGTCTTTTGTCCTTTGGTAATACTGGATTCATCTTTCATGTGTTGGTGACATCATGTGGCATACCATGATATTGGATTCATACGGCAGTAGATTATGACATTATTTGCCGTAGAGAGATACTGGATGCATCGTGCAGTAGATGCTGACATATTTAGTAATAAAGTGATATTGGATACACCATACAGTAGATTGTTACATCGTTTGTCAAACACTGTTACTGAATTAAGTAGTAGTAAAGGGTTTCATTTGTCATACAATGATACTAGTATCACCACAGTAGATGGGGATATGATTTGCCTAACAGTGCTACTTAATTCATCCTGCTGTAGATAACGAATTGTTATTACCATACAGTGGGTAGGTGGCGATTTCATTTGTCATCAAATTATATTGAAATCATACGGCAGTAGATAGCGACATGCTTTGTTCTATAATAATATAGGATTTTTCCTATAGTAGATGCTGACATATATAGGCAATAGTAGTTTACTGTGTACCTTTGTTTTTGGCTTTCGAACTTTTTTCATCAGAGCGTCACTGGTTAGTCTTGTGTGGACGACACCCGCGTCTGGCGTATTGAATTTTAAATCTGGCACTTTTGTTAGATATTATTCGCGTGTTTTTCTGTCCTAAATGTTCTCCCATTTATTTGTATTGTAGTCCAATCATGTAATGTTGTCATGTTAATATTATATTTAACATTGACATAAAAGCGGGAGGTTTGGAATACCACAAAACCATGATCAACTCACCATTTTGTCTATTAAAATGTCCTGTACCTAGTCTGGAAGATGGCCATTGTTATATTACAATTCGTTTCTGTGTGTGTTACATTTAAATGTTGTGTTTCTGTTTCTTCGGACTTTTATTCAGTTTGTGAGTTAGCCGCCCCGGTTCACACATCAATAACCTCTAGAAAAAATGTGTTTAATACTATAATATTGGCCATATAATAATATATGAGTTATACTGCAGAAGATGGAGACATGTTTACCATATACATGATATAGTAATATTGGATTCACATTCACATAAATAGTGATATATTCTGTCATATAACTAAATTTGATTCGTCTTGGGGTAAATGAAGACACATTTGTCAATTTATTGAATTCATCATGCAGTAAATGTTGACACATTTATTCATAAAGTGGTATTGGTTTAATGCTGCAGCAGATGTTGAAATCATTTGTCCTATAATTATATTGGATTCATCGTGCAGTATACGATGACATATTTTGTCATAAAGTGATATTGGATTCATTCTGCAGTAGATTGTGACATCATTTGACATTACACAACTATTGATGAGGTGTATACAATGATTCTGATTTATCAACCCCAGCGATATGATATTCACAGAGGCCACCGGTCGAGGGTGAATGTCTTATTCATCGGGTTAAAAGATCATAGTATCAACTGAAATCAAAAGTAAACAATTGTTTTAGTATATGAATTTTTATACTTCACTAGTTTTCAGTATTTGCAGAAGATACTTTTGAACTGTTCCCTGTTTTTATCATTTGCTTTTGCAGTTGCTAATTTTCATAAGTTGAACTGTTGATATGCTTTTAGCCAATGAGAACACATAAATTTTATAGTCATATAATAATTATTGGATTCATTCTGCTGTAGATTGTGACATCATTTGTCCTATACTAATATTGGATTCATATTGCAGTATATGGTGGCATATTTTGTCATAAAGTGATACTTGATTCATCCTATTGTAGATGGTGACATATTTTGTTATTTAAGGTGGTACCTAACACTACAGGGAGATAACTATGTAAAGTCAGCTAAACGTTTTAATTACGTTGTGTTGTAAAAAGGATATCAAGCTTCTCAATGATCAACATTGGTGTTTGTCAAACTGCTATATAACCAGTGTAATTTTTCTGACAAAACGGTTGGTTCAAAATTTTTGAAACTTTTATATTTTTGTACAAGGATCGAAGTTTTATGAAAATTTAAGGAGCCAAATAAATTTTAGTGAAAGTGTTGGGTACCACCTTAAGTAAATTAAAATGAATGTAATATTTTTTTCTGTCTATGAAGAAATAACATAAAAAAAAAAAAAAAAAAATGGTGCACACTGAATACCGCGCCTAGCGGGTTATTAAACAGTGTGCACCACATTTTTTATGTTATTTAGAATAGACAGAAAAAAATCTTACAGTCATTTCTTATAATTTAATTCTAAATTCCACTTTAAACCGTAGAAAACCACGAAAAAACGTTGATGACGTCACGGTCACATGACTTAATTATGTCTTTGGATTAATAACAAAATATCGTCAGCCAATCAGAAGACGCTTTACATCCAAAATTAAATTATGTAATAAAACTGGATTCTTTTTGCAGTAGATGGTGACATAATTCGTCATATAAAGGTTTTTAATTCATCCTGTAGTACATTTGTAGAGGATGACATGTGTTTATCCCATACTAATATTGGTTTCAATAGATGGTGACACATTTTGTTTACCAATAATTGATCTGGGATTCAAATTGCAGTAGATAGTGACAAATATAGGCACTAGAAGTAAGGAGTCATAAATCAGTTCTACCAAAAAAAAACGGGTCACAACCCAAAACAGAGGCAAACACGTCATCTATGAGAGAATAAAAGGAACAACAGAAAGACTGACTGGCTTCAAAAACAAAAGTCAACATACGTAGAAACGGACTAAAATTTAAACTGCCATATTTCTTACCTAGTTCATGAAATTTAAACAAAGCAAACAACAAATGGTGAGTTGAGCCTGTTTGGAATTTTGGATTCTCAATGCTCTTCAACTTTGTACTTGTTTGGCTTTATAAATATTTTGATATGAGCGTCACTGATGAGTCTTATGTAGACGAAACGCGCGTCTGGCGTCCTAAATTATAATCCTGGTACCTTTGATAACTATTTACACCACTGGGTCGATGCCACTGCTGGTGGACATTTCGTCTCCGAGGGCATCACAAGCCCAGTAGTCAACACTTCGGTGTTGACATTAATATCAATAATGTGGTCATTTTTATAAATTTCCTGTGAACAAAACTTTGCATTTTTCGAAAAACTAAGGCATTTCTAATCCCAAGCATAGACCTTATCCGTATTTGGCACAACTTTTTGGAATTTTGGATCCTCAATGCTCTTCAACTTTGTACTTGTTTGGCTTTATAAATATTTTGATATGAGCGTCACTGATGAGTCTTGTGTAGACGAAATGCGCGTCTGGCGTACTAAATTATAATCCTGGTACCTTTTATAACTGTTTATGCCTAGCGAAACCTCACGCTTATATGAAAATGTTACAAATACCGCTAGAATGACAATATTACGTGAGAGGAATATTGTTTAGATAAATGTAAGAACACTCAGGACAGAGAAATACATAACTAACTAATATATAGTACATTTCAACATGTAAATCGCAGAATAACAAAGGATAACTCAAAGTCATTTATCACCGTACACAAGTATTGCACAATATTGGCCAAATAATTATAAATGAGTTATACTGCAGAAGAAGGAGACATGTTTGCCATATAGTCATATTGGATTCACCATTCACATAACTAGTGATATATGTTGTGTTATAACTAAATTTGATCCGTTTTGCAGTAACATATATTTGTCATAAAATTATTGGATTCATCATGCAGTAGATGTTGACATATTTTGTCATAAAGTGATATTGGATTCATCCTGCAGTTTTTTTTCTAAATCAATCATTTATTCTAACACGATTCAACACGATGGTAATACTTAATTTGAAACGCATTCTATACTGAATTTAAGCCATATTCTTTGTTCTTAAGATGCTTTGATTTCATCTTTAAAGCGTTAATAGTGTTGTAAGAAGAAACTACTTTACAAAAAAAAATTGAATAACATTTTAGTCTTGCGAAAAGATTTCTGCTATCTGTGTGATAAAAAAAAGATCAAAAAGGATCAAAGATAGACAAAAAACAGTATTTCTATCGGATTTTGAAATAAAATGTTGGATTGAATTTCTTGTTGTCACATTCAGTTAAAAAGGATTATTTTTTTCAAAACTTGGAAATAATAATTGATCTATTTTTCAGAACTACTCTCACATTGCAAATGTATCATCTATAGACTTAAAAGAACGTTTCCACAAACGTCTCTATAAGGTCTTCACGGAAGACTCTCGTCACTTACACAGTGGGGAATATTCTAAATGAATTGAGGCTTTGAAGGAACCCATACACTCAACAATTCTCTTACAATATAGGTTTTTGAGTTCCGCATTAAAAATGTAACAAAATTTAATGTTTTCAACAAAACAAATGTTAAAATATGACTTACTACAATCACACACAGAGTTCTTGAGATATGTATGTGTCGCGTCCGTCAAACTTTCGAAGAAGTGAAATCCACATTACCTTTGTTTGAGTCATTTACACTGACGAAGGCTATTTGTTTATTCAAAATATTTGTCAACACAATTTTATATCATCATCTTCCTGTATTACCATGTTATAGTAATATCGTTGTGCTAATATTTATACTAATATATGACTAATTCTTTACGATAGATGTTTAGCTAATCTGAAATCAATTTCATCGTCATATAAAAAAGAAGATTTGGCATGATTCCGAATTAGAAAACTCTTTTCAAGAGACCAACTGACACAGACGTTAAAAGCTATAGGTCATCGTCCAATAATATCGTATAGTCAGCTATAAAAGGCCCCGAAATCACAACTGTGAAACATTTCAAACGAGAATACTAACGGACTAACAAATGAACAAAAAATGAACAAAAAAGTAAACAAATATGTAACACAGCAACAAACGACAACACTAAAGTAAAGGCTCTTGACTTGGAACAGGCACATACATACAGAATGAAGCGGGGTCAAACATGTAAGCGGGACTACCCACTTTTTAACCCGAGACAGTCGTGTAACAGTATAACGTTGAGAAAAGGCTCATCTCATCAGATGAATACAACTAGAAATACATCTAACAAAATTACAGAGTGGACGTGGGCGGGTACTTATACATCACAACAATAAAAAGACTTTAAGTACAGATATGAGAGTTCTTGCAGTAACTGACAGCTATTGTTCAAAGCAAATAACAGCTAATTAAAAAAGCCTGCATCTAAGAATAAATCATGCCTTATATAATTATCATATACTGAGTTACAACTCTAGATTCTACTGACGAGCATAAGGTACCATTAGGCCACCAATAGCTGATTATTTAGTTCAGTCGAGGTGGTCGAGAGCGACGGGCAGAGTGCAGGCGGTGGTATCTCGTTATCCCAATAGCATGAGTTCGAATCCCGGCAATGGCAACATTATTGGGCTGATATTAAGAGTAGTGATGTGATGACATTTTTTGCTATTTCTATTTCTTCCTATCTATTGTAGTTTTCAATATTATATGCAAAACGTAAAATAAAAATGGTAAAAATTGTCATTTAGAAACATTAACTTTAAAAGAGTCGACCAAACTAATTTGTTGATTTTGTATTGTAGATATTTTTTGCCATTTTTGCTATCTAAAGTTCCTCTCCATCAAGTGTAATTTTGCAAACACACACACACACAAAAAGATAAAAAAAATCTCATCATTAATGGACAATAACTCATATATATATATGGAATCACATGAAGATTGCGGCAAGGTCAAACTATTTGTGGATCTCGTCTTGTTGATTATTTATTTGTTAACATTTCTCTGTGTCGTATTATAATTTTCATGATCTAAGGCAAAAATATAAAGAAAATTCATTGAGGGCATTAACTCCTAAGAGAAGAGGTCTGACAGTTTTGACGAAAATACGGTAAAACTCCTATACGAGGTCATATTACGGTTTCATAAAAAAAAGATAATAAATGATCTCTTCATTCTGAATATTTTTGATTATACCAGATTTTCTATATCCATAGCGGTTTCATGATAAAAGATAAAACTTGCATTTTTGCCATATGCTATGTCTTAGCAATGTCGGCCATGTTGGTTGGAAGGCAGAGTCATTATATACACATATTTAATGCTAGATACTCTAGTGATATAAAATGTAGCCAGTTTTATGACCAGGTGGGATAAATATTACAAAATGCAAGCACTATAAATGGGAAATAACTGCATCAATATTATTTCTATTCAAATAAGATAAACGATATCAACTGAACTCTGAAATAATCATGAAGTGCACGGGCATTGTTTATATTTTGGAACGGGAAATTATAGGATAAGATACTTTCTTGTTTGGTTCTTATTACAAAGGTCTTTGGATAAAGCCAAAAAATTCATTTGACCCCTGTGTTCTATTTTTAGAAACTATCGCCATGTTTTTTTTAAAGTGATTAAATCCCCAAATACAATATGCAAGCTAGAAACCTTAATTAAGGAACATCCAATTAAAGTATTTAAGTATATGGCCAAATTGTTTCAGATTTATACCAGGCATATGATAGATTACCTTAGACGTATTTGGCACAACTTTTTGGAATTTTGAATCCTCAATGGTCTTCAACTTTGTACTCGTTTGGCTTTATAAATATTTTGATATGAGCGTCACTGATGAGTCTTATGTAGACGAAACGCGCGTACTAAATTATAATCCTGTTACCTTTGATAACTATTTGAAAAATCTATTTAGACTTTCATAAACAAGGTAAAAAACGTTGAAAGGGCAATAACTCTTTAAGGAGCCATTTAACTGTTTTTGTCATGTTTTCTTATTTGTAGATCTTACTTAGCTAACATTTAGTTCCATTTATACTTTCTTCTATTGCAGTATTAAAAAAAATAACCAAAAACAGTAAAATCTTATAAAAATAGACTATGTCCAACAGTAACAATACAATGGGGGTTGTCGAAATTATCTAAAAAAATCATAAATTTCATAACTGGTAGATTATGGCCCATTTAACTTTCTTTCACTCTTGCTCTAACTGCTGTAGTTTTTGAGATATGAGCAAAAAAAGGTTTTTGTCGTTGACTTATTTGTAGATCATACTTTAAGTTAGCTGAACATTTTAGACATTTACACTTTCTCTCTATATCTACTGCAATATTAAAGATAATAACAAAAATCAGTAAAATTTCAGCTAATTCGGACATCATACAATGCATGTTCCAATTGGTCTGAAATTTTTTCAGCAGATAGACCTTGATTCATTTATCACGTTCATATGATGCCACTTTTGCTTAGCTAACTTCTATAGTTTTTGAGATAAGGGCCATCATAGAGCGCTCGATTGTTCATCTTCAATGTTAGAATTTGATTTAGCATGTCTACAGCGCTAGAGTATAGATCTACAGCACTTTACTTTAGCATGTCTACAGCGCTAGAGTATAGATCTACAGCACTTTACTTTAACATGTCTACAGCGCTAGAGTATAAATTTAGTTTAAACATATTTATTTATAGTGGATTTGGAAACAAGTTTTGCAACTTATATTAATCCCTTTCCACTTTGCGGGTGCGAGTGCTGCCTTGTAGCGGCATTAGCCTACTCTTTTTCGAAATCTATAAGGGTGCCTTTAACGTGCAAGAGATATTGCTCTCTCTTAACATGTCTACAGTGCTAGAGTATATATTTACAGCACTTTACTTTAACATGTCTACAGTGCTTATCTTTAGATTTACAGTGCTGGACTGATGAGAATATAGTAGCCATGTACAGAACTAAAGTTAAGTTAAAGATGTATCCAACCGTAGCACTAATTTTCGTAGGACATATGCACAAAAATCCCATCCGTCCGGAACAAATCTTTACTTCTTTAGCTGTATGCATTTGACCTCTGCAGTTTACATTTTTAGCGCTAAACTTTAGAACTACATCCCTGGATTTGACAACTTCGAGCGCTTAAGGGCATACGATACAGTTTTGATCCTGTATTTATAAGTTCATGAAAATTTGCATATAGGCTATTTTTTACCTGATTAAATCAAATATGTAATAAAAAATATACCTTCATGTGCTACTTTTTGAGTAAAATGAGGTCGAAATTTTGTATATTTGCTCGAAATTCAGATTTGTGGTCGTAATTTCTTTTTCGAAAGAAAGACATAACTTTTTTGTTATTAAAGATAAAAACAAATTGTTTTTTGTTAAATAATCTGTAATTCCTGTTTTTTTACAAATATTTTTAAAATATATGCATTTTTTTATTCAGAAATAACTCATATTTATCAAATGTTCATGAATTGAGGAAAAAACGTAATTTTTTACTGCATGTTTATCACAATTTAAAGAAATCCTCTATTTACAGTTTTATAAAATTTGGGTCACATAATCTCCCTGCAAAATGAAACCAAATACCGTTTTGAAAAAAAGGGGTCCATGAACTCGTTTTCAAATTAAATCAGTTTGAATGATAAAAATCAGTCGAAAAATGCATCTTTTCCCGATATGTCACAGTTTGACGTCGCGAAAATAACAAATTACGTTAGCAACGTCATTACCTTCCCTGTAACTGTATCTGAAGCCCTTAAAAGAGGGACGAAAGATACCAAAGGGACAGTCAAACTAGTAAATCTAAAACAAACTGACAACGCCATGGCTAAAAATGAAAAAGACAAACAGAAAAACAATAGTACACATGACACAACATAGAAAACTAAAGAATAAACAACACGAACCCAAACAAAAACTAGGGGTGATCTCAGGTGCTCCGGAAGGGTAAGCAGATCCTGCTCCACATGCGGCACCCGTCGTGTTGCTTATGTGATTACAAATCCGGTAAATAGTCTAATTCGGTATGTCAAATTCATGAAAGGGAAGGGGATTGTAGTTACGACGTAAGGAACATATCCGATATCATTTGTGAAACGGTTATTCCATAACGGTCAACAACTCGTGATGGCGTCCGTAAAATTTACGAAGGGATGATTTCAACTTCACCATTTGGAACTCTTGGTTTAATAGCTTCCTTGTGAGCAGTAACCCTCTATCAAGAAAATCATGATAGGAAATGCAAGCACGGGAATATCGTATCAATTGGGAGATATATACCCCGTATGCAGGTGCTGCTGGAATGTTGCTACTTAGAAATGGAAAGTTCACAATTGGAAAGCTGAAATCATCTCTTTTGTCGTAAAGTTTTGTCTTCAACCGACCCTCATTGTCAATTTCTAGATGTAAGTCAAGATATGAAGCCGACTTAACTGTATCTGTAGTATCCTTTATCTCCAATTCGATGGGATAGATGCGATCCACATAGTCACCAAATTTTGAATTGTTTAATGAAAGAACGTCATCTATATAGCGGAAAGTAGAGTTAAAGGATATTGCTAACTTCTTATCTTTCTTCCTAAGAAGTTCCTGCATGAAGTCAGCTTCATAATAATAAAGAAACAAGTCAGCAAGTAGAGGGGCACAGTTTGTTCCCATTGGGATGCCGACAGTCTGTTGAAAAACACGTCCTCCGAACGTAACTTTAGATCTCCAGCGTTCGACTAAATCTACATCGCTAGATGTTGCAATTTCATCGATTAACTTTAAATATTACTGCATCTGTTTGAGACTTACATTTGTTATTTGTATGGTAAATGTTGCTTTATTTGTTCGACTTCTTTCTCATGTCTAAATAAAACAAAACATAAGAGGAATGGTACTCGACCAGGATTGCATGTACAATCTAGAGTAATTAGGGGTATAATTGCAAAGTGTGAGATTCAGGTTCTATTGAGCATCCCGAGACATGCATCTTATGTATGTTAGTGATAAAGACAAAATGATTATGTAATCCATTTATTTCTATGCTAGGTACCGAGACGTTTCGCCGCACAATAATTGTCATTCGTGGTTTAACATCTGAACCTTTGCACGACTACATGTTCACGTTTCCGAATGTCCATTAGCATTTGGTAATACTGAATATAGGCAACACTCTTATCCACGAACACTGGACCCTTCCCGCAAAATACATGACCATACATGTACAGACAGTATTAGATCAGCATGGAAAATTGGTTTAACATATGATATTTACCGGTATCCCAAGCGCTTGGATACTTTTTCCCTTGTTTGCACAGAAAATTTAATTTTCTTTTTTCTTACCACAACTGAACTTACCCACGCTGAAAACATCCTTAGTTTATGAGGGGGGGCAAGGGGTCCCCATAACAGCAAAACAGGGAATTGATTTGGTGAAAAACAGATAACAAGGAACCGAAAAGGGATAATAACAGATAACAGTAAATGAAATATGAAAATAAATCTGTCCAGGACCAATCCAGTAGATGACTCGTAGATCTTAGTATATAACTTGTGGTATGGACCTAGAAAATTATAATTTGTGTAAACAAAACGTTTCGGCCGTTGATACGGGGCGCCGAATGGGACTCTTGTGGTTTTGTACTCAAAATTCAATTTTGTACGGACAAAAGTGACTTTTGTTCAACAAAAATGAGTTCAGTTTAACAAAATTTGAATCATACTACAAATTTGAAATTTTGTCATACAAAATTATCTATCAGCGGACAAAAGTCACTTTTGTCATGACAAAATTCATTTTTGTTACACAGACTTGACTTTTGTTACCTAATTTGAATTTTGTATTTAAATTAGTTAAGTTTGGTTTCTGTGAACTAATTTGCATACAAAATCGACTTTTGTTACACAAAATTGACTTTTGTTACACAAAAATTACTTTTGTTACACAAAAATTACTTTTGTTACACAAAATTGACTTTTGTTACACAAAATTGACTTTTGTTACACAAAATTGACTTTTGTTACACAAAATTGACTTTTGTTACACAAAATTGACTTTTGTGAGACAAAATTGACTTTTGTCTCAACAAAATTAACAAAATTGAATTTTGTCTCAACAAAATTGACAAAATTGAATTTTGTCTCAACAAAATTGACAAAATTGAATTTTGTCTCAACAAAATTAACAAAATTGAATTTTGTCCCAACAAAATTGATTTTTGTCTCACGAAAGTCAATTTTGTCTCACTAAAGTCAATTTTGTCTCACGAAAGTCAATTTTTTCTCATAAAAGTCAATTTTGTTGTTACAAAATTGAATTTTGTCATCACAAAAATGAATTTTGTCGTCACAAAATTGACTTTTGTCTCAACAAAATTGACAAAATTGACTTTTGTCTCAACAAAATTGACAAAATTGACTTTTGTCTCAACAAAATTAACAAAATTGACTTTTGTCTCAAAAAAATTTACAAAATTGACTTTTGTCTCAACAAAATTGACTTTTGTCTCAACAAAAATGACAAAATTTAATTTTGTCTCAACAAAAATGACAAAATTGAATTTTGTCTCAACAAAAATGACAAAATTGAATTTTGTCTCAACAAAAATGACAAAATTGAATTTTGTCTCACAAAAGTCAATTTTGTCTCACAAAAGTCAATTTTGTCTCACAAAAGTCAATTTTGTCTCACAAAAGTTAATTTTGTTTCACAAAAGCCAATTTTGTCTCACAAAATTGAATCTTACCGTACACAATTGACTTTTGTGATTTAATTTCCATATCAGGTAACAAAAGTCAATTTTGTATGCAAATATGTTTATATTTGCATACCTTTAAGACAAAATTGACTTTTGTCATGACAAATATGAATTTTGTCTACAAAAATGAATTTTGTCATGACAAAAATGAATTTTGTCTACACAAATGAATTTTGTCATCACAAAATTGAAGTTCTCACAAAACAAGTCTGTAGCACATAGTTTTGTAAGACAAAAATGATTTTGTTATGACAGAATTGAATTTTGTACAAAACCACAAGAGTCCCATTCGGCGCCCCGTAGTTGATGCAGTTCTGCTTTGGTTGATTTTTTTCCGTAACTTGTACAATAAGTTATAGTATGCATGTTGATTTTTTTTTAAACGAAATTGCAAGGTTCTGTATTTGATATAGGGACATTTTTAACTTACTTATAAAATACAAAAATACCCAGATCAGTATAGACAGGACATGTAACTGAAACACGCATGCCAGTTATAGTTATTCTGATAATAGAAATTGACTCAAGTGACAATTCTGATAGTATAATAGAAATTGGACCTAGTGAAAATTTGGATGACACCAAGTGAAACACCAATCATGTATCTTATGTGAAATTATAGAATATGGAAAATTTGGGCACAGACAGCATTGGACAAGCTGTAGGATTTTAAAAAGGTTATTCGTCGAAAAAATTAAACTGAAGACACATCTGTATTTGCATCAATGGTTTCTGAGCTTCAATTTTCGCCATGTGAAGCAGTTAAAAAGCTTTTCAAAATATGGTGGTCATGATTTTCTTTCATGTAAATGAAAAAAGAGGGTGTTTCACTTATAATAGAAATGCTAAAAGATAAAGATGCTGTGTAATTTCAAAAGCCATAAATCAAACCCACACCACTTAGTAATGTAAAACAATTCAAAGGAGAAAACTAACTGCCCAATTTATCCACAAAATAGTGAACGAGAAACTTAGTAAAACAGTAACAAACTACAACCACTGAATCCAGACTCCTCACTTGGAAATAGGCACATACAGAATGTGACTGCGTCAACTTTAACATGCTAGTTGGTGTCCAATCCTCCCCTAATCAGGGACAGTGGTGTAATAGTATAACATAATCCATACTATAAGTTATTGTACAAGTAATAAGTGAATTATTATTTGTACAAAATGCTACATGTTCACAGACAATGGAATTTATTACAAAGGATGATAATAATATATACTGGAATGGTCCTGGGTCCAATTGATTTTATATGTTTATGTGATGTATGTTACTGAAATTCTTCTGCAAATACAGGGCCGCCGGATATCACCAGTAGAAAGACCCCAATAGATAAACATTGCAAGAAGATGTGGTAAGCGTGCCAATGAGACTATTATCCATTTAAACCTCAATTTTCAATTATCTTCAATTTCTACGGAAGATTGGCTGTCAAAATGCTAACATTCAAATTTTCAATAACAGTTAACAGCAAATAGATTCTCACAATAACAGATAACAAAATAGAAAATAGTCCTATAACAGCTAACAAAGAATTAGACAATAACAGCTAACAGTAAATATATTTTAAGAATAACAGATAACAAAGAATTAAAATGCCCCATAACAGCATAACAGTTAAACCCCTTGCCCCCCCTCGTTTATGTTACGTTGCTTTTTTTTATACGCATGGTTGGTAAAATAGGTGGCACTACAAATTCATCTAAAACAAGACAAGTCAAGCTCAGTAGTGTTAAGTATGTGGTACATAAAACAGAAAATTTAATATCCAGCGCAAACAATGAAATTGTGTTTATCCAAATCTTGTTCTCAAGCGCCTGTAGTACTTATGTGTTACTTCGTAGTTGAACTAGTATATCCCAACGAAATACTACCTAGTCTGTGGCGGATCCAGAATTTTTTCATTAGGGCCGGCTCGATCACTGGCTGCAAAAAATGGGACCGGGCCACCTGGATCCCTCTTTATCCATATCTGTTAGGGAACGACTGGACCATTTAACTTTAAAGGGGTAGGTATATGGTTTTGTGACCCTCTATCTTAATAAAAGAAAAGTTGTTGTAAAACAGATGATGACAAAAATATTCTGAATCCTGATTTCCCCAATAACTTTTAATGTTAAATTAAAAAAAAAATTAAATTGATAGTGAGAAAAAAATATGACACACATAACCTGCAGGCTGGCCCTCCTTGAAGTTAATTATTTGCACCCTTAGTGGCCGTGACAACTGCAGGGGTTTATCTCGGATTTTGAAAACCCCGGACCCAACGTCAAATTTTGAAACACGACCGTTCCGTAACCCAAACCACCTCAGAACTTTGTGCTGGCTCGCCTGTTTAAACTTGATCAAAATAGTGTCAGATGAATGCAACATAAAAACACCAATTAAGGACCAAGAGTTAGACTGTTCTCGTTTGTGTCTCATATTTTTACTAACGTACTGTGTTTATATATATATTTATTTATTATTTAAACTTTGATTGACAGCGAAATATTTTTAAAACGCCTTGTGTAGATCAACTCCAGCAAACTCTACTTTTGTAAACAAAATTTTTATATGCCAATAGCAACCACAAATATTTTTTTTTAATAATATCTTTCTCATGTCCAATAAATCCACTAATTAAGACTTAATTTATCAGCGATAGAAAATTTTAATATTATTTAGCGACCTGTGCTATTGATTTTTGTGCTATTTTTACGTTTGACCTTTGACGCGGGAGTTGAACAGAACAGCCCATTGTTGTAGATTTTAACGTCGTCGGTAAATGCACACAACGTGCAAGTGGATTTAAGATATTTTCAGTTTAATCATGAATTACGTTGGGGAAAGATGTTCGGATTTACCAACATGATTTTGTTTTGTGTTTTTATATTTTTAGTCGTTCACAATTCACAGTCTCTTGGTAAGTAGTGTTAAATATCTTATGTTATGAATACAATACTGAATACACATAATTCTGTTGGCTCTAGTGTATTTAATCGAACTTGTATGTTTATAAATACGTTTTGAATGGACCTTTTGTCGTCTGTTTGTCGTTTAGGTATTAATAATTCAGTCTTTTGATTAAATAATATAATATATAAACTGCAAACTGATTTAACTAGATTATTAGATGAATTACACACTTTCTTCTTTGAAGTTGACATTTTCACGTGCAATACACTTTCATCTCACGCGGTGTAAGTTACAGTAGCTGAGCCGTCTGGCAAAGCTTACAAAGATAATTCAATAAAAGAATATATAAATTATTTCAACTTTATCTTTGTTTTCAGCATTTTCCTGCTGTGATACAGTGAAAGAGGAGGGATGCAAACGCGCATGCAAGCAGGTAAATGTTTTGATGCATTCAATATATCAAGAGGAACTTTTGTTTTCATAGTAACAGCTTCATGTACAAAACTTCAAGCTTGATTTTAATTTGATAAACATAAATGAAGGTTTTATAAATTTATATATATGTGTGTTATTACGCTATGAATGGAGAAACTTTTAAAATTTTGTCACATATTTGGTGATGTTATCAGTTGTGTTAGAATTTAAGAAAAACTGAATTTATACATGATTTCTACACTTTTATGTATTTTTTATTGCTGTTCATATGCATATGCCAAACCATATAAAAATTAATTTAAATGGAGCATTAAAAATTTAATGTTGTTTTAAGATTTGCCAAATATAAAGAGCACCAATAAATCAATTAAAAATTTACATAAATTGTAAAAAAAAAATGAGAGTAAATTGAAGGATGCATTTTTCTTGGTTGAAGATTAAAATATAAATAATTTTTTAGAAATTTTACAGTTTTCAATTTGAATATTTATTCTTTTTTGAGATTTAGAACAAATAGTTTATTACCACAATAAGTATTTTTGTCCTATCACTGTTATAATGGCAAAAGACTACACTTCTAACAATTGACAAAAATATCAGTATAGGTCATTATTGTCAGAATTAAAAGGATTATTTTTTTTCAAGTAAATATACATAGTCCAAGGAAAGGTGTATCCAGGTTGGGTACACACACAATTTCTCATTCAGATAATTGATTTAGGAAATCTGTGCATCAAAATTTGAGATATGAGATGAGAAAGGTTTGACAACTTTTGTGTTTTTTTTCTACTGTATTAAATTGAAAAGTGATGCATTAAAAGAATTAAAATAATTTTCTTTCTTACAAGTTGATAAAAACTAAAGATTATGCTTGACACTAGTAAGGCAATAGGATAATAGCTTGGCATTTTCATAATCTTTTGCATATGCACCTTAGGCATAATGCATTTTGTAATAGACTTGATCAAATCTTTAATGTACAACAGCTTATCGAAGACAGTAAAATTGTATGTCATAATTCGCCGAAAGCTTAACATAATAAAGTAAAAAATGATAGATATAAAAGACCATTTGAGATTGTGAAATTGATTCATTGCCAAAAATTCTTATTGTTTTATTAAATATGAATATAGTTTTTTCCATTAGCATGAGTTTTGATTTAATAAGTTGTTTCCTTATCTGTTGATATGACAGAAAGATGAATTACAATTGGTTTTCATCCATGTGTTGATCAGTTCTGCAATCTCATTCAAAAATATTTCTATTTTCTTCATGTTTATAGTAGCAATTTGAAGATCAAATGTGCATCTAATTTTGTTTTATGCTTGCATTTAGGATTGACTTCTGGTTAATATATAAAACAATAAATGAGTTACAGTACTGTATAATGACAAAACAATATATATTTCAACTCACAAACATAAACATGGGGCAGAGATAAACCTGCCTAAAATGATGAAATTTGTAGAAACAAAGAAAACAATTCATACTCATTAGGCGGTTTAAGAGTTTGTAAGCCAGAGAATATATATATATATATATATATATATTTAGAAAAAGGATTTTTTTGGGCCAATAAAGCTATTGTGTAAGTCAGAAGATTTGCAGATTGCAAGTTGTATTGTTCAGTGAAAATCTAATCTAAATATTTATTAGATAAATTGTTATGTCGAACTCTCTAAAAGAAAATGAAAATAAATCTCAATTTTCTCTACATTAAAAACACCCAAGTATCAAATTCAACTATTACATATTCAGATACCATAAAATTTCAATAAATTTTAAAATCTCATAAATAATTTGATTCAGTACAGATATGGTTTAAAGCAGTTCCTATCATTTACCTTTTCAGTGATTTAATTTGAATTTCTATTTTGTAAAATTGTTTTAAGCCATTTATTCGTACACTGCCTTTTTCAGCTTCGATGAATACTTAAGGCTATCTAAGTCAGCCCATCTTTACCTTTAGAGTCGAAAAGCCATCAAAAACTGATTTGTTGGGTTGAAAGTTGTGTTACTATTCTGTAATAAACACGCCCCTGAAATACCTCGATGATTGCTCGCTGTAAGTCATTTGCTTCATTTCCATATCTTTAGTTGTAGTGAGAGAACAACAATGGAAAAATCTTTCAACTGAGTTTTTCTTTGTGAGATTAAATTATTGTGTACAAACTGGGAGCATTTGTTACATAGTTAGATGTTAAAATCTCTCAAGCTGTCAGATCATAGAGACAAAGAATAGAAAAATCTGTAGTTAATCTTAATTCACTTTGTTGTACAAATGAGGAAAATTTTCTAATCAATAAAATTCATTTATTTCTTGCCCGAATCACGTTTTTCAGTTTTAAATTTTATAAAGAAACTTGACAACTTATTCTGAACTAATTTAGTAAGATAAATGCGTTTGTCTGAGGCCCTTTTCTTGTTATTATATACATGTATATATATATATGTTATAAATTCTACAAAATTTTGCAATGTTTACTGTACCACTGTAATTTTCTGAGGATTGTCAATTCCTTATATATATCTGGGGAACTTCCGTAAGCCAGAATTTTCTGAATTCACAGTAAAAAAACCTGTTGTTTTACATTTGCAAGGTTGCTTTCAACATTACGAAAAATATCAGTACATGTATATGTAGTTTAAAAAATGTTAACTCTAACTTCTGAAATTTTAAACATTGCAATATTCAGATGCATGTTCTTTGTACAGGTTGAGTGTGTTATTTTAATGTTTTCCATGGTTTTAAGAGTGACATGTCGTTGACATTTATAATGGTCTTGAAATTTTTCTGCTGCATACATTTGTACATCATAGTACATGTAGCTACATACTTGAATAAAGGACAGATCTTTTCTTTGGTGGCCTGTTTAGTAGGAATATTATGTCTTTGAAAAGTTCATGTTTTTTTTTTGTCTTTCCCCTAAACAAGGATTATCCTGATGCAGTTATAGATTGAATTTTGCTCTTTTTCCAAAACTGAATAATGAGTCCTCTTAAATAAGATGAAAGTTCTTTCATAATTGGGACTTATATAACTTATACATTTAAGTTTTGTTATTAACTGTTTGGTAGTTATTTAAGTTGGGCGTCTTTAAAAGATTAAATCTTGAATTAATTTTAGCCTGAGGAAACTTGCAAGTTAATTTCCATGTAAATTTATCAAGTACATAAATATGAAAAGTTTTTAAGGTAGCACAGTAAATATTACCTTATGACATTTTGATGTAGGCATTTGACATTATTAATGAGGAACTTGACATCATAATGTTGAAAACATATAAATATAAACTTTTATCTGAATCTGATTTATTAATTGTACTACTTGCGGACATATTTATTACTAAGAAATTATAGCAGAAAAATAAAATTCCTTATTGGTTTATCATCACATTATAGAAGACAACAGAACTTTTGGAACCAGGAACCAGTATGGGTACCAGTATGGGTGCATTTAAACATGATCAGGGAGTTCTCAACTAGTTTATCTCTAACTGGGATGGGAGCATACATGTAACTCAGCAGAAAAATCTTGGGGTTTAAGTCTTCACAAGCCTTTGAGATGGACATATTAAGAAATCAACACCACTTTGCTCATTTGAATATTATACTAATGAAATTGGACACAGGTCATGGAAATTATATTAAAATGATAGGGATTTTTTGATAAAAATGTCTATTTTAACTTTAATTTAAGTGATAGACAGGTTGCCGGGGCAGAAAATAAATATATACAACAATATACACCATTTAACTGAAACATTATAACTGTCGTTGCAAAGATCTAGGTTTCGTGAGCTATTTTGAAAATCAAAGCAAGAGGCTTTTACATTGCAGTATAAAATACAGGCTAAAATGGCTGAATGTCAAATTTGCAAACTTTGTGTTGAATAGTGGCTAACAAGGTCATTAGAAAAACAAGTTGCCGAGGTGAAACTTGAAACTTGGATGTCCAAAGAATTAAACAAGTTTAAACCTTGTATGTGTTGTCATTGAACTCTAGGTTCCCACGTAATGTTAAAATGCCAATATTTTAAGAAGAATAAACTCATGAGAACACAAAAAATTCACTTAATTCACGTTCATTGTTTTGATTATGACCACCTGACAACTTTACAGAAATATCAGAGTTATTTTAAACAAGGACTCTGTGACGGGCAACTTATAATATCCGTGTTTTAAAGATTTTAACGATATCAAGCCAATCTAGTTCAAACTATAATCACGTGTTACAATTCTGATTTACATATTATGAATATTAATGAGCAAAAGCACTACTGATTTCTGGCTATGACTAGTGGAGAAACTAAAGCAAAAAATGTCATTCTTTTCCTTACAGCCGATTCTACCTCTCCCTATACACTCAATGCAATCAGCTGTAAGGTTTACCAAATTGTTCTTCCAGTTAGTATTTTACCAAACTTTTGGTATCATAAGTGTTACAGAATAGAATTGTGTGTGAGTTCTAACAATTCATTTTGTTTAGATAAGTAAACAAAAGTATTCGTCAAGCCAAGCCACTGTTGTTCTACCACATGTTGATACCAGGTTCATGCAAATCTTTGTTTTAATCTCCAGTCTTTGTATTGGTTCAATTTAAATGATCCAAGCTGAAAATACACACACACACACTCTTGTACAGATGGTATTATAAGAATAATTATTTGTTTTCCCAGGAAAATATATTTCATTTCAGGATATCATTAATCATTTTTTCCCAATAGTTATTAAAAAATCCAATTGGGCTGTGAATGTTTTGACTTCTCATGACATTTCACTATTGACAGACCTAAAATAAAGCCTAGGATTAAATTGTCATAGTATTATAGAAAAATATGGCAAATTTATCATCCTATAATTGGTATTTTGTATTGATATAATGATAGGGGTACATAATCTTATTGCTGACAGGAATTTAGACCATAGAATATATTGCATAAGTCAAAATCAATTCTGGGCAATTTATTGTGTTATCTGTTTGTTTGCAGAACAGCACTGTTTGAAACGATACTGGAAATTTCGAAATATTTGCTTAAAAAAATCTTAAATTGTTGTCTATTCTTCAGAAATGAAAACATTTCTTATAATGCTCCTAAATCTAAATTTCTTGTGCTTTTGGCACTTTGTTAGTCTTTTTGTGTTGATAGGAAATGGAATTTCTAAAAAAAAGTTTTATTAATCTTTTTTGTAAGACTTTAGATGTTTATCAAATGATCATCTAGAGTGGGGTGCTCATTTTCGCCACATCTTTCCATGTTTTTTTCAGTTTATGTTCATGTCTTTATGTTTTTGAAGTATACTGATATTTTTATATGAAGATAACTCCAAATGCAAAATATTCTTAACTTGAAAACGGGTTTGTATTGAGTAAAATCATCTGAAAAGTTGGGTTAAAGGGTGTTTGAAATTTCCTAAGTTTTTGTCAACAGGGGACACATATTCGCTGTATTTACATATCCATTTAAAACCAAATAACTGCAGCTTTAAACAATATTTATCAAATAAATTTCATTATAGACAATTAGCAGACATTTGAAAGGTGTAAAAAAATGAAATTTAGGGCAATCAGTCAAAGAATGACTAAGGAATGCTTCTTTGAAATTGTTTTTGTCATTCAGGAAATTGGTTGAAAGTCGTTGTCCAATTTTAGGTCCTTTGCCGTAAGTGCCGAAATTAAGTCTCATTTTCAAAAATAATCATTTTTGTTATAAAAATACAATTTAACGGCATATTTCTTTCATTTCAACCATCCTTTGAAGTTTTTACACCTCAAAATCATAAATTGGCGAAATTGTGTCCACGGCGAATATGAGCGCCCCACTCTATATGGTTTTTCCACTTTCAGTATCATGCGGAATTCTACATAGTTTGTAATTGATTTCGACAAAATACTCTGAAGATGAAGATAGTTTTCTTTGTAAAATGGTGTTAAATTCCAAATGATGGATAAATTTTCAAATTCCCTGCTCTTAATACTGTTGACAATTGTTGTGTTACACATGAAGTGATTAAATTTTCATGACTAAAGTGGCTCAATTTTCACGAGGGTTTTGTCAGTTAAATTTTCATCAGGGTCTCCCTGTTAATACTGTCACCTTACATGCCTAATTTTCAATGATGAGGTTAACGGTTTCCCTGTTAATATTGTCAACTATTATAGGTTGGTTAAATCTTCATCAGGGTTTCCCTGTTAATGCTGTCCCTGATATTTAGTTAGTTAATTATAAATTTTAGTGGGTGGTTTTACTGTTAATACTGTCACCTGATACACGTAGGTCAGTTAAATTCCCATAAGGTTTTCCATGTTAATACTGTCACCTGACTCAGGTGGGTTAAATTTTCATGAGGATTTCTCTGTTATGTATTGCCTATTGATAGATTGATTTCACTCCAGTCCTTAACACACAGAAGAGAATTATGGGAGGCAATGAAACAGCAATCCAACAATGAAGACATGAAGACCTGAAGAGTGTATGGATTTGAGTCTGTTTATTGTTATTTGTAGGGTGATGATGAGTGTTGTTTAATTACTTCATTGAAAATTTTCCCATTTTCCTCTTCTCCAAGACAATTAATAGACATGTTGTTCTGAATTTTTTTATTACAGTTTTATTTACAGTGATCTTTTAATACACATAAAGAACAAATTAACACCAGTGTTTTGGCATGTGTATAATATATATCTCGCATTACCAGTAAAATTGGACATTCATTTGCTAAGTACTGGGTGAATTATAAAAGCACTTTTAAGGGATATAAATGTTGCATATTTTTTACCCACAGTATAATAAATTTAACTCAACAAGCAGAAATTTAGCTGTAGAACCAAGATTAGCTCTTACGCCAAACTAAAAGTATGTGTGTTTACTGTCACATGCTTGGGGAAAAAACCAGGGAAGGTAGGTAGGGATTTAAAAAAAAATCTTTTTAACATTGAGTCTAAGGGAGCTTATAGGTCCTTCTGTTATTTTTTGTGACTATTTGTGGACCATGTTGTCAGCAGCTAGCAAAAAGTAACCACTTCTACACAACATGTAATTTGACCACAGTAGATTATCAGGAGTATATATATACAGTGTAGATTTACATTCTGATAGGTCACAGATGGTTGGGAGAATATAGACTTGATAGCACCTGGATTATACTTACTATATAACCCAGGTGTTGCTTTAATACTGTAAAAATGAGTTGTGTCAGTTTGAGTGTGTGCCATATGGCCTGCCAGAAATCTGATGTTTATGTTGAAATGAATGATTGTCAGTTCAGTTATTTAATACTTTATATACAGTGAAATGTAGTAGTTTGTGAGTGGAGTGACAAATACAGCAGTGTATCAGTGAAAGAGAGAGGTCGAAAAAGGAATTTAGATAGAAAAAGGCAAATATGTTGTATTCATCATTAACGATGAATAACCATATAATGCAACATATGTTAAAGAAGATTATGAAATATTGCAAACAATACATTTGTGATGATAAGCAATTTTGTTGAGAAAAATAAGTCCCTACCACCTCATAAATAATGAGTATGGTATCAGGTGTGACTTTTGTGAAGTTAATATTTCAATAAACTGACAGTGGGTACTGATATTACATCTCTAGAGTATTCAATAATCTTAGACAGGACATCAAATTTCAACATTATTGCCATAATCATTTTAGATAATATCATAAATTTCATTAGGTATACTTTCTATTTTTAATATGTGAAAAAAACAGTAATGCAGAATTATTAGCATACAAAATTTATGTTAAATGATTATGGATTAAATTACCTAATAATAAAATTTGCATTGAACCTAAATTTTGTGAGGTATGACTCCAGCTTCTTGAGATTGTTTTGTGGGGAGTTATCACATTACTTGATTTATGTTTAGAATTGGTTTATGGGGATCATGTGATCTTGGGTTTATGTCCCAGGTGTGAAAAATAGGTGTTTAGTAACAAAGGGGACTCACATGATATAACTTACTAATCTGATCTCATATGGGAAAGAACTTAGAGGGACAGGATCTATGTAGCTGAATCTAACTGTATACACATGGCCAAAAAATGTATTGCTAACTTTCTTTTATGTAATGCACATAAATCCAGAGTTGGGCTCTAATTGATACAATTTCAAGGTGCACTCTTATGAAATTTATAGTTTTGTGTGGGTAACACTGCAATGCTCAGAGCTTCTATGAAATGTTGATAACAATTGTCTTTTCATAATGTAGCAAACACAGTCTTTTTGAACCATTTTCATCATTCACTGGTTCTGTAACTTAATCTTAAAAATTTACAAAAATGCCTTTAGGAATATAAGATTTCTTAATATAAAATATCTAATTAATCCATAGCATCAATCAATTGGCTTTTGGCTGATCGATCAACCTATGAAGATGGCTTTTTACTAAGAAAATAGAATTTCAGTCCCCTGCAGACTCTGTAGAAATTAATAAGTTGGAGATAATGTGATCTTTTGATTACAATCTACCAATACAATTATTATCCTAGAAATAACTTTCATGATTTATATAATTGTTAAAAAAACCAGCAGCTGAATAGCAAAGTAAAAGATTGCAGTGCAGTCATATTGTTTTTGTTAGATAATCTTAAATACATAACAAAATGTACTACTACATGTGGTTCATTAGTTTGTATCATAATAAATCACAAAAATTAACTTTTTGAAACAATTTGACTTGAATATAATTTTCCATGTTTTCCCCCTCATTTTATAATTTAAAAATTTTCCATCAAATTATCTGGAGGCACTTGTATTTTAAAATGCACAACAGATGTACATTTTATTTCTGTCTGCAGGGTCTTGAATAATCTGTAGCATTTTGAATTAATAGACTGCAGTTCAGTCATGTACTTTATAATTTTAAATGTGACTCTGCTAACTTTTTTTTTACAGGAACTGTCAAGTAATAATAATTTTCTATGACTCAGTATTGTCAACATGTGTATGTGTATTACATGACCTGTGCAAGGGATATGACATGTAGGGGCCATACTGTCTGTTTAATATTTTGTGTCATGTATGAACTTTCTCTCTGACTGTTCTTAAAATAAATATGTCAACAGAAACAAACCAAATCCATTGTACTAAGGTATCAAACAGATAGTGTTTTATTTGTGGACATCAGAACTGGATCATGAGACACTTAGAGATTTCAAGTCAGTTTTCCATAGCCAAATATAGATTCCATGATTTATTTCAATGTATGAGTCTGCATCATTTTTTTTATCATCTTTCTGAGACCTACTGAAAAATTAGTGGATTATACCAAGGGGACATAAAGAACTAAGAGTTGAAGAAAAACTGACTTTTGTTATTTCAAAGGCACAGTTCCAAATGAACCCCACCAAAACATAACATTTATTAATCAAAACAGCTCATATTATTTGTACGTTTCTCAGTACCACTTTGTGGCTTTTGTATGGGGTAGGAAAATTATCTTATAGTCAATCAAATTCATAATTTCCACAAATTATAAGGATAATATGAGTAGAAAAAGTTGAAATTTTTATTTCGTTTTGCTATAAAGTGTATCCTTGCCTGAATCATGGACTTTGTAAAGACTAGCACAGGGATGTTCCATTTAAGTAATTCACTGTGGCAGGGGGAAATGTCATTTTGTAAGACATTTATTTCTTACGGAAGTGTTAAGAATAAAAAGTACCAAAGTATTTGTATGGAGGATTTAACACTCGAATCCTCTTTTGATTTACATATTTGGACATATTAAAATAACATTTGCCAATGTCACCCTATGACATCCAAATTTTGGGATGTGTTTTATGTTGCTAGCTTGCAATTTTCATCCATTACTGGTATTTGTTTAATGAATAAATTATGCTTTGACAGTAATCTGATTTATGTTAAATTGACAATATCCCAAACAATGCCTATGAATGCCATGATTAAACTTACAAAAATGGCATGTAATCGCCCAAAACATTACCAATCATCATGGTAGTTATGTATTAGATATTTTCACTCAGATTAATTCAAAATGTCAGTATGAAGTCAGTTTTGCAAAGTAGGTTTAATACATAGAAGATCAAATGTGGTGTGATATGACAGGGGTATTCAGGGGTTATAAAAACATGCTGACCTAAGCTATTATTCATGAATTATCACTTCCTTTGATCTTTGGAAAATGATTCACCTTCTTTCAGTTATTGTTTCTTTATCTTATGTTTTTCTTTGATTTTCCTGTCAGACCATTTGTCTGTTAAAATTTGTCTAAACCTCTCTTCAACAGAATAAAAATTTGATTTTAGAGTATTTTGAAGATGTATTAAAATAAATTATACAAAATGACATGACATATGAAATCTTTTTCATTTTCTCATGGTTTGCATCCTGTGGACTGAATATAGAAACTTTCATTTTTTCCCTGAGAAAAATTTATAACTTTTTTTTGATAAATACAGATGTGCTGTTCAGATATTAATGGAATGAATGAAATGTTTGAAATTAACAAAAATAAATAGGAATGTATATATCTACTATATATTGATTCAAGAAAAAAAACCTATTCTGGTTAGGGGAAAGAAAGTTATATACAGGTTTACCATTACAGATCATCAGTAGGAAAGTTAATTAACTCAATTGTTTTTCAAATGACCACATGGTCCACTTTGTCCAGAGTAATATGTGGGCTACAAGATAGTCTAATTCAGTTTGACTGTCCACATGAGCTCAATACATTAAAGTCTTAATACACGCTATACTTAGAGACATATTATTGACCAGTGTTATATTTTCTATTTCAGATGGTAATAACAGGCAATCAGATTGAACAGATAGAGCAGATTATTAAGACATCTAAACAGTGTAGATCAGATCAGGTATGTTACAGTATACATGAAGTACTAAATGTCTAAGCCTATACAAGCAGGTTTCATATGATTTACATTATTGAAACCTTATACATTTGGCTAGAACCTTTTTAGTCTAAACAAAAACACACACACACACAGACAAATGAAAGATTGAAAATACCAAAAGCTTATAGAATAATTTGTCATTGTTTTATAAGAGTTATTCCCCTTTAAGGGGAGTAATGGTATGATAAGTTGCAGTTCATCAGAAAGGCTACTCAACCGTCCTCCATGACATTACTCAAGACACTGAGCCAACTTGTCTTGGCTTTGGACTAGTCTGTGATTGAACCAAAACTTTCTGCACTTAGAGCTAGCAATCTACACTAAGACTCCCAAGACACACTGTATATTGCAGTAAGGAACAATTTACTTGTATATTGGATAAAATACTGCCTTATTGTCTTATGAGTCCGTCAGATAAATCAAATAGAGCTAGTTGTACAAAATAAAAGTCCTTATGAGCTGATAAGATATAGGTTTTTGAAGAACTGTACATCTTACATGTTTAGATTGACAGTTGTTTATCATTGAAGAGAAAGATTCTTTGCTATGTCAGAAAAGCCACATATGGTGAAAGAATTTATAGAAGATTAAATCTGTAGTGGTTGTTTGAATATGATAATAAACAATACATGCACTTATTTCATATAGTTACCTCTAAGCTTGTAAAAAAAATTCAGTAATTATTAAATCGATGATATTAGCATAAAATGTCAGAGAAAAATACAGGTCATATTTGTAATAACAATGTAAAGTTTCATTATGATTTAAACCAACTCTATTTCAAATTCATTCCTATTGACAAAGCCAAATGAGGCATTCTGCACTTAAAGTTACAACAAATTGAATTCAAGTGATTTGCAACCAAACTACCACAGCCTGGCTAATCAACAGATTATGTAAATGCACTGAGGTATTTGAAAGGGAGTTTCTTTTGTATGGGGTTCACTACCAGGGACTTAGAAGTAAAACAAGGTATTTGGTACATGGAGGTGAATTAATTAAATAGTAAACATTTATGTAAATTTAAACTTTGGGTGAAATCAATTTACATTTCCGTAAATGCCACAATTTCATTGAAGATTGTATTCGAAAGTAATATGAATGAAAATATCCTCAGTGCTATACAAATTTTGAGCCTTGAATTCATCATCTAGAACCACCTTCAACTATTTAAGCTAGTTTTTGTAATTCCAAAAAATGAACTTCTGCAGCTGCTTATGAAGAAATGGCATTTAATTTTCTTATATAGATATAAATAGGAGCTGCTTAAACAATTATTTTCATATTAGTAAAACACATATGAAGATGTTACAGAAATCATTCATATTTTTACCAATTTCCTTCCAAATCGTCTTGTATTTTGATTTCTGGAAGAGCTGTTGATCAAGACTATGGGTATCATGAGTGGAGCAGGAGTTTTTAACTGGACTGTATTGCCTTCATTTCATTAGAGATCAAGTTGTGTAATTTTAAGTTTTCTTTGTTATGTAAGATGTTGATTATTGTTTCTATTCCATATTTTTTTCTTACTTTAGATCCTCAAGTTAATATGTTTAGTGAACACATTATATTGTATTGTAATGGATCGTAATTCTATAGTCTTAATGCACATTTAGTGTGACAAAAATGCAATTTCTTGACAGTCTGTCACTGTTCAAGTATATTCTAGGTATTATTTCCTCCTAAAAGTTATATGAAATTGTATACAGATGTAAGTTACATTACGAAATGAAGTAGTAATAACATAAAGTTATAATGAATACAATAAAACTATTATAATGTTATCTCATGTCAATTAAATGTTCAGCTGTTTCATGAGAGGATTTTGGCAAACTTATACATTTTGAAAATTGATAATTTTTTCTTGGATTTCTGATTCATTCACCATTTTTCATGTTTTTTTTCCCACCCTTTTTAAAAATAAATCTGAGTTAAAACACAACCATGATACACTTTGGCTTCATAAGAAATAGCAACATGTATCTCATTGATATATCATTTTTCCACAATCCAAAAGCATTCATTCAGCAATGGTGGATCAAGAACATTTTATAAAAGGGGCCAGCTGACTGCCATAAGAGGGGTCCTGCTACAGTCATGCTTCAGCAATTCACTATATAATCAACCAAATTTTTCCAATGAAGGGGCCCTGGATCCACCTATGTTCAGGGTCATTTAAAGCTGTCTATGTTATATAGATTTTGCTCTTAGTTGCCTTACCTTTGCAATGAATTTTGTTGCAAGGATTATTTATTTCTGTGTCCATTAGAGATCAGTTTATATTAAGTTTCCATACTTCTGAATTTGACAAATTTTCCTCAGTATAAATTACTGCTGTCAGAACTTAATAGATTCCATCAGGTTTATTAAGGGTAATCATTTTATTGTCTGTTAATATCCTGTCACGTTAGTATTGTCATCAATTTCCATGGAAACAAAAAGCCTTACAAATGATGGAACCATATTGACAGAAAAAAAACCGAATGAACAATTTTCTGTTTAAGTCAAGTTCAACTTTACATTGATACACAGTTACTAAGAAAAGGAGGAAGAAGCGGAATAAGAATTTCCAGGGCCCAAATAGATCAGAACTGGATAGTTTTGGGTCATCCATCATAAAGACGTTTTTGAATGGGTTACTCAGCAATATTGCATTAATTGAACAGTTTGAGCCCTGTTAATGTTCAAAGTTTTATAATAGTGGTATTGTAGGTATTTTGAACAGACTTACATGTCTAACACCTTTAACAAATATTATTGAAATGAGTCCATTATAAAGAATATTTCTTGACTCTTGTCTTCCCCTGTGTTCCAATAATTAACAATCATTTCATGAGGGGGATAGGAGGGGTCCTGATCCCAAAATCCCGGGCTTAAAAACACTAAATCCTGAGGTCCCGAAATTAAATAAAGTAAATCCCGGCATCCCGAAATCGGAAAAAAAGAATTCCCGGATCCCGAAAGGGTCAATCCTGAAATCCCGAGCTTAAAAACAGCCGATCCGGGAGTCCCGATAAAGGTCTTATCCCTCCTCTTTCATGTAGGTAATTAATGTAACTTCAATTCATTTAAAAAATGCATTACACAAAAATGTTGAAAAATGAAATAAAGGAATAGGTGTCCTCCTCCTCACCCCTCTTTTCCAAATGAATTTCTTCCTAATATATTTTTAAATTGAAAGCAGAATAACACTAATTGTTAATATTAAGCTTATGCATGTAATTTATCAACTCAGTTCTGTCAGGTACTACCTGCTGAAAGACATTGTATTTAATTAACCTTTGTGACTGTACCTCTGGCAAAGATTTATTCTGATATCTATGAGTCTTTTTAACAGTAAGATTATTTCATGACATAAGATTTCCGGCATGTCTTTTTAATTGGAATAGAATAATATTGATTCGTAAACGTACTCACAATTGATATCAAATTGATAAGATTTGTAAACTAACACACCTTTAAAAAAACAGGGTAAGAGCTTTTGGGCTCCTGATGTTCATTTTAATCAAAACACACTACCCTAGGTTTTTCAAATATTTTATTGGGAATTAGGATCAAAACTGACAGACTTTTTGATCTTTGAATGACAAATTATATTTCTAAGTAGGTTGAAAATTTGATTTGACAAAATCTTAAGTAAAGACGAAATATTTTTGAAGATATTGAGGGTTCTTTTAAATGACAAAAGAGATTAAGGAAAGATTGATACTAAATTAATGATATTTTGGTATGAGATTTTAAGGAAATAAAGAGGTTTTTTGTATGTATTACATGTTTAAGCATTTTCATAATTTTTGTAAATTCTTCAAGTTGGTCCGTAACATATTGATTCAAAGTCCAGTTTTAATATTGGTTAAATGTCAGTCAGACAGCAACGCAACAATTAAAGACCTCAAAAAGAGGCATGTCAGAGAGGTCATCATAACATTGCCCTCAATCAAAGTGAAGCCTATTGTTATTCATAATTTCGTGTGTAAATCTTGGAAATCTTGGGATAAAAATAGTTGAAAGAAATAATGATATTCTTGTAAATTAAGTTAATGTGGTTTCACTGAAAACAAAAAAAATTCAGGGTCTCAAAAAGAAAGACCAATTTATCATAATTTGATTTTTTTTTTATTAAATCAGTTAGTTAGGTTATAGAAATTTACTGCCAACAACACTGTTTTGTTGATAAATTGTTTTTCAAGTTTTTATCTTTTCACCTGACTTACACAAGAGAAAAGAAAAAGTGAGATTGATTCTGATAATACAGTAATAGAAAATAGAACATTGAAAAATAACATTCTTCAAGGAGATACACATTTTTTTGTTAATTTTCTTTTACAAATTAAAATAAGAAAACTAGAATATTTTTGACATGTGAAATAATCAAGGCTTAGATTGCATTTAACCCTGAAAACCTAGAGCACTATCAAGACTTCCTGTTCTGGGATAGATTACCAGGGGAGATACAAGCCTTGTTAGAGGGGAGTTTTTTCCTTCCTATCTTGATAAATGAAGAAGTACATACATTTTCTTTGTTTTGATTAGATTTACATGTTATTTGTAGAAATTCTATGAGGGAATCAAAGGAGGGGTCTTTAAATGAACATTTTAAAAGATCAAAATCAGGTTTAAGCTAAATTTACATGTTTAAAAAAGACGAACATTTACTCATCAGATACCAATTTTCATTGGTATCCGTGGATATGAAAATTGATTCCCACTTGTAAATAAATGAATCCACAGTATATATTTTATTTCAGGTCTTCTATATTATATAATACAATTTGTATGATTGTATTTTCCAATGTGTGTTTCAATGATGGCTTTAAATAATAAGTAAAAATAAGTTCCCTGTTATTGTTGCCCCCAGATGATGAGAAATCAGACTTGTAGCTGAACAATTGAATTACTAGTATATATTAGTCATCTGCAATTTGACCAAAGCTACAAATAATGGAAACATGTCTTCCTAAATCATGTACAGTTGATACTGATAGCATCTAATATGGCACCAAAGACAGAAAATACATGGCAAATTGTTATTGTTTAAAAGATGCTAATGAGGTTCCAGAAGGGGAAAGGCAGGAAAACACAATTGATTATACTGAGGTCTTGTTTTGGGAAATTCCAAATGTCCCGGTTATTTTACTGGATGAAGAAAGAAAACAGTTAAAAGAATGAACCATAACTAGAATAAGCTAGCCTTATGATGATTGTTACAAGATAATCTCATAATAAACTTTGGATTAATGAAGTCACAATGTGTTTTTGAATCCTCACCACATTTTTACAATAAAACTTGTCTGGCTTTTAATTTTTACAATTTTCGAAATTGCATAAAGTTATTGGATTTAAATCATTTACACCTCATTTACAATATTTTGATATTTGCAGATTTGTTATTCTTGAGTTAAAGGAAGTGCATTGTTTAGATAAGGCAGACTTTTTAATGGGGTCATGAATTCACATATGATAAAGTAGATGTTTGTCATTACGTCTTATAATCATATTATGCAGTTATCAACTTTCCTTTTGAATAACCTCACATAAACAACATACACACACAAATATATACACACTAACTAGATAAATCACACCTGTCAGTTTGGTATTCTCAAAGTACTTCAAAACATAACAAAAATTATTTTTAATTAAATCTGCATGTAAGTTGACAGGAAGATGAATTAGCTTAAGAGATATGTACAGAGAGATTGCGTTGATGGCTTTTGTTTTAGGATCTGCAAGGAGAGTAATTCCTCATTAAGCTGAAGCTGATCTGTTAATGATTTCTTATTCAGTCGACTGTTGTGAGACATAGTAAAAAAATGTACTGTAATTATTATATCTCATACTTTGTATAGTTTACATTTTTGTTCAACTTTACACAATCAAACTAAGTTCTGTCTACATTATGCATGTTCATACATAAAATTAGAGATTTTACAAAATTGTATAGCTGAGTCAATGGCAGTCATTTGTCCTGACACAACATAAACAAAGACATGTAAACAGCTAAATTGTTATTATGGCCATTAATCACTCAATGATTACAATTTGAAATGTTCAATTCCTTTTTTGCAAAAAATTTAAATTTAAAAAAAGAAAGTCACGAAATACTACAATTTTTGTAGTATTTCACGTAACTCATACTTTAACACTGAATTTATCTGTTGGGTGGCCAATCAATAAAGTATCATAAAGAATTCTTTAAAATTGCAAGTAAAAGGGAAAAGTTAAATTTTAATAAGTAATCCCGGACCCTTAATAAATTCATTATAACTTTGTGTAAAGGCCTTTTTATCTAATTTGTAAGAAGCTTATCACCCCACACAGTCAACCTAGGTTGAAACTATTCATTGAGACTTTATGCAATTTGACAACATGTCGGGTTTAATTTTTGAAATTGATTGTGGAAATGATCAAATATAGGCCATAGTTATAAAATTTTGCTACAAGGCTGTATAAAACAAAATTAGAAAATAACAAAACAAAACATGTATTGACTCCCCTGTTGTTAAAAGTTGAATATAAACCATGTATGGCAATGCAGCAAGGAAAATGGTGTATCATTCTTGTCTTTAAGTTTGTCTTTTTATCTTTTTCAGATTGAGTTTTGGCGTTGTGTGAATACATCAATTCCAGGTAAGTTTGACCACCTTTTATAAGTCCCCCACCACAAATTTGAAGGAGACTTCAGGTTTGCACTCTGTCCATCTGTCTGTCTGTCCATTAGTCATTCAGGCAATTCAATAGGGGACTCTGTATTTCAATGAGGTAAAAAAAAAAAGAAGACATCTTTGTTTTTGAAAACAGCTAACTGCAGAAAAAACATAGATCTCTGGGAAAATAAAGACGTTGTCATCTTACTAATTATACTCATATGTGTGACATTGATAATTATTAATATTACTTAACATGAATTTAAAAAAAAAAAAAACACTATTACTTGAAATTAGTACCGTAATCGAAATATTATACATCAGGAACAATGCAAGTTCACTTTTAAGTGCTTGTAGTATTAGAGAAAACATGACAGTTTATGGGAATTGAAAGGATGTATCTTTTAAGTGTCAAACAAATCCATCAACTTAAAAAAAACCATACTCAATTTCAGCCACTGGTTGGATACTCCCTAAAGGATATTAGAGAGTGTTTAATATTTACAAGGAAATTACTAAATCACATTAACTTAATTTAATTAGCCCTCAAATGTCTTATATTTTAATAAATTAACCATAAAAAGTGATTTAATTAAACTAAAGAATGCATGAGTCATGTTCCTGATTAACTGTCCATAGCTAAACAACAAAAATGACCTTTGTTGGTGTCTGTAGTTTTGACATGAGAGTGTCTGATGGAAAGTCGGTTGCACTGTTTTGAAAGTCATCTTCTATATTTGGAGTAATGATTAATAACTATTCAAATTATAATCTTTATGATATATGATGATTATAATTAGTCTACCTTCTTATGACCAATTGTTAATTTGAACACCAATTTGCTGTTTACAATTTGTAAAACCGAATAGACAGAAGCTTTAGTCTTGAAGGCTTTTTTACATGTTCATGTATATAGAAAGCAATTTTTTGCACAAAAAAAATCAGAATTATGGCTGTGTTTGGACAGACATGGCCGTCAGGAAAATGTCATTTTGATGTAAATGTTTAGTCATGTAAATATTAAACATGCCCTATCTTTTCATCTGAAATGCTGAATTTAACATTTATATTTTTTTTATTCACATTGTATTTAAACAATTTGACAATAAGAGGAGCCATGTTTGGTTAATCTTCTGACTGACTGGATTGTTTTATCTGAATAACAACAAAAGTTTATAAAATATAAATCTTTTATTTAGACTGAAGAAGTTTTATTTAATTTAATGGAAACCATCAATTGGGACTGGAATGATACATATAAGTGACTTATATTGAAGGTTATTTTACCAAGAAGAGTGTTTGGCCCCATATTTGACTTCATTGATTTGAATACTATAGGATTATTGCATGAATATTGGGGAAAATTGTCTCGAGTAGAATTTTATATTGACGAGCTTGCGAGTGCAATATATATGTTCTAGGAGGGACAATATTCCCTAGTATTCATGCAATAACCCTTATAGTGTATAGCAATATAATATTTGAAAGTAAAAATTGGTTTAAACTTAGATTTTGTCGTTGATGACAACATGAATTTTGAGGATTCATTGCACTAGTGCAATATTAGAATTTATTGCACGCTAACTTTTGGTTACATTTTATTGCATAGCAATGTAATATTTCCCACAGAAAGTAACCAAAAGTTAGCATGCAATGAATTCTAATATTGCACTAGTGCAATAAATCTTCAAAATCATGACGTCATCAACGAAAAAATCTTAATTTAAAACAATTTTTACATTCAAATATTATATTGCTATACAATAAAAGGGTTATTGCATGAATATTGGGGAATATTGTCCCTTGTAGAACAAATATTGCACTCGCAAGCTCGTGCAATATAGAATTCTACTCGGGACAATATTTCCCAATATTCATGCAATTACCCTATAATATTGCACACTTTTGATATGTTTTGTTAATATTGAGCTGTCTGTAATATAAGCCTGTTGGACTATTTCTAGAGTTCCTAATCAACTTGCCCATGAGTTTTTGGCAACATTCTAAAGCTATCAGATCATATTACCTTTATTATCATATTTCTGATTCATTTCAGTAATTATTTCACATTATAAATTATAATCTCATTATAATGAATTAAAAGCAACATTATTGTCTTCTGAAATGTGTATGTACTATGATATTGCTAGTTTGAAAATTATGGATATATGGAATTCAAACTCTGAGAATATGACCTGCTTATGCATACCCTTCAGAAGCACATTGAAGATACGACCCCTTCAGTTTTTGGTGTGGATTGGGTTGGTTTGTCTTTACTTTTTTATGTTGTGCTTTGTGTACTGTTGTTTTTCTTTTTTTCGTTTTTTTGCCATGCCATTGTCAGTTTGAATGTTCTTCTTGTATCTTATGCCTCTCTTTTATTTTTGCCAAGAAAAGTGGATTACGTCCATCATCATCAATCTGACATCACTAGTTTTGTCATTTTCAACGGTCATAGCTCTTTCTCCTGGATAGGAATCTCAGACTTGTAAGAATGCACCACAGAGGATGGTGAACCTATAAATGCATCAAGTCTTTTCAGTTCAGTGTTTCACAGGTTCCTACTTTTATTACTTCCATGCTAAATGTGGTTTTCTTGTATTTCTTTCAAGACCTTATGAAACAAAATTTTTGGCCAGTCTTATAGTAAATTATACTTACATACATGTACATGACATAGTAGAAATATTAAAGAATTATGTTTTGCAGTAACTCTGTGAATGAGTGAGGTTTATTATTAAGTGATAAGGCAACAGCATCAATTATTTACACTCATTTTCCTGTATCTTGACATTGCATGGCATTTAGTCAGGAGTTATGACTCTCAATATAGCCTCTTATGACATGAATTATAGAAATATTGCCATCAATTTTCCAGCACTAAGTATGTGTCTTAGTTGAAGACATGATGTATACTTCCCACAGAGAGGGAAGAATTATGCTTTTAATACTTTTTGCAACATCTTCAACAGCACTAGTAACTTAGAAATTAACAATTTAATGTTTGTGCAAGACGGAACAAAAGACTAAAATGCACAAAAAACAAGAGACTTTGGTTATAGAAATGTTGTCTCTCGAAATCTCTACACTACAGTAATAATTGAGACGAAGAAATTATTGAAAGTTTTCGTGTATTTGCATTATTATTTTGGGTCTTTAATTGTACTTTAAAATATCATATATAATTTGAAAACATAAAAGTATAATTCCATACAATGAGAATGGCTTGTACATGTTTTAAGTAACTCTTAGTCAAATTATGTTTCTGCAAAAAATTTCAAGGAGGCCTAATTAGCAATGTGAATAATTCAACAATTATCTACTTGAAACTGACAAGTGACGCCTTTTATAATACATATTTTTGTCAGTCTCTGTGACAAACCAATCGTGAAAGGCCTAATTGTGTTCAATTTAATTCTCTAAAAGCTCAAGAAGTATGTTGACTTTTCAGCAAATGAGAAGTGAAAGTTTGTCAATGGGCTTGAACAAACAGCCCAAGGAAGAGGCATTGTACCAAACAAATGTTTAATACAGTAGCAGATAGCTGTTTTAAATGGACGATTATTGTAACTTTGAAAAGATGGCAGTGAAAAGCAAATAGTGTGTCCACTAGTGTCAACATTGTTTACCTGGTCAGCTTTATTAAGCTACTTTAATTTAGCTGTCAATTGTATTTATTCAGTTTGTCAATACAGTTTAGATTCACATTTGTTTTGCAACTTTTGATGTTTAACTGGTTTATTTTTTCATGTGATTAGAGGGAGAATCTTTTTTCAAAGATCTTTTGTTCATTTATACAATCTTTTTTATTGAAAGTTTTCATCTGAGATTTAAAGAGTTAATTGTAGTTTATAATCTGAGAGGTCAAGGTGTTTGTGTGTTGTTAACTAACAAATTATGTTTGAATGGAAGTGGTCAGTTAAAGAAAGTCTCAACTACTTAAAAATTCTTTACAGGGACATTTGTGGTTTTCCTCAATATTTTGATAAGAATTTAAGTGATGTGCTGGCAAATTGACTCCAACCAATTCAAGTAGGAAGTTGAGAGGTTCTTTTGCAAAATGTTTGAAAAATATTTTCATCATGTTCTCGTGACAAAAATTTGATATTTTTTTGTGGGTTTCATGATTTGAGAAAGTTTGTTGACACCAGCCCTCACCCTGTGGTGTTGGTCATAAGAGCAACAGGTGACATTTTGAAAATGTCAAATGTCAGATTTCAGATGCTCTAATTGGTACCAAAGGCAGGTGTTTCTTCTTGAACTTTGCATGACTTTCAAATACCCCAAGTCAGATAATAACTACAAACATAATAGTAGTGAACTTGGAAATGATATCTGACATTCTTGGTGTTCAGAATATGAACTTTGTATACATGTACTTTTCACTGTTGACCCAACTTTACTTCAATCAGAGTTTTTGCAGTTTCTATTTATGAGTGACTTGTACACATTTACATCAAGATGTCCTTAAAATACAATTTGAGGTACCTAGCTGTGGTTTATCCTAAGGTCACATAAATGAAATAACAAGTGCCCATGTCATGGTGGAGGTGGCATTAAAGTGTTACCCTTGTCTCACAGTCCTGTCCCTCTGGTTGTCCTGTCTGTACGTTCCTAAATTTGTTTCTGTTCTCTAACTTTAGTTTGCCCTTTAAAATGTTTTAAAACTTATACACATTGCTTAATTACCATGTAAAGCACAGATCAAGTTCGAAATTTGGTTGTGTCATTTTAACAGTCCATGAGTTATGCCCCTTTATAAACATAAACATTGCTGAATTTTTTGTTTCCATTCTCTCACTTAGTTTGTCTCTTGAAACCTTATACACAATGCTTATTACCTACACACCTCAAAAGTTACTTTTTTTTTCATAATTAAATATTTGTTAAAATGTTACTTTTACCATTCTTGAGTTATGCCCCTTTATAAATTTAAAAGTGACTGAACCTGTCATTTTCATAATCTAACTTTCAAGTTTGCCTCAACCCAGTTATGAAACAATGTTTATAATCACAAAATCCTGCATCTGTATGTGGAAATTGACTTGTGTATATTCACAAGCGAGGGTATCGTGGCCCATAGGCATACTCTCCAGTTATTTTTCTTTAAAAATCATTAAAAAGTGTTGTTTTTTTTTATTTCACGTTAACCTTATTGTTATACTAAATTTTTTTTTTTTTTTAAAGTTTGTAAAGTCATTTCTCAAGTTTAAGTTTAATTAAATTCCTGGAATCAGAACTATTTATACATAACAAAAAAAGATTTTATATAGCATATTTTCTTAGTGCAGCATATTTTTTACTATGACTGAACTGAATGCAATTTATTGTAATAAATATTTACAATTTGACACTGAGCTGTTTTTTTACATGACACTTTTTCAATTTTAACAATTTTCCTAGGTTTTGTATGAACATGTCCATTGTGACACTATTGTTCTTTAAATTAAATGTCCTGACAGAAATGATTCAATATTTAAGCAGGGGATCACATTTTTCTCATTACTGCAACAAATATTGAAGTTGTGTTTTAGCAACACCAATCTATTGAAAAAGCTGGTAGATTTAATAAGATAAACAGGCTAAAAATATTAGAAAATAGATTATTTAATTGGCAGGAAAGATAAATAACTCTAAAACTTGTATATTTACTGTTGAAATTAACCATATGGTTGAAATTAATAAAAAAATATTTCATAGAGGGTTTAAATGAGAGTGTTTTCTATTTAATCTCTGAAAAGGTTATATGGTACAAAGAGTTAGCCACAGTACACAAGGATTGTTTAATATTAAGGAAATTTATGAACCATACTTTTAACTTTTTCTGGTTTGAGCATTCTTGTCAAGATGGTATAAATCTAGAGAAGTGCTTTAGACACACTATTTCCTCACTATTTTGCTAATTTTGTTTTGATTGATGGAAATACTCAAGTACTCAGAATGGCATCTAGGGCACGGGTTTTAAAACTTGAGAGTGCCTGCATCTTTACCTTTTAAAGTAAAGTAATAATGGTATGGTCTGAAAGTTTATAGTCATATATATCTATCAAGTATGAGAAGTTTGGACTTTCCTATAAGAACTTTAGGTATTCCTTACAGTCAGATACCCCTGGCCTGAGGAGTTGGTTTAACAATGAAAGACAGTCACTTTCAGAAAAGTGGATGTAAAAACACAAACTGCAAGCAGGTTAATGGAATTTGCATGCTTACAATTAATTGTTTTCTTTTCCTTCCCTGTGCATACCTTTTTATTTTCGTCAGATCTACTCCACATCTGGCCTTGTGTTTTCCTGAGTAAAACATGGTCTAATTAGCTATAATTAATTAACAAGATAAGATTATATGTTTATGACATCAATAAACAGTATAAAGAGACATACTGAGCCTATAGCTGATCTCTTTGAACCTTGAAGTCTTGAAGATGTAGCTATCAACATGTTCAATGAATGTTCTATCAATGGTATCCCTCCCACTACTTAATATCCTTTGCTACAGAGGTATTGAAAGGGATTGAATCTATATTGTCTGCAGGTGATTGATTTAGTAGGTACATATGATAGAAGGGCAAGTACTTGGCTTTTTTCTTAAAACAGTCCTACCCTAATACAAAAGAGACATAGATATTTTGATATATGGGCGAAGATATCAAGCTTCTGACATGTCATAACCTTGAATGAAGTGTTTTGTTCAAAATAGGCAATTGCTCTTAGGAAACTTAGTAAGCCCCATGTGTTGGGATTTGCACAAATTTGCTTTTAAGTTATAATAATAGACAAAATCATATACAAATGCTCCATGCAATTCCTAGATACAAACCTCTAGAACAATTTTATTTATGAAAAACATAGAAAATATCAGTAATAGCACAAGATATTAAATATTTGGATTTGAAAAAAGTTATTAAATGTTTTGTATATTTATACTGGTCAGTGGCGGATCTAGAAATTTTCATAAGTTGGGGCCCATTTGCTGCTCAAGAGGGGGCCCTTTACCGTCACTCTTCAGTGATTCCCTATATAATCAATCAAATTTTTTTCTCTAAAAGGGGGGGGGGCATGGACCCCCTGCACCCCCTAAATCTGCCTCCGCTGGTATTTGTATTCAACTAACTTATTATTAAATAATACATGTACTTTACATGTGCTACCTTTATTGATATTATAGATATACATTCCACCTAGCTATAAGTTGGGATTTCTTCACAGACTTCAAGTACCCAAATTCACCTTAAGGATAATAGATGTAATGAAGTCTACTAATATTGTTATGATATGTTGTACTAGTGAAATAAATTTACAAATACTCCAAAAACAATTTAAAGTTGATGGTTGACATGATTTAATAGTGTTTTCCAGAATTACTTTTCCAGGTGTTCTTCATAAGCTTTGGTACAAAATGTTTCTTGTAAATTTTAATACCTTTTTTTCAGTTAACTTGCTGTAGGTAAATAATAACACTATGAATATGAAGTTGCTGCTTAAATTTTTTGTCAAATTTGATACTTCTGAAATTCAGAATGTGGTACCTCAGATTTACCTATATTATTCAAGTTATGTTAAACCAAGATTGATACTTTACTAGTTTCAATTTTTGCACAAAATTTGCTTACTTTAAGAAATAACCTTGTCTAAGTATATCCAAGACTAAAAAATCTTCACTTATTCTGGACAAATGTAAAAAAAACGGTATATGTCAAAGATACCAGAGGCGAATTTAGGGAGGGGGCCCCCCTGGTTGCTTAATTATATAGGGAATTTATTGAAGCATGACAAAATCGGGCCTCCACTTATGAAAATTTCTGAATCCGCAACTGGATACAGTGCTTTCAATGTTGTCCACAGTGATTACTACTCCAAAAAGGAAAAATGAACCAAAAGTTGTCTTGACTCTTGCAGATGTAAGACTTTGAACATTTTAATGATGCTATTGATGCTTAGTACCATTTAATCTTAGGAAATTGAAAATTTAACTTTAAAAGTAATGTTTCTCCATTGGAAATTTTTTGGACATTTAGCTTTTAAAAAACCCTCTTCTAATTCTTTTTTAAACTAAATTTTAGTATTGATAAAAATATATATATCATGATACATTTAGTCCAAAACATATTGTCTCAGATATATTAATTGACAGTAGTATGAAGTAGTGTAGAAAATGTGGCAAAACAGTCGGGGAGTTACCAAGTTGACAGTCAAAGTATATCAGTTACTACCGTTCCTGTGGTGTATGGGTGGTATTGTATAAAGCTCTGCCCTGAGTCTACTAATACATCTTTGTCATATCACCAGAAGAAAACAATCATTTAGGAGAAATATATTTCAATTATCATATGTTAGTATGACAGCAATTCTTTAACATGCAGATGAAGAAATTAAAGTAATTTTCTCCTAAAATATAAAAACTGAGAATTAAGCACTATCGACCTCAGCTATCGACCAGTAATACAAGTAAAGGGAGAGAGGCTTAACATCCTATTTATTGTCAGCTCTACCAGAGAATATTAAACACTTTAATCTGAAAATCTTTTATTTAACAATGAAAACCATGCAATAAATTTAGGATTTTCACAACAGTTTTGTAAAATTTGTTTAGGGGGAGTGGAGACCACCTTTATAAGCTTATACACAAGCTTATACTGTATTCAGCCTTTACAATTTACCTGCATTGCAAGGGAAATAATAGAATAATTTATAAACATTTACAACTATGGTATTGAAATTTTTGTCAAATTTTCATGGCTCAGTGGAGGACCATCAAAAACTAATATTGTATTTTCCTTCATGACACCTGTCAGTAACAACAAAGGTGGATTTTGTTTAACTATTGAGGTCACCAAGGGGAAATAACTCACCAAAATCGAAACATCCTGAAGTGTTTTCTAGTCAGAAATCATTTTTGTCACATAAATTAGGATAATGTATTTGATTAAACACTCACGCTAAACAGATTAAAGAAGAAAAATTGTTTTTATTGTATAAACTTTCCATTTTCCTTGAGGGCCATTCTACATCAGAGAAAGTTGATTGTCTTTTGGGTTAAAGGTGAATTTGTGTCATATAAACTTAGAAGTTATAGTATTGTTAAAACTTGTGAATTGGGAAAGATTTATGTTAAAATAATTGAAATATTGCATGAAAAATTAAATCTAAACTATTTGGAATTCACATCATGTGGTTTAACAATATTTGTGAAGTTAGGGGTCTATACTACAACAGACATATATATGTCTCTGATACTGAAGACTAAATTAAGATTTTATAGTTAATGTAGCTCACTTGTCTTTGGCTGGACATCTATTGAACCAAATATTAAAATGAAGAGATGGGGTATACTTGTCAATGAGCAGGACATTAAATCAACCAGAGTACAGATAACCTAAATATAAAGAAAAATAATATTATCAGCTATATAGGTTGCATTTCTGTAAATACTGACAATGTAATTTCCCATAGGAACTCCTTTTGTGGCTAAAACTGTACCACTTTTACTATGAAGTTTTGAAACAAATCTTATCCTAGAATTGAAAGTTCATATGCATCACAATTTGTTTCAAAGGTCAAAATATAAGGCTGTGCAGTGTGCCGCATATTTTCAAAGTTTATATGCCCTGAACTTCTCAGAGTTTAAACTAACACTAGTTTTCTTAACTACCCCTACCTCGAATGAAAGGTTACCACAGATTTAAATGTAAACAATATGCACGTGTTTATTTACTGGTAACATTCCTAAGTTCTGTCTCTGTGATATGGAACATAGAGAGCATAACTGGGAACCAGTATGTAAACAAAATTAATTTTCTAGGAATATTCAAGATCTCCCCAAAAGAGGCGTGTTTTGAGAAACAGCTGTATTTACAAAGTGCAACCTTTAAGGCCATGACATGAAAAATGTGTAACAATTCAAATGAGAAAAGTAACAGCCAAATTTATAAGAACAAAATTTTTGAAAAATCAACATGACTGACATGATCCAGCAGCAAGACTTTTAAGTTTAATCTTTGCACATTCTATACATTATCATGCTTATGTGTACTGTGGATTCATTTATTTTTTTCGTGGGTACCAATTTTCATGGATTGCCAAAAACTTGCCTTTTTGGTGGATATGTGATTTTATGTTTTTTTTCAAAGTCTGCTAACAACCGTAAAGAAATTTTGTAGTTTAACATTTAACATGATGACTAGTGCCACCAGGTTTACCATGAAACAAACTATGGATACTATGTTGTCTGCCATCATGTTTACCTGAAGTTTTTTATCACCTTCAAACCAGATTGTCTATTTAGATATGTTAACCATCCTATTGATGACATCTTTTAAAACACCAATACTTTAAAAATCAAGGAAAGGGTTTGAGAATATGGTGTTAAAGACTAAGATAATGCTTCTAGAATGTTGAGCAGAGTCAAAATTACCGATACCGAAACCAATTTTTGGCAAAACAGAAAAAAGACAACGCTTAAAAGTATCTTATTAGCAATGATACAATATAATATCATGGATTTCTCCAATGAACTCATGTTGTGTGTGTTTCCTTTCTTTTAGTATATCTGATCACATGACCCCTGTTAGTATTTATATTTTTAACTTATTTAGATTTTAAACAGAAATTTGCAGTCTGATACCATTTTGATAACCTAACAAATTTATTGGTTAACTCTTTCCTTTTAGAAACTTTTTCTATGTAGTTGACTTTAACAAATATTTTACTAATTTTCTTCTGAATGCATGTATTGATTGGTACATTAGACGTAAATCATTATCACTTCAGTAAAAACTATTTTGTATTAATCCAAGTATTAAAGAATTTACATTTAACACATAATAAAAACTCTATAAAATCATTATTGAGGTACTGACATCCCAGTTTAATTTACGCCTAAAGATTTGAGTCTAAAGAATATAAAATCAATGAGCCTCGAAAAAGTTAAAAATTTACTGTTAAATAATTTGTTTGCTTACTGCCACTATTAAATTTAAATTTTTTTTTTTGCTTTGACATTCCATTTAAATTTTTGATTGACACGTTTTATTGTCTAACTTTTTATTTTGTAAATTTAGATTTTTGATAAATATGGTTGGTACATTGTTCAATGTAATTACGTTTTGACAATTTCATGCATGGATGCAGTGAAGTAAATTCAACAGTGTGGTTTAAAATGATTAGGTGTTTTAAGCTGATAAACGATTTGGGGAGGAGTAGCGAACAGTCTCTATTATTCTGCTACAACAAATGGGTAATAACAGCAATTCACTTTTGCTTCAATGTGGCTTGGATAAGCATCAAAACTCTACAGCGCTAATACAATATTCTTTGTGAGAATTTCAATGACTTACTCTTTTTAAACCGTTATCGTAAAATCTTGTCCTCCAGCTAAATATAGATTATGTCTAATATTTGATTGGCAGCGGGAATAAAAAGTTTATTGTACGGCTATCTCAACATATCTAAGGAATACACAAACAAAAACAAGTTAGCTGACAGCATACAAATTTCAAATTGACGAAAAAATGCAATTTAATTTTTATTTGTTCAAAGGATTTTAAAGCTCTGTAAGAGCTATTGACATGCTTTCAAAATCAATTTTCATGTATCATTTAAAAGAGTTAAAAATCAAATTTTTTAAGTGCATTTTATGAAATGCAAATGTATATTTTTATTGAATGTGAAAGGTTTGGCGTAAATGCCAAGTAGGAATGATGTGTTTTTGGTAGTAATAACCCTTGTGAGTTGTTAAAAGACTTAAATTAAGATGGTTTGTGATAAGATATATGCAATGAACAGGACCCTTTTTCTTGGGTTTGGTAAACAATAGAGCTTCTAGGAACTGTTTGAAGTATAATAAAAATTGATGAAATGTTGTTGATACTTGACTGTATCTATTGAGATTATGGCATATAACTTCCACCCCATATATTGAATCACAAGGTCAGGTAGGTCAGATGATATCATTCACATGGTAGTCATACAGTTACATAGCTTGTGTAAAAAGTCTAGCTTACTGGAGAACTTAAGTTTTAAAGGCCACCCCAAGTATGTCAGTGTCATTATGGCTGATTTTAATCATGGTTCAGTTTCTCTCAAGAAATAAGCTTGTTTAACTACTAGTTATGTTCCATTTATCTTGAAACAATTGAAATAAAATGCATTTTCTTAAGATATCATCTGTACAAACGGTTTGTTTATCTGTTTGAAGATGAGATAGCAAGGCATTTCCTATTAAGGTTTTGATGAGCAGTTGATCATTTAACTATTGTTGTTAAAAATTACAACTCTTAACATTTTTTAAATGGATCCGACATGTCATAAATATTAAGTTTAATGATCTGTTGACGAAATTAACATATAGAAGGAGGAGAAATGGATATTTTTGTAAGGCCACCCGACACGACCTTTGTTTTAAATGGTAGAAATGATAAGATACACCAGATTTAAACTTATGATATGCGACAATGGAGGTATCAGTTTAAAACACTGGGTATCAGTTGTCTTATTGTTGTGTAATTGTTATGAGACAGACGTCGGTTAAATCATTGACAGTAGCAGGCAGTCAACTTTTATAAAACAACATTTTTTCGTGACAAAATAAGAAAGTTATCTGTCTCATTAGCCATGATAGCTACATGATTTAAGACTGCAGTCTTCTGTTGTCAATGTTTTAACCCCTATATATAACAGACACCAAGTAGACCATTCCAAAGCATTAAGATGGAAGAAAGGTTTAGGTGTACTGTAAATTGGGAAATGTCTCCTTGTATTTATTATTGCAATTTTTAAACAAAATGAACAAACATTTTTGTTTAGTCTGATTATTATAATTTCAAGAAAGAAATGCTGCATTCAAATAATTCAACTCACCATTAAAATGCGAACTTCTGAGTTTTCAAAACATCACACAAATTTCTTAATTTACAGTATCTACAAGCAAATTTTTTAAAGTCATTGTTGTACTTTAGTTTATTTAATTTACATATCATATTTAAACCTAGTTCTGATTTATCTTTGCAGTTGCCCATAGTATTTCCCAGTGGAATGGCAGAGCTTGTTGTGATCTTGCTGTCAAAAGACAATGTAAAGAAGCATGCCAACAGGTAAATAATACTGACATTTCTTCCTCTTCAGAAAACTCTCTGAAAATGGGATTTTGATGACTACCCAAGTAGCCCTTTCTTTATTTTATTGTGAGATAGAAATCAGCATTTTTATCTGAGAGAAAAACTTAAAAATGCATTGCAACTTCAAACAGTTACAAAATGTAATGTTTAATTATATCTAACTGTAGTATCTTAAATATGAATACAAGTAGCATTAAATTATTATCACCTTGACACAGATTTGTTTGTCCTGAAATACTTGTCATTGGACATTCAGCAAAGAATATGCAATTAACCAAAGAAATGAACAAACAATCAACCAATCACAGGTTTCTAGTTTCTGACCAGTCAGTTGAATATCTAATAAATAAATATGATGCCTAGGTAATACCAAAAGTGGACACAATTTTTCAATCGAGCATTGGCCAATATACAATATAAAATGTAAGCATGAACAGTGCAAACCCAGGCATGTAACAAAGAGCCACAGTGAAACACTATTTCTGTGCAGCTCTCTGATAAGACTATAAATTTTTTCAAGTAATTTATCAAAGATGTTGAGACATTATAAGTATTGACTGATATGATTAATCACCTAAACTAAGAATCCTTGTATTCATCTATCTTAACGTGTTTTTTTTCCAAGCAAAATGTTTCATAAACTTATATCAACAATCTGATGTAGGACTTGACAGTGATGCATGTAGCTATACAGACAGAGAGACTTGACCTTGTAGGACCTCTAACCTTTAGAAATCAGTCAAAAACAAAGGTGCCAGTGATCATCTTATCAAGTATTCAAGTTCTTCTGGTTTGAGCATTCCCGATATAGGCCAATCCAGAAAATTGTCAAACTCAAAGAGTTATTTTCATTAAAACCAAATGATTTTATTTGTAAAGCCCTTTCCCACAGAGATGAATGTTGACCATTAGACACTGCCATAAGTGTTACATGTTGGGGTTAACCTAAAAGTTATGTCTATGTCATGTTTCCAAATTCAGTACCACTTGATTGAAGTGATAAATTATCTATCTTTTCCTGACCAATGATAGATGCCCGCCCTCATTATGGTTCCTGTTTTTTGTTACTGAACATTTTTGATCTAGCATACATGTATCCCTAAAATGTTGTTCCTTATATTTGTCATGTGACTTTCATCACCATGTAACCAAAATGTAGGAATCATCAGGTCCAACCTATGTTGAGGCAATGGGTGATTAAGTTTAAAGACTTACTGTACAAAATATTTGAGAAATCAAGATTTAATACCCTTTTACAGTTGTTAAGAAATTGAGATTTTGTACCTTCAAAACCTAAATTTTCTGCTACTATTCTGGAGAATGACAGTCCTGAAAATGCTTGACACTTGAATAGTGCTTGGAATAGTGCTGATACTGGCACACCTTCTATCTTCATAAAGGCGTATGTCATTGACGATCTTTTCCCGGTGAAATACATAATTCAGGAAATAGCCTTTGGTGATCCTCTTCATTGATAAAATAAATGATTTACAGATTAAGTAAGATGTCAAAACCAAATTTTAATAGCCCTTTAATTATATACCACTGTAAAAGTATATTTAAAAAAAAAACTTATTCAAGACAGATTTGAGAAGATAATATTTTTTTTTACTCCTGATGATATTCATATCATGATATGACGAAAAGTCTGACTTAGAAATTCCTCCCTACTCTGTCATTGGATTCTAGAAAAAAGTGAGGAATCAAATATTAAATTTTTGTTAATCTTATTAATTCTCAAGGCAAAAGTGCTATCAGGAAAGTAAACATGTCATTTTTTGACATGTGTTCTAAACAAATTAATCATGGAAAAGCATTTGGCAGATCAGACTCATCTGGATCAGTTAAATGTTTTGATAAAACAGTGCTGGAATGGGTGGTCTGTTGTGGTCTGGTTGGACAAAAGTTTATACTTTTTCACTGTTTCTCATTTACAGAACAACTTATTTTAACAAGTAAATTATTTCATGTGTAAATATTTAAGGATCTGGTTACTCTGTTTTTTGCTTTCATGGTAATGGTTGTATTCAAGTGAAATGCATGTTCAAATCGAAGCCAAATAGGTTTAGGTTTAATTTGAAGTTATATATCAAAATCAAAGAAGATTAAACTTCTGAACTGCATGGTAATGCTAACAGGGACTTGTAATGTTAGCTTGGTTATATGTCAAAGTTTTCTTTTAAGTTTTTGATGGTTTTTTTTATAGTGGCACAATAACCTTTAAAGAAAACTTTGAAAAAAAATATGAATGATTTGAATGTAATAGAATCTCCTCCAATTTTTCTTGAAACTTGCTTAAACTTGGACTGGAATCACAATGCAGTTTTCTTTTAGTCCAAGTTTTTGATTTAAAACTTAGAGAGGACAACAGATTACTTGGACCTAGTTTACCTGGTCAAAGAAAACTTATTTGACCAAGTTAACTTTGGTAGCACAACTGCAAGATGTCTAAAATAAATCTTTCTGTACGATGTTAGGGATTTTCAAAGTTATTTTTAAGTATTTCCGTAGTACTGGTAAATTTGTGTGAAGTTATTGTTATTTTCAATCTGTTTAAGATTTACGAATAGGGCTCTTCACAGTTAGTTCGGCCATATTGGATAGGGGACAGATTTTCATAATGGAGGTAAAAACGGTGTGAAACATACGGGAAAACATCATTAAAACAGAGCAGTTACTTGGAAACACACATAGGAATTCCCACACTTTCATACTATTTCCACCTCTTTCTGAAAAATCTGCCCCCTATCCAATATGGCAGAACTAACCGTGAAGAGCCCTATTGCATTGTTCATTTGTTATAGGTCCTGAAATACATGTACACTTAAATGTTTCAGGGCATAAAACATTCTATGGCATTTTTATGTGTTGTTTATTCAACATTAATTTTTCCTATATTGTGAATATGAATACTTGATATATATTGTGTTCAACATCCATTAAGGAAAACAACTATTCTCCATTTCCAAGCTAGTAAATAATTAAAATCATTTCTGTGTTTTAACCCAATCTTAATTTGTATTACATAACTTTATGATAATAATGAAAACCCGTTAATAAACTGTTTACTAGTTTAAAAGCGATACTTAAAATTATACCAGAAATGATTTATTTTAATGGTTTCGGTGTTATAAAACAGAGAACCTTGGGTAATTAGTAAAAATAGTATGGGAGGGTCTTGCACCAACTTTATACAATAGAATGACTCATATTGAAGTAGAAATTTATTTCAGTATTATGAAAAGTTACTGTTGTTTTGGAAGATAAAATTGAAATTTAAAAGATTGATATAAGAAATGTTCATGAACATTTCCTAAATCATGTAAATTATATTTTAAACCAGTTTTCATATAACATGTATATGTTTGTCTGTAAGAGAGCTTTCACATGTTTGTTATAATATAGATTAGACCATTGGTTTTCCCATTTAAATGGTTTTACACTAGTCAGTTTTGGGGCCCTTTACAGTTTGCTGTTTTGTCTGAGCCATTAGGCTTGGTGTTAAAGGCTGTACTTTGACTTATAATGGTTCACTTTTATAAATTGTGACTCGGATGGAAAGTTTCCATTGGAACTCATACCACATCTTCTTATTTCTATAGATGATAGAGGAAAAGAATAGAAATGGAATAATACTGTAAAGATTTTTATATTTACTCCCTGTTCATCTCAGAGGCCATGCATTAACAATTGTATGGAACGATTACAATATGCATATTCTGATTCATGATTAGATTTCATCTAACGTTCTGTCGTGAAAACACTTATTTAACATGCAGTGGTGCAATAATGTGGTTTTCATGTCTAATACAGAAAAAAGAATCAACTGCATGTGAAGATTATAATGAAATGTAGAAATCTATCAGCTTATCTTAAATCTTTTAACGTATGCTGACTTGATGCCTGTTTAATTATGGTAATAGGTGGGTTACCAAATGATACTAATCGTCCTGGTAATAGGTGGGTTACCAAATGATACTAATCGTCCTGTTGACAATGTGGCTTCATCTTACATATGTAGGAATAAGATTAAATACCAGAAATTTTAGAATAGTTTAGAAAATTGAATTCATAAATTATTGAATTTAGAATGCACATAACGATGCATTTCCAACCATTCAGTGTTATCCTTGACCGTTCTTTAGTCTGTTTGTCCTTTTGTCTAGCCTTCTTTAGATTCAGTTTTAGTTCCCACACATCAATTTAATTTTGATTCTTCCAAATTTTTTGCAACTCATTCATGTCATTCACAATGCTCAAAACCACATCCCCCACAGTTTAGTGAGTCATTTACTGATCTAGAGTTATGCCCCTTTAACTAAGAAAATTGCATTGATTAAAGTTAAAGTTGCATAACAACAGTAAAACAGCTAACCAACAACACTCATAACTGCAAAAAGTTATCACACAATCATTGCTGAAACAGAGATCTACATTAGTGTATTGACATCAGAAGAACACTTTTAAACTATTTTATGAGGTGTTGATTGTCAATATGTCTTCATGTTGTGCGTCTGTTAGTGTTGTTTTTGTATTAGATCAGTATACCCCAATGCTTAAAGTTATAATACTTTAGAAATGAAGTAGATACATTGGTAGAGGACAATTTTTACCCAAAGTCTTGAGTAATTCTTATAACAATATGTAAATCTTCCCAAGCCTCTGTATTGAAGAATCACTGTTTGCCATCTTTCCATCATTAGTTTATAAAAACCTTTAATTCTGGTAGACTACATTAAATAAATTTGTAAAAAAACAAGTTATGGCGTCCATGTAACAGTGGGATTTCTTTCTCAGATGTTCTTTAAATTGTTTAAACTATTCTGTGTTAAGCAGCTAATTAGAACTAATATGTACCATGCTTTTTCTTTTACATATATTGAGAGGATTCCAAGGGTGCATTTAAAATGTGCATAAAATTTTTAAGTTTTAAATTGCATAACTGACTTATTTTTGTTTTTCAGTCAACATCGATAGAAGAAGTGGAAGAAAAATGTAGTAAAAGTACAGAGCATAGATTATTTAGCTGTCTGGACAAAGAGGAGGGTGAGATTTTAAACAAAAATGTTTTTCTCAGACTATAGTATTTGAGTCAATTAAAGATATTATAAGAATGAAAAACTTAAAATATTATATCAAATCCACAAGATTACTTTTCTTATTTACTTAAGGTTGTGATTTGTTTTAGAAAATTTGAGAAACTTAAAGTCTTAATTTTTCTTTTGATTCTTTTTGTCTAAGAATAAAACTCTAGATACATTTTTTAACTTATTCAAACAAAATTAGTTTAAAAACCAGTCCTGAAATAACAGTGGATTTTTGTAAATTCCTGTATAATTTTTGTAGATGGTGCTAGATGTTGTAGATCGTCCAGCGATTACAGTTGTCAGCTGGTCTGTCAGGGAATGTTCGCCATGGAGAGTATGACACGACAGGAACAAAGACAAACATTACGTGGACAGTGTCATAGTACTAGCAGGACTATCATGCAGTGTTTACAAAATAAAGTCAAATCACCCAGAGATAGTAATCCTATAGATAGTAAGTCTTCATCAGTCATTCACAATTGCCTAAATGTTAAATAAAAGCCTTTAACCGTGAGTGAGTGAGTGAGTGAATGTCCACAAAAAAAGGATAAGGTATAGAGCAACAAAAGGTCTCCAAAGAAAGAATAAGGTATAGAGCCAGAAAGAAGAAGGCAAGGTCACAAATGAAGACATCTCTTAACTTAATAAACAAACAAAAGATACTCTGTAATATTATTACCATTCTATTTGAATAATGTCCACTTCCCAAAATTGAAATTTGTATATTATTATGTACATATTCACTAAGCCTTAAAAATAGTTATTTCTTTTTACCTTCATTTCTCCTACTTTTCTGTTTATCTATTTAAAGTGTCATTTCTTTATACTCACAGAAATTGATGAGTTTATAGTATGTTCTGTTTCAAAAACTAAACAAAAACTTGCTTTGGCATATGTAATCTTCATCTTTAGTTACTTCTCATGCACAATTTGGAGATCACATTTCTACTTTTTGTCCTGTTAAAAAAAGATTTGGCTCGGATACTGGCAGAAAGAAACATATACCTGCATTGAATAAAGCTTAATCAGTAAAGTTTTTGTACTTTTACCCTATAACATTTATTTTAAAAAACTTTCATGGCAAACTGCATCAATTCAGCACCTCTGCATCATCTACATGTGAGCGTTGTTGGAGAATTTGCCATAACAATATCAAAACAGTTCCGCTATTTACTTTTTTAGACATTCATTAGCTGCTAGTTACATTGTAACCTGTCGGTGTCAGTCAGAGCTAATTAGTACAGCAACTGCTGGAAATTTCCTCAAGCATGACCAATCATGGGTTGTTTAGTTCAACATATGGAAAATACTGTTAGTTTTTAATTTCAAAATGATAATTTAAGTGCAGTTTTGTCAGATTTTTGATATTTTTATAAAATGATTAAAGATATTAAAGAGGATTTTCAATTTAAGGGGGAAAAAGGGATGATTTAGATAGTATTGAACTTGATTTCATGGAAAAGATGACAAATTATCAGCTTAAGAAGGATAAACAGAATGGTTCATTAAATAGAAAGGCTTGATACAATGTGCAGCTATTTAAAGAGGACAAATTGAAAAAAAATAAAATTGAAAGAATTTGATTTTTTTAGCAGAATTTGAGTAGTTCCTCCATTTGTGAAGTTGTATCAAAATCTCAAAAAATCTAACTGTTACAGGTTGCATTGTTTGATAGAAATGAATTTCAAGGGGATTGGATGAAGTGGACTTTAAGATTTATTTTAATCAACAAGTAATATATGTATAGGAAAGAGTGACCAGACTGTTTTTGTGACTGGCAAGCCTTAAATCTGTAATATAGACATGATCAATTCAGTGATTTAAAAGTTGATGACTATAGCCACTGAAAATTTAACTTTGCCCTTACATCCATAATCCTGTTGACCGTTATTTTATTTTTTTTAAGGTTTACCATGTTGTTCAGTGGCTTCTAATGAAGAATGTAGAAAAACGTGTGTAAAAACTCTAATGACAATGAAGAATAACGAACAGATTGTAGCAGAACTTATCAAAACATGTGGACCAGCTTTACCATATGTAAGTTTTAATGTAGAAACATGTTTTCTTCAACATTTAGAGGATTAACTAATATACAACTCCCTTCATGACATTCTTACCCGTTCTGTAGATTAATCATTATTTGTTAGGTGCTAATTTAAAAAAAAAACCAGACAAAAACAAACCCAGAAATGTTCAATATTTGTGTTGGTTAAAGTCTACAAATTTTAGTATTTTTATGCCCCACCTACGATAGTAGAGGGCATTATGTTTTCTGGTCTGTGCCTCCGTCTGTTAGTTCGTTCATTCGTCCGTCCCGGTTCAGGTTAAAGTTTTTGGTCAAGGTAGTTTTTGATGAAGTTGAAGTTCAATCAACTTGAAACTCAGTACACATGTTCCTTATGATATGATCTTTCTAATTTTAATGCCAAATTAAAAATTTTATCCCAATTTCACGGTCCACTGAACATGGAAAATGATAGTGCGAGTGGGGCATCCATGTACTATGGACACATTCTTGTTTTTTTAAAAACAAAATACAAATTTCCTTAAGGCTTAAATACAGAACTTATAAAACTGATAAATAGCAAGTACTCATGAAAATACATGTTTTTCACCAATCAATGAAATATGATACCCAAGAATATAAATCCACAGCACTACAAGTGTTGGTATAAAAGAATTGGAATTTTTATTTAATGTTCTAGCATGATTTGTGTAAGGAAGTGCTAATTACCCATAATTTTTAGCAAAAACATTTTTTGATTAACAAATGTGTGTAATTATTATGATATTAACTTTATGATAGAGTGTGTTTTTAGGGTAAAGATTTTTAATGAACAAAAAGATTGTTTTACATGATCAATACAATGAATATCAGATCACAAAGTCCTAACATAAGTCAGATTGAGAGATGAGTGGAGACATTAAATTAACATGGTTTGTTACAGGTGCCTATTTGGGGATGTTTTCTATCTAACAACAGTCCTGACCCACCAGTAGAACCTAAGATAATGGATGGGTCCAGACTACATTGTTGTTCTAAGGCAGCTACAGAGAGATGTATGAACCTATGCTCTAAGGTAACTATACCATCATTTATTGGGGATTTTATTAGGGAAATATTATTGTTTGTGTTAATTAGAAATCATAAGAAGTGAATTGCATCACAACAATGTGCAAAAAATTGCAAGACGTCTGGAACCTAGGTGACAAGGGAACATTTCAAAAATGTGTCAAGAAAAAATAGCATTTTGGCATCTATCACAACAGCATATTTGATGAAAAAGTCATGGCAGAAATGAATTATAGTGTTGTATTAGACGAATAAGCTATGCTTTCATTGAATAGATCAAACAACAAAGACATGGGGCTACCCTGGTCTTAATAAATTAATGGCTGAAGTAAATTCTCAAACAGAACTTAATCATATTATGTTTAAAAAAAAAGATTAGGGTGCAAATGTATAAGACAGCAACCCAACAACACACTTAAAAGAATAAAGGGACATGTTTTATAAACTGTATGGTAATAATGGCAATGAAATATTAACAATACCTTCCACCTTGTGAACTCGGTCACATAAAGACTGATCACATTTACCTTGTCAAATAAAGTCAGACTTATTGATATTATATCTCCAGCTTCAAAGATTCCTATACGTATTATACTCCCATAAATAAACATACATAAATATTTTTCAGTAGTGAATTGTTTCTATGTATGGAATTATCTGATTACATAATACATACTTATTTTACTAGTATGGATACAATGAAACTTCTGTTGAGGGTTAATGTTAAATAAAACTTGTCCGCTATTGTAATAAACGTAGAGATTTTGTAAAATTAAATGTTTTATTACATCATCTGGGTGATAAGTTAAAAGTTGAATTCATATTTCAATGTTTACACATACAAGCTTAGTTTGAGGGTCTTCATGGAATTTAATTATTCATAGTTTTAAAAACTTCTATTTAAAACCAATGGGAAATGTTTTCGTGCAAAGCAGTGATAGGTGTAAGGGGGTTGGGATGGCAAACCCACTTAGCATAAAATATGTTGAATAAAATGTGTAACACTTGTTTTTTTTCTACAAAACTTCTGCAAAGCAATTTCCCCCCTTGCCCAATTCACCAAAGTAATTGAATTTAGAGTTCTGCCCCTCCATCTTGAAAAGTTTAATAACAATATCAATCAAGGGCAACATCAACAGCAAAAAGAAATTATAGAATAGGATGAAATCAATATGGAATTGAAAAATATCATAAACGTCATTACCAAAAAAAGTCAAATTGATTCAATAATGATATAGAGGGTTTCTGATAAAATCAGTAATCACAGACAATGTAGACAAGAATAGCCTGAATCACGGTAATGATGTAATATTTCATTAAATGTCAACTTGATTAGGTCATATCAACCTAATGAAACATGATAGTATAAGATAGATGGAAGTAATAGATAGTTATTATAGATAGAAACAAAATGCTTACTGGTTTAATGAGGAGATACATACTGATGTACTTACTGCAAGATGTTCAAGTTTGAGAGATGAATTTTTGTGAAGGAGAAATGGGGTTGATGAGATATAGTCCAATAATTGTCATAGTTATCCTGACACATACAGTATAACAATGTTAATTGGTTATATAACCAGTTGAAAGGGAATGCACAGTATGTGGACAGTTGTGGGAAATAGTCAAACTACTTTTACTTGTGTCAGGATCAGTGTCTACATGTTGTCTAATTGGAGGTTTCAGTCTTTCTTTATTTATAAGCTGTCCAAAGTTATTTTAGTTTTGTCAATACCATGTCAGTCTGCATTAAGAGGTAACTGAACAAATTCAAGTAATTGCGTGCAAACCAGTACCTAAGTATAATAAAATGTATCATATATATGCAAAGTATGTATGATTATACAATAGAGGGTAGGGGAGGTAAGCAAATGTAGAATGAGTGATAGTCTTGGAGATATTTTTATGTGACCAAATATTTTTACAATTCATATAAAGGTATGAATGTAAGGAATTGGATCATCCAAGTATTTAACTTAGTCCTGAAACAAAAAAAATAATAGAGAATTTATTTCTGTCTTTTAAAAAACTTTAACTGATATAAATCTTAACTCTCTATAAATTATAGTCACCATATTAGGTATATAAGGTTATAACTAGTGAGAAAAGAGAAAAGTTTGATTGTTTATTTTTGTACGTTTTTATACTAGTTTCAAATTCTTAACTTTACCTTTCAGACTTTTAACACAGAGTGGTACAGTACCTGGAGAGATTTTAACTCTAGATGTCAAGACTTGTCTTTACCAGTGTCTATGACAGAAGCAGCCATGTTAAACTGTTTAGATGAAGGTAAGTCATAACCTATTTTTACTCAGAATGAAAGCAATTGCAAATTTAATAAAATGTTTATTATCCTCATATTTTTTTGTTGGAAGATTGAAATTGAAATAGTTGTACATTGGATAATTAATGGAGATTGCATATTATTTTGGTCTATTGTTTTATATTTCTTTCACTACAATGTCTCAGTTGCATTCTTCACTAAATAATATAAAACAGAAGACTTGACTAAATTGTTTACAATTTTCTCATTATTTAATTTACAGTATATTTTTATTATGAACTCTCATTATTTTTCAGTGGAAGAACCATGTAAGCTTGGTTGTAGTGGCCTTAAGTTTTGTAAAAGTTTCAACTTTCGTCCAACCCAACCTTTCAGAAGTTGTAATGCTCAGGCTGACTCTGCTGCTGAGAAAGAAATCATAGAATGGGAGAAAGGCAATTTAAGACTGCCACAAATGATCATTCCAGTTAAAGGTACAACAGTTTATAATGTGAAACTGCTAGTTTTGATTGAGTTTTGTATTAAGATTAAGCATCAACATTTGAAGACACTAAATTCAAAATTAGGAAATAAACAGAAGAATTTTCATGTACCTGCTAAAACCACAGTACATTTAGACATTTAAAATTCTTGAAGTAAGTGTTGTAAATGTAAATACCTGACTACCAGAACCTAATTATGAGTTGAATTTCAATAATTGTTTGGTCTCTGTCTTGAATTATCATCAGAACACTTTTGAAAACTTCAACAGACCTCAATATTTTCAGTTGATATTTAACCTATTTATATTTCTACTGAATTTATAACCTTTTTTCAAGGTTTTATCAGTCTATAATATGATGTATAATTCCTTTATTATAATTTGCTGAAGGGAAAATTTTCTCTGAAGATGTGTTCAATTTGTAACAGTAGAGTTGAATCATAGTACTCTCAGAAAATGTTTCAAAACTATTATTATAAAAAACTAAGTTTACTGTATAATGGGGGTTAATACCTTGAGCACTTTGTCTTGATGATATACCATCTGTAGAAGTAGACTGGTACCATGAAATACTGAGATAATAGATATCCATTGTTATTGGAATAGTCAATAGTTACTTCTTCTTTAACTTCTTTAAATATAACATTTCTTAAAGTTATACACATTCACATCAGATGTATACAACAGATGTTTTAAATTAATCATAAGATGTTTTTTGTGACTTTTAAGTAAATTCAATTTATTTTTGCAGATATACGAGAATGTGAGCCAGAGATATGGAAAGCTATAGCCTGTGCCCTCCATACTAAACCATGTCACAAAAAGCCTTCTCATCTTCCTCTATGCAGGTTTGTCCTTGACAATGTTTGCTACAAGTCACAGTCAGTGTTCAGAATAATACAGCCACAACAGAAGGTTGTCAATTAAGCTATTTTCTTTGACACAGAAAAAACTTTGACCTAAGAAGTATAACTGGATTTTTAATAATATTTAACTTTATAATTTCTATTCAAAAGTACCACCAGAATCATCATAAGCTTACCTTTATTCATGAGAAACAAAAAACAATAAATTGAATATAAATTGTCTTGAACAAAGTCAAACTCTTTCATGAATTCATGAACAAAGTTCTAATATTACAAAAAATCAAAATTATGGCAAAGTCACCTAGATAGGGATTAACCTAGTAAGTTGTTGGGCAGCGTAAGGATATCTTAATGTAAAATATACATCCCAGGAAACATTTATCAATGGAATCACAGTATGGACAGCAACTGCAAATAAAAACTATTATTATTTTTGTTTTATTTTACCAAATAGCTATATATTAATATTAGCTAATGTTGATTTATTTTATGTTGGATACTTTTCACACAGTTTCCTATTGTAAACATGTAATGACTCATTGAAATAAAAATTGTATTGCATTGCAATTTTTTTGGTGCAGCATACTGATAAATGGTGTAACATTCTATTGATATGGCTTAGTATCAACTTTATTTATAAATGAATATTTAAACCCTGGAGGGTTGGTTTGTGCTATATTACATATCAGCAAACAATAAAACAACACACATTTTAAAAATGAGATATGCAATATTTATCAAAACAATGTTGATTATATAAAGGTGTTTTAACCTTGAAAGTTATTCTGACAGTAATCATAAAACATTTGTTTGTTGTCTACATAAAAATTTGATTCAAGGGGGAGCATGTGGGTTATTTCCCTTGCAACACATTTTACAAGGGTAACATTAGAGTTGTTTTGTATTATAAAATAATAAAAGTCAATTGACCAAAGAATTCGTAATAAAATATATATTATATTTGTAGAAATGAATGTATGTATATATTGAATAAATGTGTAGACCATAGCAGATTACAGAAAGGCCAGACTGTCCAACATCTGTGTAACAAACTATCAGCTGACGAGACACCAGGATCGTGTATATCACTCATGCCATATATAAGTAAGTTCTTGTTTGCTAGATTTATAATCATTTACACAGATGCAAACTTTGGCAGTCCTTAATTGATAGGTTGCTGCTGTTATACTTTTATAATACTTAGTTACTGCTCAGTAATTTTGGAAATTTTACAAAGCTATTACAGATGACAGAAATCCAATTATTTTTTATACGACCGCAAAATTTGAAAAATTTTCGTCGTATATTGCTATCACGTCGTCGTCGGCGGCGTCGTCGGCGTCCGAATACTTTTAGTTTTCGCACTCTAACTTTAGTAAAAGTGAATAGAAATCTATGAAATTTTAACACAAGGTTTATGACCACAAAAGGAAGGTTGGTATTGATTTTGGGAGTTTTTGTCCCAACATTTTAGGAATTAGGGGCCAAAAAGGGCCCAAATAAGCATTTTCTTGGTTTTCGCACTATAACTTTTGTTTAAGTTAATAGAAATCTATGAAATTTTGACACAAGGTTTATGACCACAAAAGAAAGGTTGGGATTGATTTTGGGAGTTTTGGTTTAAACAGTTTAGGAATTAGGGGCCAAAAAGGGCCCAAATAAGCATTATTCTTGGTTTTCGCACAATAACGTTAGTTTAAGTAAATAGAAATCAATGAAATTTAAACACAATGTTTATGACCACAAAAGGAAGGTTGGTATTGATTTTGGGAGTAAAGGTCCCAACAGTTTAGGAAAAAGGGGCCCAAAGGGTCCAAAATTAAACTTTGTTTGATAACATCAAAATTGAATAATTGGGGTTCTTTGATATGCCGAATCTAACTGTGTATGTAGATTCTTAACTTTTGGTCCCGATTTCAAATTGGTCTACATTAAGGTCCAAAGGGTCCAAAATTTAACTTAGATTGATTTTGACAATAAATGAATCGGTTGGGTTCTTTGATATGCTGAATCTAAAAATGTACTTAGATTCTTGATTATTGGCCCAGTTTTCCAAATCGGGGTCCAAAATCAAACTTTGTTTGATTTCATCAAAAATTGAATAAATGGGGTTCTTTGATATGCCAAATCTAACTGTGTATGTAGATTCTTCATTTTTGGTCCTGTTTTCATATTGGTCTAAATTAAAGTCCAAAGGGTCCAAAATTAAACTTAGTTTGATTTTAACAAAAATTGAAATTTTGGGGTTCTTTGATATGCTGAATCCAAACATGTACTTAGATTTTTGATTATGGGCCCAGTTTTCAAGTTGGTCCAAATCAGGATCTAAAATTATTATATTTTAAGTATTGTGCAATAGCAAGAAATTTTCCATTGTATGGTATTGCACAATAGCAAGAAATCTTTAATTTCACAGTATTGTGCAATAGCAAGACTTTTCAATTGCACAGTATTGTGCAATGGGAAGAAATATCTAATTGCACAGTATTGTGCAATGGGAAGAAATATCTAATTGCACAATATTGTGAAATAGCATTTTTTTTTTAATTAGAGTTATCTTTCTTTGTCCAGAATAGTAAGCAAGAAATATCTAATTGCACAATATTGTGAAATAGCAAGAATTTTTTTTAATTGGAGTTATCTTTCTTTGTCCAGAATCAACTTAAATCTTTGTTATATATAATATACAATGTATATTCACTTTTTACTACCAACTGATAAATTAAAATAATCTTTACCATTCAGTGATAACAAGCAGTTTTTTTACATCTTAATATTTTATGATGTATTTAAATGAGTAGTTATTGTTGCAAACTCCATTAGAAATTTTAATTGAGATTAGTTTTGGAATAAGGGAAAGGGGGATGTGATTAAAAAAATTGGGTTCAATTTTTCTCATTTGAAATTTCATAAATAAAAAGAAAATTTCTTCAAACTTTTTTTTGAGAGGATTAATATTCAACAGCATAGTGAATTGCTCTAAGAGAAAACAAAAATTTTAAGTTCATTAGAACACATTCATTCTGTGTCAGAAACCTATGCTGTGTCAACTTTTTAATCACAATCCAAATTTAGAGCTGAATCCAGCTTGAATGTTGTGTCCATACTTGCCCCAACCGTTCAGGGTTCAACCTCTGCGGTCGTATAAAGCTACGCCCTGCGGAGCATCTGGTTTTAATAACTAACTGTAGACGAGTTTGAAAGTTGAAATTGTGAATTCCTCTGGTGCTTTTATTTAATGGACAGACTGAAGCCATTGTATGTGCTAAATGTAGATTTGGTTTATCATTATGTTAGTAAAGCTGAAGTTAATTTGTCAGTTCTTTGTGGTTGTTATCTTTGTATCATTTTCATCATCATTTAAGTAAAGTATACTATGCAAAGAAGTTCATACATTTTGGTTTGTCATAAAATATTACTGGAATTTAGTTGAAAATTATAATACATAAAGATAGGCCAAAATATTTTGACACACAAAGAGGGCAATGAAAAACCAAAAAAGTCCAAAGAAAAATAGACAAATAGCAAAATTACGAATAACAGTTCACAAAACACTAAAAAAAGAATGAAATGATTATGTGACACTGAACTAACAAATAACAAACTAAGTTACTTTAGAGGAGAATTTAGCGTAGGTAAACAGATGTATCCTCGCTTGCTGTAAATGCATATATTCTTGTTAGCATTATTTGTGTGTACCATGTCCTAGTCATAACCCTTTATTTAAAACACACACTTTAATTAAATCCATTCTATTTATATTATTCATTATGTTTTCATGTAGTTATTGTAGTTTCATGGATAATTTTCAAGTTAATTACAAAATTACAAAATGGCTAGATACCCATGATAGATTTTATGACAAAACCATTCTGAAATAAAAATAATAATTGGAAAAGCCTTTTTGTAATGTGAAATCTAGTGAAACACTGATAGCAATCATTAAATTAAATGAAATTTATTTTGCTATAAAATATTGTGATAGGCTGATCATCTTGTATTATTAATATCTAATCAATTCAATATAGTTTGTAAAATTATGGTGATGAAGAATTTAATAGATGGTATTAAAATTTATGTCTTTCATAGCAATAAATATTTGCTGTTTTAATCAGAATGCATGTAAACCTGTTTCATTATATTAAATGCAATATGGATATTTCCAGAGTACAATTAATTATATAATGTCTAATAAGTGATTTTGTTTGTAATTGTAGCAGATCCTGCTCCAAAGATAAATTTACAAGAAGTAACAACTCCCTGTAACCCTAACCCTTGTCCTGAAGAAGAGACTTGCTGGGTGAACAGAAGGAAATGTAGACATCCAGAAAGTTGTTCACCTTTTGTCTGTCATAAAGGTATACATCAAAATTGTCTTGACTAGAAAATTGGGTACAGAAGTAAAATCATCTGGTTAAATTGATAACTTTTCTTTTTGGTTTGAAATAAGTTGAACTTTTTTTAGATATTCATTCAAACTTTATGAACTTTGTTTTTCTGACTTTTTTTTAATACAGTTAAAAAAAAATAGTCAACATATTTTTTTTAAAATATCAAAAATACAGTTGAGAATTATGTATAAGAACCAACCATTTAATTTTGAACATTGAATTAATAAATTATGATAATGAAAGTGATAATTACGAGTTTGACTAATTTTACGCTTAAAAAAAAAAAGATTTTTTATTAAATCTTGTTTCTGTTATATTTTCATAAAATAATACAAACATAGCCCTGTTCCCTTAAAATCCAGAAAAGTTTTGAGGAATTTATGTTTTTAAAAATAATTAAAACTTGAATATAAGAACAACATATGACTTTACTATAGATAAATACTTGATTGTATTTCAGCTTGTAGAATGGGAGATATATCCAGTGTACTGGTACCTCGTCATTCCTATGTTAGGATACCATTATATGCTGAGGGACAGGCTAATGTTAGATGTTTTGAACATCAGGTTTGTGTTTGTGGTCAGCAGAACTTCCTACATAGGTGTAAAACTATACCATGCTTCAGAAGAGAGAGTTGTGTCCTTGGTCAGACTTCTGTTATAAAAGGTATGTTTGGATGATGCATTGAAAAAAAAACAGTATTAACTTGGTTTGTTCTTTACACAGATATAATTAGATTATGCATTAAAAAACTTATATAGATTTTATTCATTATATAATAATTTTTTATTTGCAAAACATACAAAAACCAATTTTGGTTATGGCAAATACATTGACAAAACAAACATAATCAAACACAATGAAAACTTGACAATATTATAAGAAATATGATAAAAACAGTTACTGTTGTCCTTTCCTCAGTTCTAATGACTCTTAAATAAAAGAAACAACTGCTTTTACATCATTTGGTGTTGATGGATTTAGTATTATCACGAGTTTATCAGTAAAATTAAGTAAGCAAATTATACCTCCTTCAGTACACATGACACATGTTTCTGGATACATTTTTAAAGACCAACATTTGTAAAGCTGAATACATAAATCATAAGATCATAAGAATATCATAAAAAGCATCATATTCAGAACAGCCAAAACTAAAACAGTTGTAAGCAATGCTGCTGATTCTTCATTATTCATTGAATGACAATTTTCGTTGATTTTGTTGGTATAGGTGAACCTTGAAATTAAATGTTCAGCGAATGTCAAATTTTACATAGGCCTGTATGCAGACTTTGGCAAAACCATGAAATTATATATCCACAATTATGCAAGTTTTTTTTTAAACCATAAAAATTGTTACCTACAAAAATAAATGAATACACAGTAGTTCAAGAAAATAGGCATTTTATACATATTTTTTAATATTTAGATACTTATTCTTACAGAGCATGGTTCCCAATTTAAGCTGGATTGTAACCATTGTATTTGTAATGAAGGGGAGGTAATATGTACCAAGCATAAATGTCCATCATCAGAAACCAATGTTCGGTGGAGAGATCTGCCTTGTGAATGTTCCAGAGATTATCAGCCTAGATGTGGACATAATGGCAAGACCTATCCTAATCCTTGTCTGGCTGAAAGGTAAATCAAATTGATAAACAAACTATGATGCATTTTCCCTGAGTAACGTACATTCATTCATAAATTCGAAATTTAAAACTCATTTATTGTAGTCTGCTTGCTGTTTTTATAAATTTTAGACTTATTTACAAATACAATGTTTTATTCAAACTGCAATATTCAGCTGCACCAATAACACACTCAAGAAACTTATCAAAATTCTTTATTTTTCTTATGTTTTATTTTTATGATGCAGGGTTTTTCATTTATTTAGATTAAAAAGCTGTTTTCTGGCTGTCTCATAAACACAGCAGAGAAACAGATAATAAATTATGAAAAGCATTTGTACATGGAATTAACGTAAAAATAACAAAAGAATATTTTTAAGCCACATAAATTTAGGTAATGAAAACTTGCTGTTTCTATTCATCAATTGTTCTTTTTATTGACTAGGTGTGGCAGATTGAAAAAAAATGAGTTAAGAGAAGGGTCTTGTTATTCCTTTGATGATTGTCAAGATAATCCTTGTGGAGACAGTTACAGGTAAGAGAAAAAGGAATATCTTCTATACAGTTAGGAGTAACTCCAAATGATTTCATGGTTCTCCACCTTGTCCTATTTAAATATTTTGAATATTGAATAAATATGTTTTTGTTCTGTTTAATCAAAAATATTGTACATAAATGGTGTCTCTATACCATTGACAAGGGTCCTAAAAATTTAACACAACTATGTTAATATTTTATGGGCCAAAAAATACCCCGATAAATATTTTTATTTCAAACCGTTAGATTCTATCTAGACATCGCAACATACATGAACTATCAACAGTTAAATTTTGTAAATATGTTCAAGAATGATATATGGTATGCAAGTTTGATAATTCAATGATTTTTATGAATAAAAGCTGCAAACTCCATAGGACTTGACCATGCTACTTTCATTTTTGAAAATGAAATTGAATGTATGTTATAGGTTTGTGTGAGTTAACACTAGTCTTACTGTTTTTATAGGTGCTTACCCAAGAGACAAGTTTGTCTGAGTATTAATTATGAAAACTGTCCTCAATATGAATGTGGTAAGTATATTTAAAAAAGGACAAAATATAGTCAGCATCAATAGATAGACACACTATTTCTCCAAAGTTAAAGTTAATATGCTAGAAATTTTATAGTTGCAAATAGATTAATAATTTTAACAGTGCTTTGACACCAAATTCTGTAACATTGAACAGTGATGCTTACAAGAATATTAGAATAAAACATGTTTTAGAAAAAAGAATTTAAACAATAGAAAGTTAGGTTAGCAGTAGAAGAGAGATAATTTTTCATACATGTGAATTTGAACAGATCACACATTGTGACATTAATATTCCTGATTATTAATGTATGTGTTTTCATTACAGTTCCCTTACATGAGAAGTGTGACCACCATTTCCATGACCCAGTATGTGATATTACAGGACAAGAATACTCCAACCCCTGTCTACTGTTACACCATAAACGAACCCTTGATTACAGGGGACATTGTCAGGTAAATATAACAGGACAAGAATACACCAACCCCTGTCTACTGTTACATCATAAACGAACCCTTGATTACAGGGGACATTGTCAGGTAAATATAACAGGACAAGAATACTCCAACCCCTGTCTACTGTTACATCATAAACGAACCCTTGATTACAGGGGACATTGTCAGGTAAATATAACAGGACAAGAATACTCCAACCCCTGTCTACTGTTACACCATAAACGAACCCTTGATTACAGGGGACATTGTCAGGTAAATATAACAGCTGTAGTCAGTCAGGTTTACAGTATACATGTATGTGTACAAATCTAGTACAGGTAATTGCTGATTACTATCAAGGAATAACATTTGAAAGTTAACCTAGTGATCTTTGGCAATGAATAAAAACACCAAGGGATATATTTGAATAGGGAGGAATTTAAACATTTCAATTGAATCAGTATGTTAAAGTTAGATTTTTTACATACCTGAATTAAACATTTATGGATTTGTAAGGATACTTGTAAATTTGATGAATAACTGATCTAAGCATGTTTAAAATAATCTATGCTAAGTATGTCAGAACAATATTAAGAATTGGAATTGGGAATATGTCAAAGAGACAACATGTTACCTGACCAAAAGCAGACAACAGCCAAAGTTCACCAAATCGTGCACCATCAGTTGGGTCCTAAAAAAAATTAATTATGTACTAGTTCAGCAAAGAAAGATGTCACACTAAAAATGAACTAAAGTTAAAAAAACATACAAGACAAACAAAGGCCAGGCAAAATTGTGGCGGGTTGAAAATGTTTTGTGAGATCTCAACCTTACACCTATATCTCTAGTCAATGTAGAATAAAGAAACGCATAGAATAATGTTTACCTCAGTGATAGATGTAGCTATTATGGTTTTAAAATACCTGATATGATAATCTATTTACCATTGCCCTCCATTGTAGAGTGACTGTTCTACTTCAGAACCAGTATGTGGACACAATGGAGAAACTTACCCACATGAATGTGCTGCATTAGCTGCCAGAACTACTGTTGATTATTATGGTGAATGTAGAGTCATTGGGCAATATATGGGTAAGTTGTAGTGCATAGAAAAAAATGCTTCAGATATGAAATGATTTTTACTCTACAAAGAAAATAGTATATTTGATTACCGATGTCCATTCCTGTATCTGTCTGTAAGTTACAAATTTTTGATATAAAGTTATGCCGTACCTTGTGACATCAGTTCCTTGTTTGATACTTAGCCTAGTATCCTGAAAAAATATTTTGAACATATAATATTTTTCTAAGCTACTACAACATAACCTTCTTGATACATACCTGGGCGTAATATAAAAGAAATAGTTCACAGTACATCATGAATAACTGACATTGAATGTTATACATAGATATTAGCCATGGTGAATGCATTGAAAAGAAGAATAATGACAAGAGTATTGTTTTTAATTATAGGTAATGTTTCCAAAACAGCAGATTGTTCAAATGTCAGGTGTGTACTGGTAAAACCAGCTAATTGTCGTCCAATAATCCCACCAGGGGGCTGTTGTCCTGTATGTGGTAAGTGTTATATAACTAATTTTATGCTTTCAACAACGGAAAAACACATTAATTCCTTCATATGCTCTATTGACTGTCTAGAAAAAAGGTAAAAAGAACTTGCAATCCATATAGCTGATAAGTGTGTTTCCCTCATATGATTTGCAGGTAGTACCTCAATGGTTACATAGGCATTATGAAGATTTTGCATTTACAGAAGTATTCCAACCTTGATTGGTCTTAATTTTTTATACAGATAAAAGAGTAATTGCTAATAATTTAAATTTACACTAAAACAAAAGCAGAAAGTGATGACAAATGATAAATGTTTAATACTTTGTTTGTAGCTGCTGAGTTACGCATGTTGTATAGTGTTAATATGGTTGATGTGATGACAACATCAAGGCCTTCTGGTCCAATCACTGTCAGCAGCATTTTAGATGTCCTCTCACAGCAGTTAATGGTGAGGGAATGTGATGTCTTTGGCTACCTCAATGTAGAAACAGACCTAGTGGTCTTAGTTAAACCTGTTACTGCCTCACCTACTCTATTACAGGTATGTAATTCTTTAGTGTTTTAATTAATGTTGTAATAAGCATTACTGATATACAAAGGATGACCTTTATTTATTTATGAGTGCTACTTTTACCTTCAATACACATTTATCTGTCATTTGTTAACATATTGACATTGGTAAACAGACGAACATAGAATTATAGCAAACAATTTTTAGTTGATAGCATATTTGTTTTATACCTGTAGTTGTCACTAATGAGTTAAATTAAAAAAACCCACACATTTTAGATTTTCTGTGGGTCCATAATTTTTCTTAGAGTACTTATTTTCCAGGGAATGTATGTGTAAAACAAAATACAAATTCCCTCAAGGCTTGTATGCAGAACTTACAAGAAAGAAATATCCACACTTATAAAATGTAAAAAAACAAAAATACCAAACTCCTAGCAAAAATCAAATGTCAAAATCAAAAGCAAAAGCTCAAACACATGAACAAATGGATAACAAATGCCATATTCCTGACTTGGTAAAAGCATTTCCTTATGTAGAAAATGAGAAAATGGTGGATAAATTCTGGTCATCTAGCTAGCTTAGTAAAGTCTCTCACTTGTATCCATCAAATTGACAACAATGTGCGACCAAAACAAACATTATAAGTAAAAATGTAAAATAATGGGGGTCACCAGTCAACATTGTGTTTTAATCCTTATCACCATAAACAAAATTATGCAACAAAAAGTAAAAAAGGAAGGCATATAGTCAAATGTTTCTTTTATTTTCAGTTTTCCGTAATAATTTCACCCAAAAAAAATAAATGAATTAACAGTATTTATATATTTTAGTATTTTGAATCTGTGTTGATTAATATTGTTTTATTAATTATCTCAAATTATTTTCAGCTTGAAGCTTGCATTAAAGAGACAGAAAGAATAGAATACCTCATTCAAAATGACAGTCCATTGTTAAAATCACATGTAACAATGACACCGTTGCTTTTAGCAACACTACGAACTCCTGGAACAGCCCTTTCTAGGGCCGGTGCTCTGTCAGGAGGAGCTGGTGCTCCATATCAATCTGTTTTACTAACAGCATTACTTGTGATAGCATTAGTCAGACTGACGTTTTCGTGATAACTACTTATTATAAGCATTAGAATTATAAAGAATCTCATATGAGGCTTGTGGTAGCCATACTGAAGTTACAAAACATATAAATAGTTGTGACTTGTTTCAGAAGATATAAGAGCTTGGTTTAAAATACCATGTTTGAAGTACTGTATGGCTAGATTGTTAATTTGAGTACTATTAGCCATTTCAGATTTTGAACTTAAATAAAAGTTAACTAATCAGCATTGCATTATACCAACTAAGAACCTGCCACCTTGTGGCTTAAAAGTTAACTGGTCAGCACTGCATTATACCAACTAAGAACCTGCCACCTTGTGGCTTAAAAGTTAACTGGTCAGCATTGCTTTCTACCAACTAAAGAACCTGCCACCTTGTGGTTAGGTGGTTTGGATTCAGTTTCAAGTTACTGTGTTTATTACTGCTTAATGGCTGATTTTTAGTTATTTTATGTTCGTTATTGATTCGTTAAAGCTGGTATTTCTATTTAAGATTTTTTCACATCTTGTTACATAAAGTTTTCTGGTTTTTTGTTTTGCTCTTATTTTGTCAAATATTGTTATTATTAAACATATACTTAAAGTCTGGTGCTACAATAATAACAGTTACAATTCTATAAACTTTGTCTAATATGTAATATACAATATAAATATATAATGTAATGATGCAAGTTAGTCTGTTGAAATTAAATGAGAGCAATAAACAATCGATATAAATATGAAGATGATGAAAGTACCTTCACAGCTTGATACTAACAAGCATTCAAAGAATATTTTTATTGAAAGTAATAGATTTCAGCGAAATTAATAAAATGAAATTTAAGTTGTTCTGAGAGGGGAAAACATTCTGGTTCAAATACTGACACTAAAATAAGATATGAACATTTGGTTTATTTGAGAAAACTTGCATACACTGTAAACTATATTTCTCTATCATTTACTTCATGTATCATACATTGATATTTTCATCATAAACTTTTGTCATTGGCATCTTCTCTATATCCTTTAATTAGATATATTGGAACTTATAACACTATTAGATCTGATATTATGTTTCATATTAGTCCAACAAAATTAAATAGAATCTGAATCTTTTGTATTAAATTAAAGTTTTGAATCTTATTACAAATGGAACAAGTTTACTTCACAAGTTTTCCTCCATATAGAGATCTCTTGTGTTCTTTGGGATTTTTTGCATTGGATTGTTAATGGTATTAATTTGAAATTGCTTTTTATCTTAGCTAAAATTTACCACAGAGGGAAGCAATTTAATAAATCCTAGGAAAAGTCAAACAGATCAATGACAAAAATGTAGGTTGAATATAACTAGCAACATAACTCTATAATCTTGTTAAAACTTAAAAGTTAATTTCAACCCTAGATATATTGTTTTCATTTCTGTAAATGCTCAGCGAGAATTTTGTCTAATTTCCTCCCCTTAAACATATCAATGTTTCACTTGCTACACTTTTCATTTGCTGTAAGAAAACAATATGATAGAAAACTGCCTTATATCCTTTCCCACCAGAATCAATTTAGGTTCTACCATTTAATACCTTTAGCATGTCAATTTTGTGTATCTTGTTATGTTTATTTATTATGTTTTATTGTCATTTATCTGAAATAAACAGCATTTTAAAAGATGATTACCAAATATTTATATGTAAATATATTTAATATGATTTATGCATTATAAATGCAAATAAAGTATATTTGTGTTTATATAATGAATTGTAAAATGGCATTTTTATGTACGTGTATATGTCCTACTTATTAGTTAATGACTTGTAATATCAACACAGAAACATTGTTCAGATACATTTCAACATCTCAATCGTCAAGCTAACATTTTTTGTCTCGTACAATTTCTTTTGGCAAATATTGGTTAACTTATTGTAAAAGCTGTATTCGTACTGTTCTATGACTATTAAACCTTCAAAGGCTTATTTCATCTTACCATCCAAATTTCTGATTTGAAAACATAGAATTAAGACATGATCATTCCATTTATGTGATGAGAAAACTTTCAGAAGTATCAACATTGAACAAAAGGTTGCAAAAATTTGAGTAAACACGATTTTGCAGCTTACAAATGTACAAAGTTTTATGTTTTTTTTCCAAGAATAATTGTGAAGTCTATGTGTGTGCATGATTGTACATTTGTAGAAACTGTATGTGCCATAGTGTTAACTGTTATTGCTGTGATATTTAAATGTTTATAATTTTATTCTACTTACTGTAGAAAGTGCTAAAACATTCAGCGTGAATATTTTTATTAGTGCTGGAAAAATTCTACAAATTTTATAATTGATTTCAAGTTTATTTTTAATAACACTTATTTGTAAGGCCACACCAATTTAATTTCTTGTTCTACGGATTTTTGGACTCCAAAAATTGGGGCGAGCGAGCGATTTGAAAATTTTAATAAAAAAATATTTAATTTGAAAATTTTTGAGGTGAAGCTTAAAAATTAAAGGCGAGCGATTATATTTTTTTTTTGTAAACATAAAATAGTAGGTTTTGACTATATTAAAACTTAATTTATCACTTGTACCTTGACATTTCTTTAATTTATGAAGTATTTTTTCCCTGTTCAACAAGAAATAATTGAATAATTAAATCTTGTCTATGTATATGAGACTGACAATGAGACAATTCTCCATCCAAGTCATAATCATGTTCAGAACAACCCCTTAATATTATGAATATCCCTTTTATGAGGGGTCAAAATAAGTTATAATATTTTTTTTTTGTAAAAACACTCTAAGTTCAAAAGGGCTTATATTTTCCCTAAGAACTATAATATTTGGTATTAAATGGTCAAAACATGTCCAAGAATTTTGTTATATTCCTGGACTTTAACCATGTTAACACATTTACTTTATAAGTTTAATATTATTTAAAATAAGTGGACCCATCCCTCTGTTAGAAAAGTTGTTTAAAATATAATGTATTTCTCCTCTTTTTGAGTAAAAAATTCTAAGTTGTCAAAGGTTTTGTAAAGTAGCACTGTACACATCCTTAGTATTTCTATTTTCTTTTCTACAACAGTAAACATGGTAAAATGACCCCTTCAATGCCCTTGTCTGAGGGAGGGTTGGTCCCAACCTGATAATAACAAACATAGGTCAAAGTACAGCATTTTTCACAGGGCTTTGATCAAGAATAACCAGCAATCTATAAGGGACCACAACTTAGTATTGTACACAATTCGTACAGGAAAACCAACGATCTAAATTATATTTCCAAACGGGAAAATACCAATGAACCACATCAACAAACGATAACTGCTGAACGACAGGTCCCTAAATCAACCAGGACAGGTGAACAAACTTGCAGCGGGTATGACCGTCACCATACATTATAATTGCAGTTGAAGGCAAATCCTTCAGAAGTACTAGTTCTTTGTACTTTATTTTAACAACGAACTTTTTTTTTATAGGGAATATAAGTGAGGGGGATAGAAACCAACGTTTTGTTTTGTTCTGTACTGGTATTTCTATTTATATCGGAGCACTCCCGCTTGGAATAAATTGGTTTCATGCTGAAACAAATATTCTCGCAGATATTAACAGTGTTGTGGGTGCTGATAGGTTTTAAATCGTTATGTAAAGCCTAGACTGTGATTTTAAAAAACAATGTTGAGATCTTTATATAATATTTACAAAAAAAAAACGGTGCGGGAAATGGACATGATTTCATTTCGGAATGCGGGAAGCGGGAATATAATAAAAATAAAAAAAATCTGTTTAGAAAAAAATAGGTGCGGGCGGGTCCGTCGAACAAGGAATCAAATTGGTGTGGCCTAAGACACAAAACATAATATTATACACGTCTGATGTTTATATTGGCTGCTTTAAAATTGTTTGACACTTTTTCAAAATTATATCTCATATATTTATTTTTTTATCATAGACAATGAACTATGGTTCTTGCAGATTTGCATCTTTATTCTGGAAAACTTTGATTTGATCAGATGAATATGTATAAAGTAATTCATCCCCTTTAACTAATAAAATTCAGAATTACATTATTCCCTTTTATTAATGAAGTTCAGGATTACAAGCAATGTTTTTTCTCAAGTTAAAGTCTAAAGTCATTATGACAATAGAAAGTGTTAAATTATCCATACAAACTTTGTTATTTTCATGAACTTATAAGATAGGTGAAATCTTTTTGTACATAGACACAATTTTTATATTATTTTATTTATAACTGTGTACATTTTTAATCTGTATAAGGTTATATAAACGAACCAAAGAACTTCAAAGCATTGTATGATTATTTGCACAATATTTGAAAGATTTGTGCCTGAATGTGTGGGATTTGTGTGTGCTTGCTATAAATATGAGATGAATGTTGGGTTAAGTGTTTTAAAAGAAAATTATTGTGACTATAATAGAAAATGGGAATAACAAAATATTTATAAAACTAAATACTGTCATAAACCTTTGCAATCTGATTGGTTCAGAAAAATGACACAACTTTCAAACTTATTTATTTCAAACACAAAACTTTGAGACCATTGAATAGCCATAATGATTTAACAATAGTCATTTACAAAGAAATTATCAAAGCTATCATTGGGTTGAAACTAAATGGAAGTATAACTTTTTTCTTTAAATATCTGTATATATGGAAAAAGACATGCAAATTGTTTATTTTCAAGTATGAATGGAGAAGTGGTGTATTTGTGTACATCAGTATGAATGGAGAAGTGGTGTATTTGTGTACATCAGTATGAATGTTGTGCACATTCTACGTTGCATCTAGTCATAAAATATCATAGTGGACTATGCAATGTGTCATTGCTTTGTATATATATCATTCTGTTATCATCTCTATTGTTACAATGAAGGAGAAAAAATAAAGTTATTTTGTTGTGTAAATGTGTAGTTTTTGTGATTTCATAGAACTGACAATTGGTTACTTTGCTGTTAAAAGAGGCGAAGATGGTAGAAATGTGCCTGAAATAAAGTTTACACAATAAGTATGATGAAAATAGAGACATTCTTTGATTGAAATCAGCTGGTAGAAAGTTGTAAATTATTTTCAATTAAGGAATAAATTGACCTAAATTGAAGTTCTGATTTGCCCCTATTTGACTATAGCTAGGTCCTTTTTATGCCCCACCTATGATAGTAGAGGAGCATTATGTTTTCTGGTCTGTGTGTCCGTCCGTCTGTTCATTCATCTGTCCGTTCTTCTGTTCATTCGTCCCGCTTCAGGTTAAAGTTTTTGGTAAAGGCAGTTTTTGATGAAGCTGAAGTCCAATCCACTTGCAACTTAGTACATATGTTCCTTATGATATGATCTTTCTAATTTTACAGCCAAATAAGATTTTTACCGAATTTCACGGTCCATTGAACATGGAAAATGATTATGCAAGTGGGGCATCCATGTACTTTGGACACGTTCTTGTTTATTTTTATAAGTTTTTTGTTTTTTTCAAATATTTCCTATTAAGCATCACTGAGGATTGACAAGACATTAATTTCCTTAACTGTCATAGTTTGGTATTAACAGTTACTCTGTGATGCAAAGAAATGCAGTTGGTGCATTATAGGCAATGGGAGTGCAATAAACACAGTTTACACATTAACAAAACATAAATTCATACAGAGGATTAAAAAATGTATTTCCAGTATTTTCTTTCTTTAGATGTGTTTTAAATATTTGAAAGGTATTTACCATCATTTACGATGGATAAGCAAGGGAAAAATTTAAAAGGTATGTTTTTGTGTTGATTGTCATGGTTTTAAGGTGTGAACTGTGTTGAATACACTTCCAATGCCTACAATCTTCCATTTGTATTAAACACAGTTTACACACTTTAAACAAAACAATCAAATCAGAAGCATGTAATCTAATATACTATCTTTCCTCATTATTAGATGTATTGTTAATGATAGTTAACACCTTTTAACAATTAAGAAATGGGAGATGCTTTCTGGGATACATTGATACATCGAAGTTATTCCCTTACTGACAAGTCAAAGGGGACTTAAGGTTTGTACCCTGTCCATCAGTCAGTCCATCAAATCAACTTTACAAAATGTATTCTTCGTGCTGGGAATATATTGATTTAAAAGAGGGACGAAAGATACCAAAGGGACAGTCAAACTCATAAATCTAAAACAAACTGACAACGCCATGGCTAAAAATGAAAAAGACAAGCAGAAAAACAATAGTACACATGACACAACATAGAAAACTAAAGAATAAACAACACGAACCCCAACAAAAACTAGGGGTGATCTCAGGTGCTCCGGAAGGGTAAGCAGATCCTGCTCCACATGTGGCACCAGTCGTGTTGCTTATGTGATTACAAATTTCGGTAAATAGTCTAATTCGGTAGGTCAAATTCATGAAAGGGAAGGGGGTTGTAGTTACGACGTAAGGAGAATACCCGATATCATTTGTGAAACGGTTATTCCATAACGGTAAACCAACTCCTGATGGCGTCCGTAAAATTTACGAAGGGATGATTTAATATTTGTTGTTTTATCATGACATTTTACAGACCAAGATCGAAAAAAAACAGTTTTCAACACCTTTTTTTGTCATACTTATAGATATTGATTTGATAATTGGTATAATTATAATTTAACCATGATATTTCTAAATTTCGAAAATTTATTTTAACTTGTAAACACTGCACGACCAGGCAAACGCCGAAAAGTAACCAAACAATTTAATGATTTCCCTATACAGTGAAAAGCACATGATAAAATGAGGATCAATCAATAGAATACAGAATCCCTTGTAAAATTGTTATGCGATGATGCCTGATGTACCCATATTTTGACTATTTTATTAATTGTGACTGTTTATTTAACGCATCATGTAAATATAACGGAATTTGATGAGACTGTTATTAATGAGAGAGGGTTAGCGCTATAGAACCAGGTTTAATCCACCATTTTCTACATTTGAAAATGCCTGTACCAAGTCAGGAATATGACAGTTCTTGTGTAATCGTTTTTGATGCGTTTCGTTATTTGATTTTGCCATGTGATTATGGACTTTGCGTATTGATTTTCCTTTGAGTTCAGTATTTTTGTGATTTTACTTTTGTCTTCCATAGTGCATAAAAACAAAACACAAAATCATATTGTATCTGTTAAAAATGGGTTCTTTTAAAAAAAAAAAGACGTTTGAAGGAATATGTCTCTTAAACACTTTCACCAAATGAAACACCTACGTTGTCAATGAATTCTAATGATGTCGAGTTTAAGAAAACTGTTTATTTGAATTTTCCTTTTTTTTATTACAAAATATCTTCTAGTTCCTTCATCAGTTCATTGACACTTTCAATCTACATAGGATCACCTAGTAGAGATGATTTTTGGTACGTACATTTAACATAATTTTGTAGTTTTTAAGCATCCACATATGATCCACATTATACTTATGTCACAAAAGCACCCATTTAGCAAAAATAACAGCGAAAATAATAAAGACAAAGCAATTTGTTGTTTATGATTTATCATTATGCAAGACTTCAGCATAGATAATATATTTGAATATATACAAAACTTTCACAGTAAATGTCAATTGCGACAGATAAAGTATTTAATGAAACAATGTAAATCTACAGAAACGTCGCCATGTGACGTAAACAAAGTAAACTTTTGAAAACGTGACAGACATTCAGTTGTTAAAAAATGAATAGAAAGAACGGACTACTGTCGAATGGATCTAATTATTTGAAGAAGTAAAACAAAACATCAGTTGTACGATTTTTACGGATGGTAATTGAATCTTGGAGGCAATATGGGTATGCTTCATTACCAAGTCATGGATCGTTTGGAGGTCGGTTCAAACATATCTTTCTATGTTTTGATTTTGATTCAAAAAATATGTTGGAACTATGTAGAAAATACGGATACATATACAAAATAAATTCAAAATGGCAACTTTAATCTTGGCCATAAAAAATATGTGCAATTTGGGTAATATGTTTTGATTTTGATTAAAAAAAAATGGTGGAACTATGTAGAAAATACGGATACATATACAAAATAAATTCAAAATGGCAACTTTAATATGTGCAATTTGGGTACTCTCTCTTAGACTAGAAGGTTACACGATGATGTCTGTTGTCCCCATAATTTGACTATTTTAATTATTATGCCTGTTTAGTTCACTCGTCATTGTAAATATAACGAAATTTGATGAGACTGTAACCAAAGTTAGAGGGTTAGCGGTATAAAACCAGGTTTAATCCACCATTTTCTACATTTGAAAATGCCTATACCAAGTCAGTTCTTGTCCATTGGTTTTTAATGTGTTTTGTTATTTGATTTTGCCATGTGTTTATGGACTTTCCGATTGGATTTTCCTCTGAGTTCAGTATTTTTGTGATTTTACTTTTTTTCACATTTAAAAGTCTGTCAAACTGACAAAATAATATTTATTTAACCACCGCTGTGACAATACCATGTTATGTTTTTTCAAGAATTAAACTTCTTATATCTAAAAAAACAGTCTCTCTTTTACGGATATCCGTCACCACATTAGGGTGAAAACTTTTAAAATCTTATGTTTTTGCATTTTATTTTGAATTAAACTTTTTATTTATATCCGGCACTGGGAAACTAAATCCCTCCTAGAATTTTGGAATGGTTAATTTATAATCAAACAAATTAACGTAACCTCTCGGCGACCAATTGGTTGAAGTCAAAATTTCTATATACTAATACTACAAATGTATGCCATTTTAGATTCAATGTTATATGAGGGAATACCCAATTTTTTTAAATTAGGTTTTTCTTATCCAAAGAAAAATAATCTCAAAACTGAATAGTGACTTTTTGTCCTAAAACTTTCTGTTCTTAATTCTTCTAACAAGCGTCACCAGTGTCTGAACTGAAAGTTGATGTACCCGGGATGTATGTAAAAGAACGTTTCCTCCTTTTCTTAAAAAGTTCATCGGAAGATACCTATACCTTGTTGATAAATATTCCGTATCAATTTCACAAATAATACCCGATGGTCTTGATGTATAGATTCTAGGTATTGACGTTGTTTAACATTATATAACATTACATGTTATATTTAATTTTATATGTCTTTGTAAATTATTACTTTTACTACTTTGTCTTTGTTTGGTAATATGCAGTTGACGTGGCTCGATAATTATTATTATACTCCGTCATTTTTTTAATATTTATTATGGTGATTAATAACATAATACTGACTGCTGTACCCCTTTTTTTGACATTTTTACCGATTGTGCCTAAGATGTTTGTTTTGTTCACACATCGACGTCAATATGATGAAATTGTATAGTTCCGCTTGCTCTAAACCAGGTTATCCATTCGTTTGACGAATTTCATTTTTTTTATTTTGCTAATTGATTTAGGACTTTTTAAATTTTCCTTGGAGTTCGTTCTTTTATATACCTGTACTAACCATGCAACGCCACAGTGTTCCACCATTGAAGCTCAAGATCGCCCGAATCCAGACAATACAGAAGATCTGCGATCAGCAAATAGTACTTTAAAGGATAACAATTTTTAAACAAGATAATTCATAGTGAAGGTTAGTAAACCCATTGCACAAATTATCATGCTGCAAAGTCAGGCAAGAGTAAGCATGTTTTACTACGCACCAAGAAAACAACAGAATTATCGATACTTCACATACAGAAATTGGAAATCAACAGCTTTGATCAATTTGTGTAAATGAGAACAATAAATGCTACCAATTTACACATGCTCAATGTCGAATTGAAAAGAAACAGGTTTAATTAACTACATTTAGAACGAAGCAAAGACATAAACGTCAGTGCTCATTCCTTAAATTCTGTTTTCGGTCAATTAATGTCGTAAAAGACGTTGACATATATGAAAAATGCATTAGAGTAACACTTTGGCTTGAAGACTAGCAATAAATCTGCAATTATCAAGAACAAGCTATCTTTAACCTTCAATATTTCTACATCATATGTCAGAACATTGGAATATAGATTGCATCATCAGGAAACGTATGTTCTTTTTCAGAGTGGTGTTTGAAATTCACATTTGTTGTAAAGAAACTCATCATAGACACTTCAAGTACGATTTTCCTCCGATTCAAACCCATTCGTAATTGAGTTATAACTATTATTATTAATTTCTCATTGCATTTTGTTATAACCAATTGATGTAGCTGATAACAACCTTCGTGAACTATATTTGTGATCATAATAATGCTATCGGTACTGCGTACATGAAAAGCGATCTTGGGTTATACATCAAATATGTTTGTTTTCCGGTTTAACCTTTTAAATCTTATGTCCACTGCTGACTTAATTTTGTTTGATAATGTCGCATTGAACAAGGAAAACATATATATATTTGGACCGATAGTTTAAATGTTTAATTTTGATTACCAAATATTCTTATCAAACATATGTCCTTTTCCCGATTTGGTAATGGCTCACAAGGAGACGAACACAACTAACTTGACGTGAAGCATCAGTCCATCACTATCATGGTCTAACATACCAAAGTTGGTGGTCAATGTATCTTGATGTTAAGCATAAGTCCATCACCATCATGATCTAACATACCAAAGTTGGTGGTCAATGTAACTTGACGTGAAGCATCAGTCCATCACCATCATGATCTAATCTACCAAAGTTGGTGGTCAATGTAACTTGACGTGAAGCATCAGTCCATCACCATCATGATCTAACATACCAAAGTTGCTGGTCAGTGTAACTTGACGTGAAGCATCAGTCCATCACCATCATCATCATCATCTAATCTACCAAAGTTGCTGGTCACTGTAACTTGACGTGAAGCATCAGTCCATCACCATCATGATATAACATACCAAAGTTGGTGGTCACTGTAACTTGACGTGAAGCATCAGTCCATCACCATCATGATATAACATACCAAAGTTGGAGGTCAATGTAACTTGACAATAAGCCTTAGTCCATCACCATCATGATATAATCTACCAAAGTTGGAGGTCAATGTAACTTGACATAAAACATCAGTCAATCATCATCGTCTAATGTATCAAAGCTGGATGTTAATGTAACTTGACATTACGCATCAATCCTCCTCCTCCTCCTCCTCCTCCTCCTCCTCCTCCTCCTCCTCCTCCTCATCATCCTCATCATCATCATCATCATCATCATCATCATCACCATCATCATCATCATCATCATCATCAGTTCAGTACCATCACCATCTAATCTACCATAGTTGGTTGACAATGTAACTTGACATTAATCATCAGTCCATCACAATCATTATTTAACCTAACCAAATATTTTGTGATGACCTTATACCTTATACAGTATATACATGTTTATTTGATGTGGCATTATCGTTCCTGAATGAGTATGCATTATCATTTAGGGACCAGTTGAAGCCCGCTTCCAGGTGCAGGATTTTCTCGGAGCGTTAAAACTCTATTTGTAGCCGTTTTCTGGATAAAGTGTTTTGTTCAGGTTGTTGTCTTTTTGACACGTTCTTAATTTTCATTTTCTATTCTATTATCTAGCTTGACAATGAATGGAGTGGGAATGAAAACATTTAAATTAGGAACAGCTTGTCATTCGGCTGAAAATTCTATGAAATTGCCAATATTTCAAACGTAATTATCTTCGTTGTTTTCATACTCTATCCTACTAATTGCTTCAAAATCAATAGAGTTTAGATAATTACCTAAAACAATGCATCAGCCATTTCCTATGTTTTCTGATTTATGTTTACAGTTTGACAAACATCATTGTTTTATATTTGTATAGCTGTCGGCAAAGAAGTTCAGAGTAATGGTGCACTATTGAACATACTTGCAATTTATGATTTGAGATCAAATATTTACGTCAAACATATTATTTTATTATTATCAGCTCGAATTTTCAAATACAAAATGTACGTCACATAATTTATACCCCACTTTGAAAAAAGACGGGTAAACTGTTTTACCTCTGTCTGTCCGTCCGTCCATCCGCCTGTCAGTCCGTCCGCTAGTCCGTCAGTCCATCTACAATACAAGGATTTCTGTAATTTGGTGTTAGGGTTTATTTAAGTCCGCTTTACCGTGTGATGCGTTGTCAGATTCATCAC